>NW_023416346.1:73413947-73771155 GCF_014108235.1 Myotis myotis | reverse complement strand
CCCTACCCCCAGGAGGCCTGTTGGATGGGCACTGTTCTGGGTCCAGGCCCCCCAATCTCCCTCAGGGTCCCCACACTGACTCCTGGCAGGTCCTGGACCCCCTCTACCGACCTGAGCCTCTGCTGTAACAAGGAGCCACCCGAGTGTCTCAGACCTGAAAGACACAGAAGTCAGTCCTCGCCGCTCGTGGTCTCTCCGCACCTTGGGGCTCCCGGGACTGACTGCTCTGGGGCCCAGAGTAACCTTGCCTTCCCCCATGGCCCTCACCATTAGGCCTGCAGGTCCTGGGACCTTCCCTCTGTGAACCGGGAGGCCGGACCCCCACATGGAGGCCTTCACCTCTGAGACCCCAATGAAGGCCCCTAGTCCTCACTCCCCAGGGCTCCTGGCAGGAGCTGAACTAGATCCCCGGGTACCTCCATCTGGTATTCATCCTGATTCCAGGCAGAGTCTGGGCCCTGCAGACCTGAGGTGGCTCCCCTCAGCAACTGTGCCCTCTACTGACCTGAAACCCGCCTCCCAAAGATGGCGCTCAGCTCCCTCAGGCTTCTCAGGCAGAGGTCAATAAGTCAGTGATATCACTTCCGGAAACCAATTGTGGGGTCACCCAGGCCTGCTGACAGGGGCGGAGTTCCACTCCTTTGTGCCCAGCCCACCCTTTTTGGTCCCTACCTGGGCTGGATGGCCTGGGACTGCACCCTGTGCTGACCTGGATCTGTGCCCCTGAGGCCAAGTGTTTTTGCTTCCCTTGGTCCCTCTGGTGGGGCGGGAGTGTGCAGCCTGACAACCCTGCCTGAGGTACCCTGATCTGACAGGAACACCAGAGCTGGGTCCTGGGGTGGGCCCTCTGTGTGGGGCGGGTGGAGCCCTCAGTCCTTACTTGGAGGGTCCTCACAACCCTGGCGTAGACACTGTGGTCACATCACAGTTCCTAGAGGGGGCGCTGCAGAGCCATGGTCGTTGGGGAGAATCAGACCCTCACTACCTCCCCTTCCCCCACTTCCCATGGTGTCTCTTCACCAGACAGGCTGGCACTTTGGAAACCTTGTGTTCTACATTTCCTTTCATTAAAGTTGCTGAGCTGTAGCAGGGATTTGGAGAGGGTCTACGGTGTGGGGGTTATCTGTCTATCTGTCTACCTTTTCTTGCCCTTGCAGGCTTTTTCCTTTTTGATCCTCATTCATAGTAATTATTACATTTTGCACCTCTACCTAGTTTGTATATATTTTATTTATGCATACATGTTTATATATATATATATATATGTATATGCATGTATAAATCTGGATATATAGTGTATGTGTACACATATAGCCTAAATGTTGATCAGGTGTGTTTAGATATCCATACGTGCCCATTCTATCTATCTCTATCTATCTATCTATGAATGTCTATGTCCTATGTATTTCCATATACTAGACAAGTTATTTTATGAAAGCTTACCTAATCTTACTATGCATGATTTACTCTGATACTTGCTTTTCTACTCCTTCTCTATTCTTTATAATCTATTGAAACAATACTTTTTGAAAGGCCAGTCCTCAACCACTTCCCAGCTCCCCCACACAACCACCTCAACCACAAATGCCAGCTCACCGGTTTTGTCTCCCCGAGGGGCTTGCTCATATTAAGTTGTTTAGATTTTATTGTTAAATACTCCCCCAGCCCTTACCCTCCAATCTCTTCCTTAGATATTTTCCCTCCGTTTATTTAGGGAGCAGATGTCATCAGTCCAAGCTTAATTGTTATTTGGGCAACACCTGTATAGCACTAAATTTGTAAAATTTTAAGCAGAATAAACATATTTGCAATATTGTGTTCCCCATGAATGAATATGGAAACTGCTCCATTAGTTTGGCGCTGTTTTTTTGTTTACCTGAATCCCTCAGTATTATTTTTAGTTGACTCTTTTTAAATTAGGATACTTCTTGGTTAAGTTTTGGCTTTTATAACTGTGGTCAACGAGATTTTTGTATTCCATGTTCTAATTAGTTATTAATTGTGGGGAAGGTTTTGTTATTGCTATGGTGATCTTCCATACAGTTTATTATGCATTTGAGTAATCCAGATCTCCATTTTTGAATTTTCTAGCTAGATGATCATATTATCAACAGATACTGTTTGTTTCTCTTCCATATTCATACCTCATATTTACTTTTCAGTTTGTGGCTGTATCAAAGTTTATTAATGAATTTGCCTCTTGAAGGAAGACTTGGTTGGGAATTGGGAATCAAACTGCTCTAATCATGCATCGTTTTGGTGTTTTTTATGGACCCCAAATTCACTGGATAAAGCTGACGACTAGGGTTTCTGAATCTAAAGGCAAGTCCATGTTTGACTTTATAAGAATATGCCAAACTTTCTTCTAAAGTGGCTGTAACATTTTCTTCCCTATTAACAATGAAGGAGAGTTCTTCATCCTCTCCCAAATTTGGCACTTTCAGGTTTGGAGACTCTCACCATTCTGATAGGTTTGCAGTTGAATATTTTCTGTAGTTTATATTTGCATTTTCTTAATGAAAAAAGATGCTCAGCATGCTTATGTGTGGTTTTTATTTTCTTTAGTGTGTGATCTATGGTATATATCCTGTTTGGTGAAGTGTCCTTAAATCAGTTATATATTTGTATTGGTTTGTTTATTTCCATCAGGTAGTTAAAATTATATTTTGGGGACATGAGTCCCTCATGAGATATGGGACTTAAAATATTTTCTCCCTGTCTGTGGTTTGCCCAACTTGAGGTAGTTTTTGTTAGGTTAGGTGGCTCAGGAGGCGGTGCAAGAAATAGAGAGTCCAGTGAATCAGAAAAGAAAGGAAAGGAAAAGGTTTATTTCTGCGTCCCCGGGAGACCCACATACCCCTAGGACAGGGCACGTGGATTCACTCCAACAGGGAGGGGGGCGCTTTTTTTATACTGCAGTTGGGTGAGGGGCGGGGACATGAGCTGAGGCATTCAGTTGAGGAAGTTTCAGCTGCAGGGGTCAGCCAGGTATTCAGGAATGAGTCAGTAACTGTGTGGGGGTCGTTGTGGATTCAGGGAGAAGCCTGTATCTGTGTCTGGCACGCTGATCTGCCAGAAATGCCAGGGGAAGTCCATTGTCTCATCACATGTATCCGATCCTGGGCTCTCTCGGACCTAACATCCCGGCCTTTTGGTGATAAGGGACAGCGACTCATTCTGACTGCTTCCAGCTGGCTACAGGCGACGGGGGCGGGGGGGGGGGGGGCGTTTAAAGGCCAGGGTTAGACAGAGGCAGATCGGAGGGGAGCCGAGTGTAGGGATGGAGCAGGAGCTGATTCACAGTCACCCGTGACATCTCCGTGATCCAGGAGTGGATGAACTTGAGGAGGCAGGGTGCTAGGAGAAAAATGACACAGATGAGAATCAGGGGCCCTATCATGGGTAGGACCCAGGTAGCTAAGGGGCTTTGGAACCAGTCGGAAGGAGAGTTGTCCTGGAAGTGTCCTTCATGTAGTTCTTCACTCAGCTTAGTCGGGGTCTGTACGTTTACGTTTTGCTCCACTACTCCGGACTCAATGTAGTAACAGCATTCTTCCTGAAGGAATATGCAGGTTCCTCCTTTTTCTGCAGTCAGAAGGTCTGAGGCGAGCTGGTTCTGTAGGGCTACTTGGGCTACTGATGTCACTTGCTGCTGTAGGGAGGCTAAAAGAGGTGGTAGTAGACTCCAGGGCTAACTGGAGCTTGTCATTAAAGTACTGAGCAGTGACCAGACTGTTCCTGAGGGCCCCCCAGTGAGGCCTACTGAGGCAGGGATACTCACCCCTAACATGACAGGGAGGAAGGCAGCCTGGCAGGTCCCGGGATGGGATGGAGGGAGCAACCAGGTGAGCTCTGACTCTCCATACAAGGTTAGTTGGGGAACTACTGTGACCACGAAGCAAGGCCTGGGGTCAGAGGAGTTCATGCAGTTGCTTAAGGTGCCGTTGCACCAAAAGAAGGTACCTGGGCTGGCCTTGGTGAGACTGGCTGCAGTGTGGTTTTGGGTACAGTTCCAAATGACTTGTCCCCCAGTTACCGGATTACTGGTCTGGTAACACATCCATGGGGGCAGGGTGGGCTCTGGAGTTTCAGGAGGCATCACGGACCTTGAACCTCCACACATAAGCGGGTGCGGTGGGTGTAGGTTGCTCAGGGCCAGGAGGAGAAGGAAGAGGAGAGGGCGGTTAAGGCGGACCTTAGTGGGGCCCAACACCTCACATTTTTATTTTTTTATTTATTTTTTAATTTTTTATTTTTATTTTTTTTAAATTTATTGCTTGAAGTATTACAAAGGGTATTACATACGTGTCCATTTTACCCCCCGCCCTAGACAGTCCCCTAGCCTCCCCTATCCCCCAGTGTCTTATGTCCATTGGTTATGCTTATATGCAAGCATACAAGTCCTTTAGTTGATCTCTTACGCCCCTACCTCCTGCCCCCCAACCCTCCCCGGCCTTCCCGCTGCAGTTTGACAATCTGTTTGAGGCAGCTCTGCCTCTGTATCTATTATTGTTCAAATGTTTATAATGGTCTCTATTATCCATGAATGAGTGAGATCATGATGTATTTTTCCTTCATTGACTGGCTTATTTCACTTAGCATAATGCTCTCCAGATCCATCCATGACGTTGCAAATGGTAAGAGTTCCTTCATTTTTAGAGCAGCATAGTATTCCATTGTGTAGATGTACCACTGTTTTCTAATCCATTCATCTACTGATGGGCACTTAGGCTGTTTCCAGATCTTAGCTATGGTGAATTGTGCTGCGATGAACATAGGGATGCATATATCCTTTCTGATTGGTGTTTCTGGCTTCTTGGGATATATTCCTAGAAGTGGGATCACAGGGTCAAATGGGAGTTCCATTTTCAGTTTTTTAAGGAAACTCCATACTGTCTTCCATAGTGGCTGCACCACTCTGCATTCCCACCAGCAGTGCACAAGTGTTCCTTTTTCTATACATCCTCTCCAGCACTTGTTTGTTGATTTGTTGATGATAGCCAGTCTGACAGGTGTGAGATGGTACCTCATTGTTGTTTTGATTTGCATCTCTCAGATGATTAGTGACTTTGAGCATGTTTTCATATGTCTCTTGGCTTTCTGAATGTCCTCTTTTGAAAGGTGTCTATTTAGGACCTTTGCCCATTTTTTGATTGGATTGTTTATCTTCCTTTTGTTAAGTTGTATGAGTTCCCTATAAATTTTGGAGATTAGGCCCTTATCAGATATGACATTGGCAAATATGTTTTCCCACACAGTGGGTTTTCTCGTTGCTTTGTTGATGGTTTCTTTTGCTGTGCAGAAGCTTTTTATTTTGATGTAGTCCCATTTGTTCATTTTCTCTTTAGTTTCAAGTGCCCTAGGAGCTGTATCAGTGAAGAAATTGCTTCGGCATATGTCTGAGATTTTGTTGCCTTTGGATTCTTCTAGAATTTTTATGGATTCCTGTCGTACATTTAAGTCCTTTATCCATTTTGAGTTTATTTTTGTGTATGGTGTAAGTTGGTGGTCTAGTTTCATTTTATTGCATATATCTGTCCAATTTTCACAACACCATTTATTGAAGAGACTATCTTGGCTCCATTGTATGTTCTTGCCTCCTTTGTCAAATATTAATTGAGCATATTGGTTCGAGCCGATTTCTAGGCTCTCTATTCTATTCCATTGATCTATATGCCTGTTCTTGTGCCAGTACCAGGAAGTTTTGAGAACAGTGGCTTTGTAATGCATCTTGATATCTGGTATTGAGATCCCACCTACTTTGTTCTTTTTCAGGATTGCTGCAGCTATTCGGGGTCTTTTTTTATTCCAGATGAATTTTTGGAGAGTTCGTTCTAGATCTGTGAAGTTTGCTGTTGGTATTTTAATGGGAAGTTCGTTGAATTTATAGATTGCTTTGGGTAGTATGGACATTTTAATGATGTTGATTCTACCAATCCATGAACACGGTATGTTCTTCCATCTGTTTATGTCTTCCTCTATATCTTTTTTCAACATCCTGTAGTTTTCTGAGTAGAGGTCTTTTACCTCTTCAGTTAAGTTTATTCCTAGGTAGCTTAATTTTTTTGGTGCGATGGTAAACGGGATTGTTTTTATAATCTCTCTTTCTGAAAGTTCACTATTGGTGAATAGAAATGCCTCAGATTTCTTGGGGTTAATTTTGTATCCTGCTACATTGCCAAATTCATGTATTAAGTCTAGTAGCTTTTTGATGGAGTCTCTAGGGTTTTGTATGTATAATATCATGTCGTCTGCAAATAAGGACGGTTTTACTTCCTCTTTTCCAATTTGGATGCCTTTTATTTCTTCTTCTTGCCGAATTGCAATGGCTAACACTTCCAGTACTATGTTGAACAGGAGTGGTGAGAGGGGGCATCCCTGTCTTGTTCCTGTTCTTAGGGGAAATGGTGTTAGTTTTTGTCCATTGAGTATGATGTTGGCTGTGGGCCTGTCATATATGGCTTTTATTATGTTGAGGTATGATCCTTCTACTCCGACCTTGCTGAGAGCTTTTATCAAAAATGGCTGTTGAATTTTGTCAAATGCTTTTTCTGCATCAATTGATATGACCATGTGATTTTTTTCTTTCAATTTGTTTATGTGATGTATCACTTTTATTGATTTGCGGATATTGTACCATCCTTGCATCCCTGGGATAAATCCTACTTGGTCATGGTGTATGATCTTTCTGATGTACTGCTCAATCCGATTTGCTAAGATTTTGTTGAGGAATTTGGCATCTATGTTCATGAGGGATATTGGCCTGTAATTCTCTTTCATTGTGTTGTCTTTACCTGGTTTTGGTATTAGGGTGATGCTGGCTTCATAGAATGAGCTTGGAAGTGTTCCTTCCTCTTGAATTTTTTGTAGAAGTCTGAGGAGGATAGGTTTTAGTTCTTCCTTGAATGTTTAGTAAAACTCCCCTGTGAAGCCGTCTGGTCCTGGGCTTTTGTTTGCTGGAAGCTTTTTGATGACTGCTTCAATTTCTTCCATAGTTATTGGCCTGTTGAGATTACTAGACTCTTCCTGATTGTGTTTTGGAATGTTGTATTTTTCGAGGAATTTGTCCATTTCCTCCAGGTTGTCTAGTTTGTTGGAGTATTGCTGTCCATAGTATTTTTTAACAATCATTTGTATTTCTGTGGGGTCTGTTGTTATTTCGCCTCTATCATTTCTGATTTTGTTTATTTGGGTCCTCTCTCTTTGCTTCTTGGTGAGTCTGGCTAGAGGTTTATCAATCTTATTTATCCTTTCAAAGAACCAGCTCTTGGTTTCATTGATTTTCTGTATTGTTTTTTTGGTCTGTATGTCTTTTATTTCTGCTCTAATCTTTATTATCTCCTTCCTTCTGCTCACTCGGGGGTTTTCTTGTTGCTCTCTTTCTAATTCTTTGAGTTGTAGAGTTAGATGATTTACTACCATTTTTTCTTGTTTTTTGAGATAGGCCTGTAGAGCTATAAACTTCCCTCTCAGGACTGCTTTCATTGGGTCCCATAGGTTTTGGATTGTTGTGTTTTCATTGTCATTATTTTCCAGGATGTTTTTAATTTCTTCTTTGATCTCATTGGTAACCCAATCAATATTTAATAGCATGCTATTCAGCTTCCCGGTGTTTGAGTATTTTGAGTTGTTTTTATTGTAGTTTATTTCTAATATTATGCCATCATGGTCTGAGAGGTGCTTGGTATGATTTCAATCTTCTTGAATTTGGGGATACTTTGCTTGTGACCCAATATATGGTCTATTTTTGAATATGTCTTATGAGCATTTGAGTAGAATGTATATTCCCTGGCTTGGGGGTGAAGTGTTCTGAAGATGTCTATTAAGTCCATCTGATCTAGTGAGTCATTTAGGATTGCTGTATCTTTGCTGATTGTTTGTCTAGAGGGATTATCCAGTGTTGTCAGTGGTGTATTAAAGTCCCCTACTATGATTTTATTGTTGTCGATCTCTTCTTTGATATCTTCCAGGATTTTTTTTATGAATTTGGGTGCTCCTGCATTGGGTGCATATATGTTTATCAGTGTTATATCCTCTTGTTGTATTGATCCCTTTAGTATCATGAAGTGGCCTTCCTTATCTCTTGTTATGGCCTTCACTTTGAGGTCTATTTTGTCTGATATAAGTATTGCTACCCCAGCTTTCTTTTCCTTTCCATTTGCCTGAAAGATATTTTTCCATCCTTTCACTTTCAGTCAGTGTGAGTCCCTTCTAATGAGGTGGGTTTCTTGTAGACAGCGGATGTATGGGTCATGTTTTTTTATCCATTCAGCCACTTGATGTCTTTTGTTTGGAGCATTTAGTCTGTTTACGTTTAAAGTTATTATTGAAAGGTACTTGTTTGTAGCCATTTCTGTTTTTGTGTGGCTGTTTTCTTTCTGAGCTTTTCATTTCTTATTTTTATACCGGTCCCTTTAGCATTCCTTGCATTGCTGGCTTGGTAGTGATAAACTCCCTTAGCCTTTTTATGTCTGTGAAGCTTCTTATTTCCCCTTCAAGTTTGAATGATAGCCTTGCTGGATAGAGTATTCTTGGATTCAGTCCTTTGCTTTGCATCATTTTGTAAATTTCCATCCATTCTTTTCTGGCCTGATGTGTTTCTGTTGAGAAATCATTTGACAATCTAATGGGAGATCCCTTGTATGTAACTTTCCGTGTCTCTCTTGCAGCCTGTAAGATTCTCTCTTTGTCCTGAACATTTGCCATGGTAATTATGATGTGTTTTGGTGTGGGTCTTTTTGGGTTCACCTTGTTTGGGACTCTCTGGGCTTGTGTGACTTTTTTCTTCCCCACCTCAGGGAAGTTTTCTGATATTATTTCTTCAAATAAGTTTTTTAATCCTTGTTCATCCTTCTGTTGTTCTGGTACCCCCATTATTCATATGTTGTTTCGTTTCATGTTGTCCCAAAGCTCCCTTAGGCTCTCCTCCTGTCTTTTAATTTTTTTCTCCAATTGCAGTACATTTTGGGTGTGTTTTGCTTCCTTGTCTTCTAATTCACTAATTCGTTCCTCCGCTTCTCCTAGTGTACTGTTGATACTTTCAATGGAGTTTTTCATTGCAGCTATATCACTCTTCATTTCTTCTTGGGTCTTACTTAAGTTGTTGATTTTTTCATCTGTTTCTTCTAGCTTCTTCCATATGTTATCGATTTTTTCATCTGTTTCTTCTTGCTTCTTTCAGAGGTTGTTGATTTTTTCCTCCATCCGGTTTCTGCACTCTAGGACCCTTATTCTGAATTCTTTTTCTGTCATGTTGCATGCCTCTGTATTACTTAGCTGCTTTTCTGGAGAGTCCTCCTTCTCTTTCCTTTGGGGGTTTCTTTGTCTACCCATGTTTGATCTCACTGACATATCTAGACGTTGAGTCATTCAGTGGTTGCTCCCTTGGTGGCAGTGACTCCTTGGTCTGTGGTTGCTCTTCGGGCGGTTGCGGTAGCAGCTGCTCTTCAGTTGGCAGCAGCTCCTCTGGTGGGTGCTGTTCACAGCTGTGGTGGCTCTTCTGGCTGGTGGGGCGAGGTTTCACGTACAGCTGCTGTTCCTCAGCAGAGGGTGTGGTGCTCAGGAGGTTGCTGTTGCTTGGATCTGCTGCATTGATTTAAAGGCACAAAATACAACACAACAAGGCACCACGTACCAGGCACTAAACACAAATATATTCACGATATTAATAACCCCAAATAAAGGTGACCACCTGAATTAAGAGAATTAAGGGATAAGGAAGAAGGAAGAGAAAAAGATAAAAGAGAAAAAAGAAAAGAAAAGTAGGGACCAAAAAAAGGAGTGCGAAAATGAAATTGGGGAAAAGGAGTGGGGAAAAGAAAAGTGAGAAAAGAAAAGAAAAGGAAAAAAAAAGAGCGAAAAGAGAGAATGAAGTGGAAGAGGGGAAGAGACTTTTTTATATGAGGAGAATACTCCTATAGAACAGCCATTAAACCCAACAAATTCCAGCAACAGCTCCCTGGAGATGAATGCAAACTAGAAACAACCAATAATATAACGATGAAAATAGAATGGAGAACACTAATCCCAAAATAAAATAAAGAGAAAATAAAATGGCACTTTAAAAAAAATGGTAAAATGGTAGCAGTAATAATACTGGTTAAAAATAATAAGGTAGTAATTAAAAGGGTAAAATCAGGCCAACACCTCACATTTTTAGAAGTCATGCTGCTCCGGGGTCCTCTTGAGTCTGGAGAGGTGGTACCAGGATAGGTCATCAAGCTGGAGTAGCCAAGCAGCTTGGTCGCGTTGGGGACCATGAGGATTACAGTGTGAAGTCCCATCCACCTAGGCTCCAAGGCTTGTGGTTGTAGGTTCTTAAGGAGGACTGAGTCACCAGGGTGAAGGGCTGGACTTGGGAGTCCTGGCCAGTCGGCTCTGGCTTGGGCAGAAACCTGTTCTCGTGTTCTCAGAGGAATTGCCTGGTTAAAGACAGATCTGGGAAATACGTACCCAGGGGAGGGGGATCGGTAAGGAGACAATGGTTGAGCAAGAAGAGTCAAAAGGGCTCAAGAAAATGGAGCTCCTTGGTGTACCCGGAGTTTGGTCAGGGGCATTGGCAGGAGGTCTGGCCAGGAGCTGCGAATTTCTAGAGAGAGTTTAGTTAGATGGTTCAATAGGTTGGAATTGAGTGGCTATGATGAGGGTTAGATGCCAGTGACAGACATCCAGCAGGATGTAGAGGAGGAGGGACTGATGTCAGAGAGTAGATGGAAAGTTGTGCTGATGAGGGTGGGCATAGGAATAGGTCCAGGGTTTGTAAATAGAGAGTGACACTAAAGGATTTCCCATCCAGACAGTAGAACTGATGATTCCCTCATCATTCCATGTCCGTTTCACCTGAAAATATGAAAAACCTGAGCAAAATTGGAGGGTCCCTTGCCAGGTAAGAGCCTGTGAGGAATGATGGGTCATCCTGTCCTGGATGGTGTCGCCGAATCTTCTTCATGGATGGTGGGAGGCACTCGGTGAGCCTGAGAGAGGTAGGTATTGTAGTGAAAGTGGGAGGAATGTTAGAATGCGCTGTTATCCAAGGGAAAAGGGATTCAAAGGAGCAGTGGAAGCCAGGGACCTGGAGGCTAGAGAAAAGGCGGGGAGAGGGAGGGAGCAGGTCGCGCAGTCTGTTCCCAGGCCTTTAGCCACTTGGATTTTAAAACTGCTGCATTTTTCCTTTGGGAAGAGTGGAGAGGGATGGGGCGAGATCAGAGCAGTTTTCAATTCAGAGGAAGGGACAGTCGTGGAAGAGATAAGGCGGGGGAGATAAGGAGATGTGGCGTTCACAGCGAAGACTGAGCTAGTTTACTGTGGTCTGGGACAACAGGGCCCAATGACGGGATGCATGGCAGTGGAGGATTGGTGTCCCTGTAAAGGGAGGGGGCCAAGAGTGGGAGGAGCAGGGAAGCTGAAGGGCTCAGAGTGAGCTGCAGAGTGGCCACTAGGATGGTGAGGATGTCTTGTCCTAACAGGGGCATGCTATCATCAAGGAGGCAGAGAAGGGATCCAGTGGCCAGAGGGCAGGTGGATTTGCCGTCAATACCCATGTCCGAGATCTTGGAAGGATAAAGGGGCCCTAAAAAGAAGGGCAGGACAGAGAAGGCAGCCCCCGTGTCAACCGGGAAGGTGACCTATTACCTTCATTGTGACCCGAGGCTCAGCGAGGGTGATTGGAGTCATCGAGGCTGGGCTTCTTCAGTCTTTAGCCAGTTCCAACATGGCCAGCGGGTGGGTCCTGGCCTGGAAGGGTGGCCCCCCTACGCTGAGGCATAGAAGGCCCACCACTTTTCCAGGGCAGTCACTCTTCCAGTGATCATTTTGACAGCACGCCGGGCAGGGCTTGGTCGGAGCTCGGGGCCAGGGGCATTGCATTGCCCTGTGGCCTTCATTTCCACATTTGAAGCATTCTCCGGTGGCGTTCCTTTCGTTGCACCCCCACCGCTCACAGCCCCCTTAGGGCCATGGTGGCTGCAGTCAGCCTCAGGGCCACAACTAAGGCGTGACTGCAGGTCCACCTTCTGTGGAAGGCAGGCCTCCCATTCTGACTGTGCCTGCTCCTCCAGGGCATTAAGAACCTTCAAGGCCATTTTTCACTCGATCTCGGACCTGGGTTTGAGGACTAATAAAGACCTTAAAGGTCGGGTTAGAGAGTGGGGGGCATAGATTCAGACTATGCCCTCAGTTCCTGGACGGGACTATGGCAGGGGTAGAATGGGCGCAGAAATGGAAGAGGCTGTTTTGGAGCTGAAATTCTTAGGATTTGGGCTCTAGGGGAGAAGGAAGCTTCTGGTTAAGAGGGTCTGAAGAGAGCAGAGCTGCAACCTCTCGCAAAGGGAACTGGCCGGCCAGCTGTGAATTAAAGTGTTGGTAGTCATGGTGGCGGAGTTTCAGTGGAGTGCACAGAGTAAGGCGGGCGGTTAGACCTTACAGAGGGCACTGCTTGGGGTATGGGTTACTAAGGCAGGCCTGTAAGGGAAGGGGAGAGCGTGGGAGAGGTGGCCTGGGTGGGCTTGGGAGAGGTATTGGCAGTTGAGTTTAAAAGCCGCAACCTCCCAGGGGCAGAACGGAGGAGGAAGGACAGAAGGAAGGTGGAGCCTACGGAAGCGTGTGTGTACCGACTGGGAAAGCAGGCAGGGGCGGCAGGGGACTTGAGTTTCCTGCTCCTGCAGCGGCTATGGTGTTAGCAGCTGCGGAGGTGCGCAGAGGGACCGACTGCGCGGCAGCTGAACGGGAAAAGGGGCACAGTGCTCACGGTGGCGGCAGAGTGCAGGGGCATGGGGTTGTAAAAGGCGGTTTGAGTGGGGTGGGTGGAAGAAGGGAGGCGGGATCAGGAGGCAGGATCAGGAGGTGGGGTCAGGAGGCAGTGGAGAAGCCGTGGCTGGAGGAGAGTCCAGCAGGGAGGGAGGAGGGGAGAGTGTGGACGGACAGGGGCTTATGCCAGTGGGAGAGCGGGCGGCTTTCACTAGGGGAATTCGGGAGAGTTCTCCGGTGGAGGGGGTGGGGGGACGTGGAGACGATGGTCGCTACATCCCAGACACAGCACATGAACCCACCCCCACACACACCGCACACACCTCGGGCTCGGCAGTGCAGGGACAGCCTGGAGGGAGGAGGAAGGGCGGAGAGAGGAGAGATGGCGGAAGGAACTTTGGGGGAGGGACAGGAACGCAGAGAGATAGAGAGAGGCTGAGAGAGAGACTGAGAGAGAGAGACTTGGGCAAATTTCCCAGTTCGCTGGCAGAAATTACTGAGATCGGTGTGACGGTAAAGTCAGGGTCCCGTTTTCATACTGGGGCCATGCTACGTTACAGAAAAAGGACGCAGGTCCGGGACAGGCTCCATGTTTAGTGTTTAGTCAGATCGGTGAGCCGGCACGCTAGAGGTGTGCTCAGGTCAGGTTTGGAATTTGGATTCCCCCTGTGCTTGATCCCTGTGGCCTGTAGCGGGGCTAAAGGCTGGCGTCCCAGCGGTTTAACCCACACTACGGAGGGACAGAGGGGCTGTGGGTGGGGTAGAGGTGTCCCTGATTACCCCCCCCTCCCCCGGTCCGGAGGAGCCTTCCTGGAAGGGTCCGGAAAGGCAATCTCTGACGTGGCCACGTTTTACGGATAGAGATGCCGGCGGGCAGGCGGCCACATGGGACCAGCACGGGGGCGGGGCGGGACTCACCGCTGATGCTGCCAAACTGGGAAAAGTTGCAGAGCTGAAGAGATGAGGTCCTGATGGGTCCAGAGCCACGAGGAGGGAAAGGCGGGCACCCAAAGCCGTGGAGGGACAGCCAAGTGGAGTGCTCACGCCACCCGGGTTTCAAGGCACCAAATGTTAGGTTAGGTGGCTCAGGAGGCGGTGCAAGAAATAGAGAGTCCAGTGAATCAGAAAAGAAAGGAAAGGAAAAGGTTTATTTCTGCGTCCCCGGGAGACCCACATACCCCAAGGACAGGGCACGTGGATTCACTCCAACAGGGAGGGGGGCGCTTTTTTTATACTGCAGTTGGGTGAGGGGCGGGGACATGAGCTGAGGCATTCAGTTAAGGAAGTTTCAGCTGCAGGGGTCAGCCAGGTATTCAGGAATGAGTCAGTATCTATATGGGGGTCGTTGTGGTCCCTGAGGAGAAGCCTGTATCTGTGTCTGGCACACTGATCTGCCAGAAATGCCAGGGGAAGTCCATTGTCTCATCACATGTATCCGATCCTGGGCTCTCTCCGACCTAACAGTTTTAATCAGATAACTCCTCTATAAAGTTACTATTGTTCCTCCCTTTTAGAAGGAAATCACAAGACACAAGATACCCTTAAAGAATGGGGTTATGGTCCACCTCATGGGAGAGTGGATATCTACATAATCGATTTAGAATGCAGCTACTCCATGGGAGATTTGTCTACTCTTACCCATTTATAGATTTATTCAAACCCTGATTTATCTCAGTGGGATATTTGCTTTTTGCTTTGTATGACAATCAATACTACTTTATTTTTTTGTTCAACTTTTTCCATTTTGGGTCATTTGAAGTTCTTTCCATTGGTTCTTATGTCCCCTTGACCTACTTCCAATATTGTATTCTTTTAGCACCACCTCACTTTCTGCCACTACAAGAGGTTGTAGGCTGTCTTGTCTGTTCCCTGCTCTAGTCATAGCATAAGCCATCTCCCCATGGATTTCTGCTTCCTTCTATTACAGAATGGTATTAGAAAGCTAGATGTGGGCAGTTGGTGGGCTCATGACTCCTGGAGCATTTTTGTTCTAGCTGTCGCAGTTGAGAGTGAAAGTAAACATAAGCTTATGTATATTCATATATCTATAAATATGTATGTCACCATAGGTATCTGTGTTAAGCAGAACACAAATTCATACTAATGTCTCCAGCTCTAACCCATTATTACCACAACGGACCTCTGGTCTGCTCCCTTGAATTATCTCTAACCATTTACTCTATCAGTGAGAATTTGGCTCCCAACATCCACAATCCTTATAAATCCTTGGCCACCTCCAGTATATATGTATAGTGGTTTCAGATTGAAAACTAACACCCCTGTGGGAAATACATTTACATTTATGACTTATATACACTTCTACTCATTAGAGAGTAACAGAGAGAATTAAGGGACATGAAAAATGCAATTTATAACCTAATTTGGTTCCATTACAAACAAAGAAATATGTGGGAGAATTGCAGCCATCTGACTGTGAAAGGAATATTAGAAGATACACTGGATTGTTGGTCTGTCTGGATGATAAAAATTATCTTTTAAAGTCCTTATCTTTTCAGAGTTTTCACCCTCAAGTATGTAAGAGTGAGCTGACTTGGTATCTGAGATTTGGTTCAAAGACCTTCAGCAAGAAAATTAAAATAGGAAGGAAGGAAGGAAGGAAGGAAGGAAGGAAGGAAGGAAGGAAGGAAGGAAGGAAGGAAGGGAGGGAGGGAGGAAGGGACAAAGGGAGAAAGGAAGGAATTGAGTGGGTAAACAAGGAAGGGGAAAAAGAAAAGGAGGAAGTGAAACAAGAAAAGAATGAATGGAGCATGTAAGGCACCATATCAATTCTCCTGGGTGACAGGAAAACTGGAGTTTTTATAGTTTTCTCTAATGTTGAGTATGTTTGACGGTTTTATGATAACAGTGAAAAGTGGAGATTTAGCACCATATCATGAAATAGAGTAGTTAATTACACATATAAATGGGAAATAATAAGGATGTTATCTAGGTCCTAAGATGGAGCCAATCATCAGAGTTTAGGGACATTCTGGTGGCTCCTTCTGTCTGTTCCAATATGGTTTGTCCCTGTGGCCTGGCTTCTTTTTAATAAGAAAACCCCTTTTAAAATATTATCAGAGAAACACAAGGAAATGTTTTTCATCAAGAAGGCATTAAATGAATGTGGGCTGAATTGTATTTGCACCAAAAATGAACCAGCTTTCATGGTGAGAGCACAAGGGACCAAGTCAGAGGGAGTGTGGTGGACAAGCATATGTGATGTGCAGACTACCTGAGGGGGAAGTGCAAACAAGCCTGTAGGAGTTGAGGGTGTGGTGGTGAGCAAGGCCTCCAGGGACCTCATAATGGCCTTGAGTCATTGATGGACACAGAAAGGCTCTGCCTCCATGACATGGGCAGTGCTGTTTAGAGGCACAGGTTCAAAAGCTGCCCAGAATATCGTGTCAATATTGACAGGGGAAGCCTGGGTCAGAAACACAGTGTGGGCCACAGCAAAAATGCAAAGCAGGTGAGGATTCACTCTGAGCTGCCATGAATAACTCACATCTTTCATATGCTGACTCTAACATCTGAACCACCCAACGAAAACACTGACTTTGATTAAGGGGCAGTGACACAGGGCAGCTCAAGAGAGCACAGGGAGGCTTTCAGTAGATGATCCCTGTGTCCTGCTGGGCATAGCACATGGTCTGTGGTGAGCTGTTAACTGACATTAATTTGGATTTCAAAGACTCTGTGTTGCGTTTCTTTTCTCCAGAGAATATCTCAACTTCAAAGCATCCTGGCCCCCTTAGGGCAATGTCCTTACCTCCTTCTATAAACCATTAATTTCTAGCTCCAAAGTCAGGATCTTCAGGTGTTTGGGGTCCTGGGCCACAGAGTCAGCAACCAGAGAGTCATCACAGCTAGATACCAGATTTCTGGAATGTTTTCCCATTGACATCCAGAACACAAACCCCTTTGGAGTAGACACTGCTTTGTCCAAGCTCTGCTATCCCTCTCTTGAACCATGTGAGGCTGTGGCATCCTGCATACACAACCTATAATACATGGGGGAGCCCTTGTTTGAAAAGACCTTACTGCTCAGCAAAGACTGGATCCAGTCAGTGAGGCAGGAACCTCCCTCCTGCCCTCTGCAGTGGTGCTATACTATAGACCAAGCGCCTTGCCCATTCCAGGACAACCCTGCCTTGCCTTCCCTTTATCTCAGAAAAGGGTCACTGGACTTCTGCACCTGCACTCCAGCCCAACCCCGCCAAGTCAAGTCAGAAACCTGGTGGTGGAACCTCTCTTCCTGTTGTCTTTCCCTCCACAGGTTCCAGTTCTTCTAGTCTACCTCCATTTCCTGTCCAAGTCCAGAGCTGTCCCAATAGCCCCTATAAAATTACCATCCCTCTGGATGATGACAGCAGATTTCCTGTGCGTCTCTCCGCTCCTCCTATGGGTTTCCCACTCTCTTCTGCACCCACTAGTCAGATAAATTTTTAAACCGGCAAGGTGAATGTGCTGCCTTGGCTGCTTTTCTCCTAGGGTCCTCCAGGGCATATTTTTGATGCAGAAAGTGGAAGTGGGGAGCTTGTTTAGATCCTGGGAACCTGCAATGAGTATACTGTCATGGCAAGGAAGGAGGGGAAGGGAGCAACTAGGACTTGGGAGCAATTCATGTGGAGTAGTCAAGTGATGAAGGCCCCTCAGGGCAGAGTAATAGAGTGAACATGGGAGTGCCTGAGTTTGCTTGAAATACCCCCTCAGAGGGAGAGCTTTCCCCTCTTTTCTCCACCTGCCTGGGCCTCTCGGAATCCAGCAGTGCCTTCCCCTTCCCTTAAACAAAAGGCAAATCCTGATCAGGAGGACAAGAGTTTCAGGGAGGGTGGATGAGTCTCACTTCTTTGAGAAACTGAACCCAACCATGTAAACATAGAGTTCTAATAATGAATTGTCTCACGTGGTTAAGGAGGCTCAAGATGCTTTGGGTAAAACTCTCAAGAGGCCTGCTTGTGCCTTTTCTTCACTTGACAACAGCCATCTGAAGGTTTGAGCTGTCTCTGAATAATGTCACACACACAAAATAAATAAACACCTATGACAATGGCCAATATCTGGTACAGTGACAACACCAAATGCTGTTAAGGATGTAGAATAGCAGGAACTTGCATTTATTACCTGTGGGAAAGTGAAATAGTACAGCCACATTAGAAGCTGTTTGGGCAGTTTCTTATAATAGTAAGCATAATTTTAACATATGATTCAGCAACTCCATAAGTATTTACCTCAAGTTGATGGTGTCGTATCTGTGTAGGCACATCTGTTGTTAAAAACGTACAACTCTGGTTGGGGACATTGATAATGGGGGGCATTTTACATGTGAGGGAGCAGGGACTTACTAGGATATCTCGGTTCCATCATCTTTATTTTTCTCTGCCATTTACAAGTGTTGTAAAAAATTAAGTCTTAAAACAAACACAATATGAAGCTCAATATCTGAACAACAAAATTTGAGCAGGCCCTAAAGGAGACTGAAATTTGTGATGAGCTGGCATTTGTGTCTGGGGTGAGAGTATGGGGGAGTAGGGAAGTTGGGAGGGGCTGTAGGCTGTATGACACAGATGACATGGAAGGTAGGAAGAAAGATTTTAAACTTATGCTCTATATCTTGGCACAAATCTGGGCGTTGAGACCACAAATGCCAGTAACCTTGGGGGAATACCACTGCCTTGGGAAAGCTGGGACAGTTGAGGTATGTTATTCAGAGTCTATGCTAATAATCACTTGACAACCATCTTGGTGGGTTATTGCTGGCTTTTCAAAAATTGTTATCTTGCCCTAACCAGTTTGGCTAAGTGGATAGAGCGTCAGCCTGCAGACTTATGGGTCCCAGGTTCGATTCCGGTCAAGGGCATGTACCTTGGTTGCGGGCACATCCCCAGTAGGGAGTGTGCAGGAGGCAGCTGATTGATGTTTCTGACTCTCTATCCCTCTCCCTTCCTCTCTGTGAAAAACCAATAAAAGACATTTTTAAAAAATGCTGTCTTAATAGCATATAAAGAACAGACTAATTAGAAGATATATATATATATATATATATATATATATATATATAGATAGATAGATAGATATAGATATAGATATATTATAGAAATATACATATAAATACATATGTTCTAAATATATATACACATACACACATATTTAAGTATTTAAGTACAGGACACACACATATGTGGGTATATAAGCACATGTAACCTATATTTATGTTCCATGTATTGAAGTAATGCACACAAGCTAGATAGAGATGTAGAATGCATTACTAAGAATGAGAACTTAAAGTTAAAACACCTGCATTGGACAAGGGAACTGTAGACAGACAGCCACAATCCCACACCTCCCGAATTCCCTGCTGCTGCTCAGCATCTTTAGTAGTAGCTAACTTTTAGAAACCACAGTTTCCACAGGATCATCTGAGCTGGTGAAGAAACCCCGTGATAAGAGGGGCTTCTCTACCTCTCCCCCATTTCCTGGGTGCAAAAGCGGCCCCTCCAGCATTGGTCCTGGTACTTCAGCTATCTCTGCAAGGGTTGTGAGGCCCTCCGGAGTGAGGACTTTGGGGTCCACTGGCTTCAGAACAGAGGTCACTACAGAATCTATCTCCTGGTGTTCCTATCAGTTCTATGGGACCCTGGGTGGGGCTCTTGTCAGCACTGAGAGTCCGCGGTGGGGCGTCTTACTGAGAACTATTTCCTGCACCCCTCGCTCACCTTCTCAGAGAGAAGGGAGAAGGGGGTCAAGGACAAGCACTGAGGGGAGCCACCTCAGGTCTGCAGGGCCCAGACTCTGCCTGGAATCAGGATGAGTACCAGACGGAGGTACCCGGGGATCTAGTTCAGCTCCTGCAGGGAGCCCTGGGGAGTGAGGCCTAGGGACCTCCCCTGGGGTCTCAGAGGTGAAGGCCTCCATGTGGGGGTCCGGCCTCCCGGTTCACAGAGGGAAGGTCCCAGGACCTGCAGGCCTAATGGTGAGGGCCATGGGGGAAGGCAAGGTGACTCTGGGCCCCAGAGCAGTCAGTCCCGGGATCCCCATGGATGTGGACGGGGGGATCTTGGGGATGTGAGGACCTAGATCTCAGAGTTCACCTGAGATCAGCAGAGGGACTAGTCCCAGGATCTGCTGGGTGTGAACGTGCTGATCATCCTTAAAGCCTCAATGCACACTGTGGGAAACTGTTTATTGCCTTCACTATCTGATAAGCATAGACAGAGAACTCCCCGAAACCCCCCGAAGGCTGAGTGCCTTTGAAGCCCTAGCAAAGCTCGGAGCTAGGCGCCACCTCTGTTTGTCCAGACAGTGGTAGCTGAAACTACTCCCCCATTTATTATTATGTAAATCCTTGCTGATGGGCTAGTCTGCTTGTTACTAGGGGGTCACCTGGCTAAGGGCTATGCTATGGGTGCATCCCAGATCAATAAAAGCTTGGTGAGGCCTGAGCACGGAGGAAGTCCTTCTGGACTTGCAGCCTGGTCCCCCAATATTGTGAAAGAACCAAGCAAAAACACACCCTCCTCCCTCTTCAAGGACGAAGCAGAGACACACTCTCCTCCCCCTCCTCTATCTTGTCTTGCAAGGCTGGGCCCTCAGCCCAAGCCCCCTCCTTTTCTGAGTGACCACAAGAATGCCAGTATTGACCTAACTCCCCCAACCACCACCTGAGTGGACCAATGAAGCTCCAGGAATGCAGCTAAGGTCCTAATAAGGCTATAGTGGGGGACGGCTCTAACCTTCAGAATGTGCTGGTCACTTCCTGACCCTTATGCTGTAAAACCCTGACCTAAATGACCAATCCCTGTAACACACGTCACCCCCTAAGCCCACCCAAATAACTAGCCCTATATAACTTTTGTTTTCCTGGGACATGCTCTCTCGCCTTACCGCTGCGTCGGACAGGCTGGGAGCCAATCCTAGGATTGATTAAAGACTCCTTGCTTTTGCATCGGAAGAGGCTCCCTAGTGGTGGATTATTGGGGACCCCAAACTCTGGGCACAACATTTTGGGGGGGGCATCCGGGATCCCCAAAACCCACGAGGGACCCCACTCCGGAGAGTCTACTGGCAGCGGTAAGTGTGTCTGTCTGTCGTCTGTTCTGTCCTATGTGAGCTCGCGTCTGAAATCTGTGCCTGATAAGATCTAAACGTGGACGCATGGGCGGATCTCGGGCAGGAGGAGTCAGGGGATGCTCTGAACCTCCATCTGGAGGGGTGTAAAAGCCCCTCGCGAGGGGAGTGGATTCCCCTCAGACCTCTGGGACGAGGTGGGTCGCTCCCGCTGGCCGGCACATGGCCATCGTCCAGTTTTCAGTTTTTCTTCCGCGGGGTTGGAAGGCTGTTCTTAGGTGTCTTTGTTTGTTTGGTGTCTGTGTTCTTTTGTCTAATTTTGTGGACTCACTGGACGGACGCTATGGGACAGACTCAAACTACTCCTTTAAGCATTATGGTTGATCATTTTAAAGAGATTAAGGGAAGGGCTAACAACCTCAGTGTAGAAGTGAAGAAGGGTCAATGGCAGACTTTCTGTTCCAGCGAGTGGCCGGCTCTCAATGCCGGGTGGCCGCCGGAGGGGACTTTCGACCTCCCCACCATTCGCCGGGTCAGAGAAGTCGTATCTCGGCCCAAGGGGGGTCACCCCGATCAGCTTCCTTACATTATTATTTGGCAGGACCTCGTGGAGAACCCTCCCTCCTGGCTCAAGCCCTTCCTGGCTCCACGCCCTCCGGAGCCGGCACCCATACTTGCCTTGCAGGACGTGGAGAAGAAGAAGGAGGAGAAAAAAACCACTCTGCCATTGGCTCCAGCTCCCCTCTACCCGGTTTTGCAGGGGGGTAATGACGAAGAGTTAATTTTTCCTCCCCCGTATCAGCTTCTCAGGACACCTGAGAGATTAGATCCCGCCCCGTTGCGGGAAGCTGATGCGGTTCCGCTTCCGGGTGTGGCCGGGAGCGCAGTTCCGGTCCCGGGGGCGGGAGTTCTGGGAATGGCCGGGGTTCCGATGGGAGGTCCGCCCCTCACCCGGCTGAGAGCACAGCGGGAGCTGTCCGTCGCCTCACCCGATTCCACTATCAAGATCCTGCCCTTATGGGCCGCCGGACCCCCAGATGCAGATGGCAATCAACCTTATATTTATTGGCCTTTTTCAACTAGCAATCTTTATAACTGGAAGGCGCAGAATCCTAAGTTCTCAGAGAAGCCGGGTGGACTTATTGACTTGCTTGATTCTGTTCTTTTCACCCACCAGCCCACTTGGGACAATTGCCAGCAGCTTTTGCAGGTCCTGTTCACAACGGAGGAGAGAGAGAGAGAATCCTCAATGAGGCCCGGAAGGTGGTTCCCAGCGTAGATGGGAATCCAACTACCAACCAGGCCCAGATAGATGTCTCGTTCCCCTTAACTAGGCCTGAATGGGACTTCAACACGGCAGAAGGTAAGGAGAGGCTCAAAATCTACCACCAGGCTCTGATGGGGGGTCTTCGCATGGCTGCTAGGAAGCCTACCAATTTGACCAAGGTAGGGAACGTACAGCAGGAAAGGGATGAGTCTCCAGCTGCCTTTCTAGAACGGATCATGGAGGCATATCGCACCTATACCCCCATGGATCCAGAAGCTCCTGAAAATAAGGCAGCTGTGGTCATGAGCTTTATAAACCAGTCAGCCACAGACATTAGAAAGAAACTGCAGAGAATAGATAGATTAGGGGGAAAGAGTTTTTGGGACTTGTTGGAAGTGGCTGAAAAGGTGTATAACAATCGAGAATCCCCTGAGGATAGGCAAGCCCGCGCCATGATGGCTGCCAGCGATAAGCAGACCCGAAACCTGGCCAAGATTCTGCTAGCCACCACCACGGAGAACCCTGAGGAGCGGACCTGCCACCTTCGCCAGCTTGCTGATGGCCAAGAAGAAGGTAAGGGGACCGCCTGGGGCGGGAAGAAGAAGCTGCAACGGAACCAGTGTGCTCACTGCAAAGAGATAGGACACTGGGTCTGGGAATGCCCAAAGAAGGCTGGTAAAAAAGGAAACAAGGCGGATCGGGTGGAGGTCTTGGAGCTGGGAGGACTAAGTGATTAGGGGAGTCGGGGTTCGGACCCCCTCCCCGAGCCCAGGGTAACTCTTAGAGTGGAGGGGACGCCTGTTGACTTCCTTGTCGACACTGGAGCACAACACTCGGTCCTACGCACACCTCAAGGGAAGCTAGCCAGCAAAAAGTCCTGGGTGCAAGGGGCAACTGGCATAAGCCAGTATTCATGGACTACCCGAAGAACAGTAGATCTAGGAACAGGCCGGGTATCCCATTCCTTCATGGTAATACCGGAGTGCCCCTACCCCCTATTAGGACGGGACTTGCTGACCAAGATCGGAGCCCAAATAACTTTCAGACAAGGGGGGCCCCAGGTCACTGATGGCAAAGGCCATCCCATCCAGGTTCTGACTCTGAGACTGGAGGATGAATATCGCCTCCACCAGGGGGCGCCCCCAGGAGAGAACAATATAGACAGATGGCTACAAGAATTCCCCACTGCCTGGGCAGAGACGGGGGGAGTAGGACTGGCCGCTCACAGGGCCCCAACCCTGGTAGAGTTAAAACCAGGAGAAAGTCCGATAAGACTCAAACAGTATCCAGTGCCCCAGGAGGCCCGGAAGGGGATTCAGCCTCATATCCGAAGACTGCGAAGCCTAGGGATACTGGTTCCATGCCAATCTGCCTGGAACACCCCCCTCCTGCCAGTCAAAAAGCCCCACACGAATGACTACCGACCAGTCCAGGACCTCCGAGAAGTAAATAAAAGAGTTATGGATATACACCCAACCGTTCCTAACCCGTACACTCTCCTAAGCTCTTTAGCACCCTCTAGAGTCTGGTACACTGTATTGGATTTGAAGGATGCTTTTTTCAGCCTGCCGCTTGCGCCTCAAAGCCAACCCCTGTTCGCCTTCGAATGGCACGATCCAGAGGAAGGCTACAGTGGACAATTAACCTGGACGCGGTTACCCCAAGGGTTCAAGAATTCGCCCACCATCTTTGACGAGGCACTGCACGAGGACCTCGGTGAGTACAGGAGAGAACATCCCAATCTCACCCTCCTTCAGTATGTAGATGACATCCTGGTTGCTGCAGACACTGCCGAGGACTGTGAGCAGGGGACCAAAGACTTGTTGGCTACCCTAGGGACCTTAGGGTACCGGGCATTTGCGAAGAAAGCTCAGATATGCCAAGAGAGGGTGAGTTATCTGGGGTACATACTGGAGGGCAGACAGCAGCGGTTGTCGGACACTAGGAAAGAGACAGTCCTGAAAATCCCTATTCCCACCACCTGGAGGGAAGTAAGGGAATTCCTAGGATCAGCTGGCTATTGCCGCCTCTGGATCCCAAGTTTTGCTGAGATTGCCAGGCCCCTATATGAAGCTACCAAGGAGGGAAAGGCCTTTGAATGGACTGAGACAGAGGAAATTGCCTTTAATCAGATAAAGAGAGCTCTTTTGGCTGCTCCAGCCCTAGGCCTGCCGGACATTACAAAACCCTTTAGCCTCTTTGTAGACGAGTGCAAGGGCATAACAAAAGGGGTCTTAACTCAGGCTTTAGGCCCTTGGAGCCTCCCGGTAGCGTATTTGTCTAAAAAGCTGGACCCTGTGGCCGCCGGCTGGCCGCCGTGCCTAAGAATCATTGCGGCAACCGTGCTCTTAGTCAAGGATGCCGACAAATTGACCCTGGGACAGGAAATCTGGATAACAACCCCTCATGCCATTGAGGGAGTCCTAAAACAGCTTCCTGACTGATGGATGAGCAATGCACGCATGACCCACTATCAGAGCTTACTGCTCAACCCTCCTAGAGTGCGGTTCCATCCCAGCGTGGCTCTCAACCCCGCTACCCTGCTGCCTGACCCCGACCTAGATGCCCTGCTGCATTACTGTGCGGGGATTCTGGAGCAGGTACATGGACTTCGGAAGGACTTGACCGACCGGCCCCTCCCTGATGCAGAGGCCACCTGGTTCACGGATGGAAGCAGCTTCGTGCGGGACGGGTGCAGGTACGCGGGTGCAGCGGTGGTCACAGACACAGACACTGTGTGGGCAGAAGCACTGCCCCCTGGGACATCAGCCCAGCGAGCAGAACTCATTGCTTTCACCAAGGCACTGACACTGGGGGCGGGGAAGCGGCTCAACGTTTACACAGACAGTCGTTATGCATTTGCTGCGGCTCATGTTCACGGGGCGATTTACCAGGAAAGAGGGTTATTGACAACAGAGGGACGAACAGTGAAAAACAAACAGGAGATTCTCGACCTGCTTGCGGCCCTATGGCTCCCCACGAAGCTAGCTATTATCCACTGTCAAGGGCACCAGAAGGCAGATGACCCAGTAGCAAGAGATAACCAAAAGGCTGATCAGGCAGCCAAGGCAGCGACCTTCACCTCGGTCCCCGCAATGGCTTTACAACTACCAGATCCCGGGGACCCAGTTCTACCAGACCAACCTAAATACTCTCAGGAAGAGCTGCAGAAGATCAGAAAGCTCCCCCTTGCTAAGGAGGTGAAGGGATGGTGGTACACCTCAGATGAGAAACTCATACTACCGGACTGGCTTGGGATCACAGTATTAGAACGCATGCATCGGTCCACCCACTTGGGAGCCCGGAAGTTAAAGGACTTAATTCAGCATGCCAAAATCAAAATTCACCAACAAGACTCCAAAATCAATCAAATTATAACCTCCTGTAAGACCTGCCAACTCACAAACGCAAGAGCTGGATCAGGTGGACAAGGGACCAGGCTCAGAGGCACCAAACCAGGAGCTCACTGGGAGGTTGATTTCACTGAAGTCAAACCAGGGAAGTATGGTTATAAATATCTTTTAGTGTTCATAGACACCTTCTCTGGCTGGGTAGAGGCATACCCAACCAAGCATGAGACAGCCCAAACGGTGGCCAAGAAGCTGCTGGAAGACATCTTAACCAGGTATGGTTTTCCTGCTATGATAGGCTCCGACAACGGGCCAGCCTTTATTTCGCAGGTAACACAGGCAGTAGCCAAAGTCATAGGGGCGGATTGGGAATTACATTGTGCTTATAGGCCCCAGAGTTCAGGGCAGGTAGAAAGAATGAATAGAACTCTAAAAGAGACCCTTACCAAATTAACCATGGAGACTGGCGGGGACTGGGTGGCTCTCCTTCCATATGCCCTTTACCGGGTGAGGAACTCCCCTTACACCCTGGGTCTCACCCCTTATGAGATCATGTTTGGTAGCCCCCCCCCCCCCCCCCATCATCCCTAACCTCAAAGCTGAACTTCTTGCAGAGTTTGAAGATCAGGAAATATCTTTTCTCTTAAGAGGACTGCAGGGGGCACACGAGGACATTTGGCCACGCCTTCGCGCTGTTTATGAGGCTGGCCCAACCCCAACGCTTCATCAGTACAGACCAGGAGACTGGGTGTTCGTTAAGAGACATTGCCGGGAGACCCTCGAGCCACGTTGGAAGGGCCCCTACGTCGTCGTGCTGACTACACCCACCGCTCTCAAGGTAGATGGCGTTGCAACTTGGATCCACCACACCCACGCTCGCCCAGCTGACCCCTCTGCAATCCGGGAGGACTTCATCGTGCAATGGAACATGGAACACAATCAGCACAACCCGCTCAAGGCGCGCTCGACCTGCCTGATTCTGGTAACCTTGCTCGCGATCACTCCTGCTACAGGGAGCCCACACGCACCCTATAATGTTACCTGGCAAATTATAGACACTAAATCAGGGGTAGTTCTCAGCCAGGCTTCTCAAATCCATCCCAAAGACACTTGGTTCCCCGAGTTGTGGGTTGATCTCCTGACTCTCCTTCCCAAACTAACAGCCCATGTAGCCTGTAAAACTGCTTGGATAGGCAACCGACCTACTGACTCAAGTCCATTAAGGACACTCAATTTCTACGTTTGCCCCGAGCCCTCGCAAACTCGGCCCTGGGAAAAAAAACCCTTGTGGGGGTGCTGGGGACTATTTCTGTGCTTCCTGGTCATGTGTCTCAACTGGACACATTTGGTGGGAGGTTCCAAAGAAGGGTGACCTGATCAACGTTGGACGACCAGCTGCTCCACCCTGCCCCCGTTTTGGCGGGGTCTACTGCAACCCCGTGCGCATTACCTTCAGAGAAGAGGGGAAAAAGGCTACCGGATGGGACACCGGGAAAACTTGGGGACTCCGAATCTATCAGTGCAGAGAATTTGGAATGCTGTACGCTACTGATTACCCTGAAATATTATTCACCCTCCAGGTCCAAAACACTCCCCTCCATCATCACACCCCTTTGGGAGTAGGGCCCAACCAGATGCTGGCTCCCCGGCCTCGGCCTACCACGCCCCGAGTACCCACGCCCGGAAGAACAGCATCACAGCCCCTCACCCCACTTACACCTACCACGAGAAACCAGACCCTGGGACATACCTTACCATCTGAGGTAGACCCCCTTTGGAACATGGTCATTGGAGCGTATTATGTGTTAAACACCTCAAAGCCCAACTTAACCAAGTCTTGTTGGCTCTGTCTAGATGTCAGGCCACCATATTATGAGGGCATTGCGATGAAAAGCAATTATACAATGGCCTCGACTGCCAGTTCCTGCAGGTGGCAGCAAACTGCTGCAAGGTTAACCCTCCAGGCGGTAATAGGGCAAGGAACTTGCATAGGCAACGTCCCCCCTAAACAGTCACATCTCTGTAACGAAACTCTAGCTACCCCTAAAGAGCCAGCATATCTTCTACCCCCTGAGAATGCATGGTGGGCCTGCTCCAGTGGCCTCGCTCCTTGTGTCCATTCCTTAGTCCTTTATTCCCAAAAAGAGGATTTCTGCGTACTTGTGCAGTTAATCCCTAAGCTAATATATCACTCGGGGAAAGAAGTTCTTAACAGAATAGACACCATTAACCCCCGAAGCAAAAGGGAGCCTATTACTGCCCTAACTGTGGCAGCTCTCTTGGGACTAGGACTAGTGGGAGCCAGAACTGGAATATCCTCGCTTGTCATACAAGACAAAAACTATGGAGCCCTAAGAGCAGCCATTGACTTAGACATAGAAAGAATTGAAAAATCCATCACCCATCTGCAAGAATCCCTTACTTCCTTGTCTGAAGTAGTACTTCAAAGCAGAAGAGGTCTAGACCTGCTATTCATGCAGCAGGGGGGCCTATGTGCAGCTCTAGGGGAGGAATGCTGTTTCTATGTTGATCACTCAGGAGTTGTAAAAGAAACCATGGCCCTTGTAAGGGAAGGACTGCAGAAGCGAAAGCTAGAGAGGGAGCAGTCTCAGTCTTGGTATGAATCCATGTTTAACTGGTCCCCATGGTTAACTACTCTTATCTCGGCCCTCGTCGGACCCCTTGTAATCCTCCTAATGTTGCTAACTTTCGGCCCTTATATTATTAACAAATTAGTTCAATTTGTCAAGGAATGCATAGGGGTAGTTCAATTAATGGTCTTACAAGCTTAATACCGGCCTCTAGCGATGGAGGGAGAGATAGAAATGCAGTCCGTCCCATGATTGAGACATGAGTTCCAAGACAAGGGGGGGAATGAAAGAACCAAGCAGAAACACACCCTCCTCCCTCTTCAAGGACGAAGCAGAGACACACTCTCCTCCCCCTCCTCTATCTTGTCTTGCAAGGCTGGGCCCTCAGCCCAAGCCCCCTCCTTTTCTGAGTGACCACAAGAATGCCAGTATTGACCTAACTCCCCCAACCACCACCTGAGTGGACCAATGAAGCTCCAGGAATGCAGCTAAGGTCCTAATAAGGCTATAGTGGGGGACAGCTCTAACCTTCAGAATGTGCTGGTCACTTCCTGACCCTTATGCTGTAAAACCCTGACCTAAATGACCAATCCCTGTAACACACGTCACCCCCTAAGCCCACCCAAATAACTAGCCTTATATAACCTTTGTTCTCCTGGGACATGCTCTCTCACCTTACCGCTGCGTCGGACAGGCTGGGAGCCAATCCTAGGATTGATTAAAGACTCCTTGCTTTTGCATCGGAAGAGGCTCCCTAGTGGTGGATTATTGGGCACCCCGAACTCTGGGCACAACAGTTGCAAAATTATCTCGTGTCTTTTTCTCTCATTTGCTGTGCGGCTCCTCTTTCAGATACCGAACCCTACCCCACGCAGAACGTGGAGGGAGTCTTACTCGACATCTGGCGCCCAACAGGTAATCTGGAAGTGCAGGTCTCGCTGGAGCAAGAAAAGGAAGTTTTCACCGAAAAGGTGTGGAAAACTCACCAAAAAAAGGTGAGGGGAAGTCTACCGCACGCAATGCCCAGGATCAACTACAGAAGCCCGGGTCTGTAAGTACACTGGGAACGTTTTTTAAATATGTTTTTATTGTTGATAGTATTATAGACATCACCTGTGGGAAACTGTTTATTGCCTTCACTATCTGATAAGCATAGACAGAGAACTCCCCGAAACCCCCCGAAGGCTGAGTGCCTTTGAAGCCCTAGCAAAGCTCGGAGCTAGGCGCCACCTCTGTTTGTCCAGACAGTGGTAGCTGAAACTACTCCCCCATTTATTATTATGTAAATCCTTGCTGATGGGCTAGTCTGCTTGTTACTAGGGGGTCACCTGGCTAAGGGCTATGCTATGGGTGCATCCCAGATCAATAAAAGCTTGGTGAGGCCTGAGCACTGGGGAAGTCCTTCGGGACTTGCAGCCTGGTCCCCCAATATTGCAAAATTATCTCGTGTCTTTTTCTCTCATTTGTTGTGCGGCTCCTCTTTCAGATACTGAACCCTACTCCAGGCAGAACGTGGAGGGAGTCTTACTCGACAATCACCCACCTCCCCTTATCTCACTCTTCCCAGCCACTGCCCCCACCCCATCTTCATGACCCTATTGCCTGTGTTTATGAACACACATATCCTATATAAGAAAAATCTAATATGCTAAATGTCCAGTCGTCTGGTCAGCTGTTCAACCAATCAAAGAGTAATATGCTAATGATATGCTAAAGCCCCTCAACTGACCACTAGGGGGCAGACAGTCGACCAGTAGCTATGACTTGCACTCACTGCCAGGGGGCAGATGCTGCGACCTGTAGGTTAGCTTGCTGCTGGTGTCTGGCCAATCATGACTTAGTGAGATGGGCTGGAATGCCCTGGAGCCCTCCTGTGGTCTTTCCCCAGCTGTCCAACCTCCTGCATCCCTCCCCAGCCCCAATTGTGCACCAGTGAGGTTCCTTGGCCTGGCCTGCACTCTCTCACAATATGGGACCCCTCAGGGGATGTTGGAGAGCTGGTTTTGGCCCAACGGCAGAATAACTGGTTCCTATAAAGTGCACTGACCACCAGGGGGCAGATGCTCAATGCAGGAGCTGCCCCCTGGTGGTCAGTGCGCTCCCACAGGGGGAGCGCCGCTCAGCTGGAAGCCAGGCTCATGGCTGGTGAGCGCAGCAGCCATGTCCGGAGCTTCTCCTGCCTCCATAGCAGTACTAAGGATGTCCGACTGACAGCTTAGGCCCATTCAGGGGAGTGGGCCTAAGCCATCAATTGGACATCCCCTGAGGCCTCCCAGACTGTGAGAGGGTGCAGGCTGGGCTGAGGGACCCTCCCAGTGCACTAATTTCATGCACTGGGCCTCTAGTCCTATATAATAAAAGCATAATATGCAAATTGACCAAATGGCCGGCTGAACAGTCACTATGATGTGCACTGACCATCAGGGGCAGTTGCTCAATGCAGGGGCTTCCCCCTGGTGGTCAGTGCACTCTCACAGGGGGAGTGCCTCTCATCCAGAAGCTGGGCTCATGGCTGGCAAGCACAGCGGCAGTGGTGGGAGCCTTTTTTGCCTCCATGGCAGGCAGGCCATAAAGAGCGAGGAGTCTCAGACTGAGAGAGGCCAGGATTGAGAGAGGGATGTCTGACTGCTGGCTTAGGCCCTTAGGGGGGGGGATCAGGGCTAAACCAGTAGTCAGACATCTCCCAAAGGGTCCTGGACTGAGAGGGCACAGGCTGGGCTGAGGGACCACGCCCCCCCCCACCACTGTGCATGAGTCTTGTGCACCAGGCCTCTAGTAAGTATATAAGATTTTTGGTTTATCTCTTCTCATCCTCCCAACCCCACATCAAGTTATGTCAGTCAGATATTTTGTTTGTCAATTCATTTTGTTCATTAAATTCCACAAATAAGTGAGATTATGTTATATTTTTCTTTCTCAAATTGGCTTATTTCACTTAACATGTTTTCCTGTTCCATCTATATTGTACCAAAGAGTAAGATATCCCTCTTTTTTTACAGCTGTATAGCATTACATAGTGTAAAATGTTACACAGCTTTTTTATCCATTCATCTACTGATGGGCACTTGGGCTGTTTCCAAATTTTAGCTATTGCTAATAATGCTGCTATGAACATAAGGATGCATATATTATTCTGATAGGTGTTTTGGGGTTTTTAGGATATGTTCCCAGAACTGGGATTGCTGGTCAAATGGCAGTTCCATCTTCAATTTTTTTGAAGAAACTCTATACTGTTTCCCATAATGGTTGCACCAATCTGCATTACCACCAGCAGTGAATTAGTAGTGTTCCCTTTTCTCCAACTACTTTCAAGCACTTGGTTGCTGATTTTTTTTTTTTATGATAGCCATTCTGACAATGTGGTTTTAATTTACATTTCTCTGATGATTTATGATTTTGAGGATTTTTCCATATGTGTCTTGGCTATTTGTATATCCTCATTGGAGAAATATATATTGAGATCTTTTACCCATTTTTGTCTTCCTTTTGTTGAGTTGTATGAGCACTTTGTATATTTTGGATATTAACCCCTTATCAGATGTATCATTGCCAAATATGTTTTCCCACACAGTGGTTTTCATTTTCATTTGATGGTGGTTTCTTTTGCTGTGCAGAAGCTTTTTATTTTGACTTAATCCCATTTGCTTATTTTCTTCTTAGTGTCCTTTGCCTTAGGGCAATGGTTGGCAAATTGTGGCTTGCGAGCCACATGCGGCTCTTTGGCCCCTTGAGTGTGGCTCTTCCACAAAATACCACGTGCAGGCACGCACGTACAGTGTGACTGAAACTTCGTGGCCCATGCACAGAAGTTGGTATTTTGTGGAAGAGCCACACTCAAGGGGCCAAAGAGCCACATGTGGCTCACAAGCCGCAGCTTGCTGAGCTGCTGTTTGCCGACCACTGCCTTAGGGAATGTATCCTTAAGCACATTGCTACGTGAGATGTCTGCGCATTTACTGCCTATTTTCTCTAAGATTTTTATGCTTTAAAGCCTTACATTTAAGTCTTTTATCCACCTTGAGTTTATTCTTGTGCTTGGTGTAAGTTGGTGGTCTAGTTTCATCTTTTTGAATGTGTCTGTCCAGTTTTCCCAGCACCATTTGTTGAAGAGACTCTCTTTACTCTCTAGTATGTTCTTGCCTCCTTTGACAAATATTAATTGAACATAATGGTGTGGGCCAATTTCTGAGGTCTTTGTTCTGATCTACCAGTCTATATGCTTGTTTTTGTGCCAGTACCATGCTGGTATGGTTATAATAGCTTTGTGGTTTAATTAGATAACTGGTATTGCAATCTCTCCGACTTTGTTCTTCTTGCTCAAGATTGCTGCAGCTATTCAGTCTTTTATTGTTCCATATAAATTTTTGGAGTATTTGTTCTAGTTCTGTGAAGTATGCCTTTGGTATTTTAATAAAGATTGCAGCCCTGACCGGTTTTGCCCAGTGGATAGAGCATCGGCCTGCTGACTGAAGGGTCCCAGGTTTGTTCCCAGTCAAGGGCATGCACCTTGGTTGCAGGCACATCCCCAGTGGGAGGTGTGCAGGAGGTAGCTGATCAATGTTTCTCTCTCATCGATGTTTCTAACTCTCTATCCCTCTCCCTCCCTCTCTGTAAAAAAATCAATAAAATATATTTTAAAAAAATAAAATAAAATAAAGATTGCATTGAATCTATATGCTTTGTGTAGTATAGACATTTTAATTATGTTAAGTCTTCCCATCCATGAACATGGTATATGCTTCCATTTGTTTCTATCTTCCTCTATTTCAGTTTTCAATGCCCTATATAAGTACAAGTCTATGATCTCCTTAGTTAAGTTTATTCCTAGGTATTTTATCTTTTGGTTGCAATAGAAAATAAGATTGTTTTATTACTTTATCTTTCTGAGAATTCATTATCAGTGTATAAAAATGCCATAGATTTGTGGATGCTGATTTAGTCTCCTGCTACCTTGCTGAATTCATTTATTAAATCTAGTATTTTCCTGTTGGAGTCTTTAGGGTTTTCTAGGTACAATATCATGTCATCTGCAAATAATGACAGTATTACTTCCTCTTATCCAATATGTATGCCTTTTATCTCTTCTTGTCTAATTGCTGTGGCTAGGACTTACAGTACTATGTTGAATAAGAATGGTGAAGACGGACATCATTGTCTTGTTCCTATTCTTAAGGGAAACGATTTTAGTTTTTCCCCACTGAGCATTATGTTGGATGTAGATTTGTCATATATGGCCTTTATTATGTTCAGGTATGATGCCTCAATTCCCACTTTACTGAGAATTTTTATTAAAAAGAGTTGTTGGATTTTGTCCAATGCTTTTTCTGCTTCTATTGATATGATAATGTGGCTTTTATTTTTTCATTTATTTATGTGGTGCATCACATTTATTGATTTGAAAATAATGTATCAGCCTTGCATCGTTGGAGTAAATCCCACTTGGTCATGGAGTATGATCTTTTTAATATATTGCTGGATTTGATTTGCTAATATTTTCTTGAGGATTTTGGCATCTGTGTTTATCAGGGATATTGGCTTGTAATTCCCTTTTTTGTAGTGTTTTTTTTCTGGTTTTGCAATTAGGATAATTCTGGCTTTGTAAAGGGAGCTTGGAAGTGTTCCTCCCTCTTGAATTTTTTGGAATAGTTTGAAGAGGATAGGTGCTAGTTTTTCTTTTAATGTTTGGTATAATTTACCTGTATATCCATCTGGTCCAGAACTTTAGTTTGCTAGAAGTTTTTAAATTACTGCTTCAGATTCATCATTTGTTATTGGCCTACTCAGGTTTTGTTTTAAGATTCTTCCTGATTGAGTTTTGGAAGATTATATATTTCTAGGAATTTGTCCATTTCACCCAGGTTGTCCAGGTTGTTGGCATGTAGTTGTTCATCGTATTTGCTTACAATCCTTTGTATTTCTGTGATGTCTGTTGTTAGATGGCCTCTTTCATTTCTGATTTTATTTTTTGGGGGACTCCTCTCTTTGTTTCTGATGAGTCTGGCTAGGGTTTCATCAATCTTGTTCATGTTTTCAAAGAACCAGCTCTTGGATTTATTTTTCTTTTGTACCTTTTTGTTTGCAGTCTCGATGTCATTTATTTCTGCTCTGATATTTATTATTTCCTCCCCTCTTCTTCCTCTGGGATTTTCTTGCTGTTCTCTTTCTAATTCATTTAGTTGTAGAGTTAGATAGTTTATTAGTCCTTTTCCTTGTTTCTTGAGGTAGGCCTGTAATGTTATGAACTTCCCTCTTAGGACTCCTTTTGCCATGTCCCACAGGTTTTGGGTGGTTGTGTGTTCATTTTCAATTGTTTCCAAAAAGTTTTTAATTCATTGCTTGATCTCATTGGTAACCCATTCATTGCTTAATAACACGTTATTTAACCTCCATGTATTTGAGGGTTTTTGAGTTTTTTTTATTGTAGTGGATTTCTAATTCCATGCCATTAAATTAAATTAATGCTTTTAAACAGTTTCTAATTTCTGCCGAGAAGATGCTGGATATTATATCAATCTTCTGGAATTTGTATACACTTGTTTAGTGCTCTAACATGTGATCTATCTTTGAAAATGCTCTATTTGCATTTGAGAAAAATGTAAATTCTATTGCTTTAGGGTGAAATATTGGTTAAATCTATCTGATGTAGTGTGTAATTTAAGGCCTCTGTTTTCTTGTTAATTTTTTTGTCTGGAAGATCTATCCAGTGATGTCAGTGGGGTGTTAAAGCCCATTATTATGACTGCATTGCTGACAATCTCTCCTTTAAAGCCCATTAAGTGATTTCTTATGTTACTGGATGCACCTATATTGGGTGCACATATATTTACAAAGGTTATATTTTCTTGTTAAATCATTACCTTTTGTATTAAGGTGTGGCCTTCTTTGTCTCTTATAATAGTCTTTGTTTGAAGTCTATTTTTTCTGATATGAGTACTGCTACCCCAGCTTTTTTTTTCCTTCCATTTGAATGAGATATATTTTTCCATCCCTTCACTATCAATCTGTGTATATCTTTTTTTTTTTTTCCTGAGGTGGGTCTCTTGTAGACAGCATATATATGGGTGAGGTTGTCTTATCCATTCATTCACCATTTAATCCATTTACATTTAAGGTTATTATTGATAGGCATTAATTTATTGCCATTTTAATTTTCTTTGTGCCTATGATCCTCTCTTTCTCCTTCTTAAAGCAGTCCCTTTAACATTTCTTGCATTGCTGATTTGGCAGTAAGGTACTCCTTTAATCTTTTATTGTCTGGAAAGCTTTTTATTTCACCTTCAGTTTTAAATGATAGCTTCGACAGACACAGTAGTGTGGGGTTTAGGCCCTTCCTTTTCATTACTTTTAGTACTTCATGCCAGTCTTTTCTGGCCTGAAGTGTTTCTATTGAGAAGTTAGCTGACATTCTAATGGGGACTCCTTTGTAGGTAATTTTCTGTCTCGATGTTGCTGCCTTTAAAATTCTTTCTTTTTATTTAATGTTTGCCATTTTCTTTATGATGTGTCTAGGTGTGGGTCTCTTTGGGTTCATATTGATTAGGGCTCTCTGTGCCTCCTAAACTTGTGCCACATTTTTTTTTCACCAGATTGGGGAAGTTTTCTGTCATTATTGCTTTAAACAGTTTCTCTGTTTTTAGCTCCTCCCCTTCCCCTTCTGTTATTCCTGTAATACAAATGTTGTTGTTTCATGTTGTCCCAAAGCTTCCTTAACCTGTCTTACTTATTTTCAATTATTTTTTTCTATTTGCTCCTCTTAATTGAGTATTTATTTCTAACATGTCTTCCAAATCTCTGATTGGATCCTTTGCTAAATCCAACCTACTTTTAATACTTACCAGTGTGTTCTTGATGTAAGATATATCATTCTTCATTTCTGTATGGTTCTTTTTAATGGCCTTTATTTCCCTTTTAAAGCTGTTGTAATTTTCACTAAGTTCCTTAAGCATCATTATAACCATTTCTTTTAGTTCTGTCTGATAGATTGCTTGCCTCTATCTCATTTAGTTATTTTTCTGTAGATTCCTTCTTTTCTTTCAGTTGGGGGTTGTTTCTTTGTCTCCCCATTTTAGCTGTCTCTTTGTATTTGCTTCTATGTATTAGATAGGACTATTATGCCTCCCGGTTTTATGGGATGGCCATATATAGAATGTTTCTTGTGGGTTCCAGTGGTGCAGTTGCTTTGTTCACCTGATATGGATGCTCTAGGACTGACCTCTTGCTCATTATTTTGACTCTCCTGTTGTAATTTGGACTTGATTGTTCATGCCTCATTTGTGGGAGGGATTTTCCTTCTGACTTGCTGCCAGTGAGGTTCAACTCCAATGTTGTCTTGCCAGCAGTTTTACAGGTGCTTTGGGTCTGCTATTTGTAGGGCTCACTGGATTTTTCTCTGATGCTGTTGAATCTGGTCCCTTGGTGTGTCTATCTTTGGCCTCCTGGGAGCTTCTCTTGTGTTGGTGAATGTGAGTCACTGTCCTTTTAAAAGGCTCTTGGCAACCTGATTGAGGTGTGAGACATTGAAGCTCCTAGTAGTCCAGTGGTCAGGGATTCCTTAGCCCAGAGGCGGGGTCTGCCTTGAGTCGCACACTTTGATTGTTCCTTTTCTGAGATATGCTCCCTTCCCCCATGGAGCTGGTTGCTGGAGGTAAATTCCAGCAGGTCATAATTATACAAGAAGTTCATCAGAAGGCTGATGAACCTTGGGGCTTCAGCAGGGCTGAAAATCTGCATACTACCTGCTGATGAACAGCTGTAAGCAATTCCCCTAAGCTGATGGCCCTTTATTGTTTACCAGGCCTTACCTTTGATATGTATATGTGCTTTGTTAAAGAGAAAAATGTGGGAATAAAAAGCCGTGGGTCCGGACATTTGGAGAGCCCACTTCACTAGAAAGTGGAGCCTCCATCTGGCTCCCCCAAAATACCTTCCAAATTTATATTTCTTGTCTAGTCTCTATTCATTTACTTCATAGCCCCTTCTCCAGATTCCTGAACCCTAGCTGCCAAAAAGACTGTGGCAGCTGGTCTTAAAGGTGTGAGCTGCAATTGCTTGGGTTCACTCTGGCCTTTGCCTCCCTACACTGTCTAGGGCAGTGTCTGTGGTTGGGACCAAAATGCTGTTTCTGATTAATTAGATCAGGAAAAGACTCAAAGCCTCCAGAGACTTGCCTCTGCCTGCAGACTGATTGGATTCAGTCTTGAGTATCCTCAAGCAATCATCCACAGATGGTGTCAAAGGTTTTTCAAAAGGGTGAGACAATTGCTTCTGCCTGGAAGCTATTTGATATTCTCAGTCTGTTAATGGGCCTCAAAAACTCCACAGTGTGGGGCAAGGGGTTTTCCAATATGGTGGGTCAATTGTCTTCCCCCAAGGCAAAAGCCACTTGGATAGTATAGGTCTGTCTGAGATAGATGACCTACACAGTGTGAGAGAATGACTCAGTGCAAGAAACCAGAATCTGGTTTCTGAGCTCTAACCCAACGTTCCCCAGTCCCCTCTCCCCTCCCTCTGCTGGAACCAAGGTGAGTGGCTGCACACAAAATTTCATGTGTTGGCCCTTTAAGAAGGTGCCTGCATTTTCAGCTGTGTCTCCCTGGCAGACAGCAACCCTGCTGCTTTTCACAGCCAGATGTTATGTAGGCACCTTTCTCAGTTCTCATGCTCTGTGCTGGGGTGCTCACCTTGGAAATTAGACCCCAGAGTTCTCAATGGAAACCCCCATAGCTGAGATATCTCTCTGGACCTTCAGCTGCTGTCTGAAAGAGCCCAGAGAGCCCTTTCATGCCCCTGCACTTCCTTCCAATCTCTATGTGGTCTCCACTTTTTATCCTTAGTTATCAAGGTTCTCTCCAGCTGATTATTCAGGGTGGTTTTTGTGTATTTTAGTTGTAATTCCTTTTTTCTTTTTGTAAATTATTGATGTTAGGTTAGGTGGCTCAGGAGGCGGCGCAAGAAATAGAGTCCAGTGAATCAGAAAAGAAAGGAAAGGAAAAGGTTTATTCTGCGTCCCCGGGAGACCCACGTACCCCAAGGACAGGGCACGTGGATTCACACCAACAGGGAGGGGGGCGCTTTTTTTATACTGCGGTTGGGTGAGGGGCAGGGACATGAGCTGGGGAATTCTCTGCTGCAGGGAATGGGCGGAATATTCAGGACGAAGTTCTTATCTGTGTGGGGGTATGTGAATTCAGGGAGAAGCTGGTATCTGTGTCTGGCACCTTGATCTGTGAGAAATTCCAGGGGAAGTCCATTATCTTGTCATGTCTGCATGTATCCGATCCTGGGCTCTCTCCGACCTAACAATTGACAATGTTATTGATTTAATTTTCCCCTTCTTTTCCCCCCTCCATCCATTCCCAACTCATCCCAGGCCTTTACCACATTACTCTCTGTATCCATGGGTTTTGCATATATGCACATATGTTATTTGGTTAATTTCTTCCTATCCTTCACACTGTCTTTCCGCTCTGCCATTTGTCAGTCTGTTCCATGTATCCATGTCTCTAGACCTATTTCTTTTATTAGACTCCATATATAAGTTAGATAATGTGATCTTTGTCTTTCTCTGACTGGCTTATTTTTTCTTATAATAATAGTCTCCAGGTCCATCCATGCTGTCACAAAGGATAAGAAGCTGTATATAGAGAGTGATGTCCGAGGAATGGCAGCATAAGGGTGCATCCATTCTCTCCCCCTAACATTTCAACAAAATAACCAACTATAATTCAACAAAGAAGTCCCTGCTCAACACAGATGAATGCCTGAGAGACCTGCACACTGGAACAACTAAGGTGGGCTCCTTGGAATAAGTAGGGAGGCTAGAGAATGGAGGGAAACCTAACATGACTACAGCACAGCAGCATGTTTGCAGCACAGCTAGGAACTGGTGGCAGCAGTCACAGGCATTTTCCTTAGCTGGTCTGGACCAACAGAGTTAACCCAACAAGTGGTGGCATTGTGTGGTCATGCACAGAAACAGTGAGAGAGAGTGTCTGAACCACCATGGGGGTACATTGTGAATGGGATCTGAGTTGCATGCATAAGCTGTGAGTTAGCAGACACCTCCCTACAGAGTAGTTCCCTGTGACGCACTGGCATGGGCATGGAATACTTAATCCCAGGGCACCTTATGTGCCACGCGAGCTTAGCCAGATTCAATGACCCTGAGAAGGGGCGGTGAAGGATGGAGAAAAGACAGACAAGAGAATGAACTGGGTCTGGGTAGGACGCTGCTCCCGGATGGAGAGACAGCACCATGGACTACAAGCCATGTCTTTATTTTGTGGACAGATTCCATGAGGCAAAATAAGGGCACAGTCAAAATGTTTACAATATTCTCATGAGTTTCTATCCTACTCAATTACATGCACCTGAATTCTATCAAGCCCACATTACTCAGACACATGAGGCCACATGTTCAGACCATAGGATCAAGCTTACAACCAAAGCTATTGGCTATAATTGTGCTGGGAGGGCTCTGCCCTCCAAGCTGGGACTTGCACGTGGCTATGAGAGGACTGTGCCCTCTCATTAGTCCGAGGCTTGAACCTGTCCAAACACTGTAGCTGCTCTCCATATATCCACTTATTTCTTGTTTTTAAGCACTTATATTTACATCATCAAAAGCTCCAGGCAAATTATTTGGCATAACCAAAACATGAAGAACAAACTTGTGGCTATTAACAGAACAATGAAGTCAGTAATGTTAAAGTAATACAGCAACAAGGGAGACCAAAACTCTGGCTATTAATAATAACAAAACAATGCAATGCCAATGCAACACAGCAATAAGAGAAAAACCAAACTTCAGACATGATAACTGTGGGAAACAGTTTATTGCCTTCACTATCTGATAAGCATAGATAGAGAACCACCCCCCACCCCTCCCAAGGCTGGGTGCTTTTGAAGCCCTAGCAAAGGTTGGAGCTAGGTGCCACCTCTGTTTGTCCAGACAGTGGTGGCTGAAACTACTCCCCCATTTATTATGTAAATCCTTGCTGATGGGCTAGTATGCCTGTTGCAGGGGGTCACCTGCCTAAGGGCTATGCTATGGGTGCATCCCAGATCAATAAAAGCTTGGTGAGGCCTGAGCACGGGAGGAAGTCCTTCCCCTTGAGTTGGACTTCCTCGCCTGGCCCCCCAATATTTCCAAATTATCTCTTGTCTTTTCATATTCATTTGTGTGTGACTCTGCTTCCAGTTCCTGAAACCTGACCCACGCGGGACGTGGGAAGGAAACACTCAACATCTGGCGCCCAACGGGAAAACTGGAAGTAAAGGTTTTGCTAGAGCGAAAAAAGGAAGTTTCACCGAAAAAGGTGTGGAAAATTCACCGAGAAAAGGTGTGGAAAAATTCACCGAAAAAAAAGGTGGGGGAAATTCACCGCACGAAATGCCCAGGATCAACTTCAGAAGTCGTGAGCTGTAAGTAGGCTGGGAACGTTTTCTTTCGCCAGGCTAACGGGGCAGGATTTGGCTTTAAAAAAATAGATTCGGCTTTAAAAAAGTAAGAAACTTTATTATAGACTTTTGATTTGCATGCTTAAGGAGTTAAAATTTTAGAAGGTAATCTCTTTTTTTTTAATTAAATCTTTATTGTTCAGATTATTACATTAGTTACTCTTTTTTACCACCATAACTCCCCTCCACCCAGTTCCCACCCCACCCTCCGCCCTCACTCCCCACCCACTGTCCTCATCCATAGGTGCACGATTATTGTCCAATCTCTTCCCTCACCCCACACCCCTTCCCCCCCCCCAAGAATAGTCCATTCCCTTTTTATGTCCCTGATTCTATTGCAATCGCCAGTTCATACTGTTCATCAGATTATTTATTCCCTTGATTATTAGATTCACTTGTTAATAGATGTGTATTTGTTGTTCATAATTTGTATCTTTACCTTTTTCTTCTTCTTCCTCTTCTTAAATGATACCTTTCAGCATTTCATATAATACTGGTTTGGTGGTGATGAACTCCTTTAGCTTTTTCTTATCTGTGAAGCTCTTTATCTGACCTTCTATTCTGAATGATAGTTTTGCTGGATAAAGTAATCTTGGTTGTAGGTTCTTGGTACTCATCACTTTGAATATTTCTTGCCACTCCCTTCTGGCCTGCAAAGTTTCTGTTGAGAAATCAGCTGACAGTCGTATGGGTACTCCCTTGTAGGTAACTGATTTTCTTTCTCTTGCTGCTTTTAGGATTCTCTCCTTGTCTTTTGCTCTTGGCATTTTAATTATGATGTGTCTTGGTGTGGTCCTCTTTGGATTCCTTTTGTTTGGGGTTCTCTGCACTTCCTGGACTTGTAAGTCCATTTCTTTCACCAGGTAGGGGAAGTTTTCTTTAAATAGGTTTTCAATATCTTGCTCTCTCTCATCTTCTGGAACCCCTATAATTCTGATGTTGGTACGCTTGAAGCTGTCCCAGAGGCTCCTTACACTATCTTCGTATTTTTGGATTCTTTTTTCATTTTGCTTTTCCGGTTGGGTGTTTTTTGTTTCTTCGTATTTCAAATCTTTGCCTTGATTCTTGCGCTCCTCTGGTCTGTTGTTGGGAGTCTGTATAATGTTCTTTATTTCAGTCAGTGTATGCTTAATTTATAGTTGGTCCTTTATCACAACATTGAGGGTCTCGTTAGATTTCTTGAGGATCTCACCACATTTATCGGCGGTCTCACCAGTCTTCTTGAAGATCTCACTACATTTATCGGCAGTCTCACCAGTCTTTTTGAGGGCCTTATTAAGTTTATCGGCGGCTTCTAGACAGTTCTTTAAAGACCTTAAAAGTGTGGTTTTAAACTCTATATCCAGCAGTTTGCTTTCCTTCAATTCTGTCATTTGTGTCCTGTTTCTTTGTCTCGGCATTTTTTATGCTTCGCTGTGTCGATAGAGTTCCTTTCTGTACTAAGTGTCCCAATTACCTGAGGTAGACACTCTTGGTGCACCCCCTTGTGGGCTTTGTGCACAGTCTTGTTGTAATTAAGCCTTGATTGTTGTAGTTATCACTGTGAGGAATTGAACTCCAGGCCAATCGGCTGTGAGAATCAGCTGTGTCTGCAGTGGGAGAACTTCTGTGCTGGAGACACCCCTCTGGGGTTAGACTTGCTTCAATGGGGCTTTGGTGCTCACTGAGTCTTCCCCCTGAGTGTGTCTTTTACGGTTCCACAGAGCTGCAAACTGGATGGTCCCACTCTGACCTCTGGGCTCTAGAAGGTAATCTCTTACAGTTTTTGCATGTTATTATAGAACACAACCCTTGTTTTCTTGAAAAAGGTACATTAGATCTTAAAAGTTTGCCAAAAAGTTAATCAGAACTTGACAAAAATTGTTTCCCCTTGTGGAAAATGGTATTTCATTTGCTAGAGCCTTTAGGAGAGGTCAAGGAGGATAGATCTCCTCCCCCTTGCACCCTCTGCTCCTTAAGAGGGGCAGAAAGAAAAGAAAAAATGGGCGGAATAGCCTTCATGGCTCCCTCCACCTCCATGTCCTAATCCTGGAATGTTTCATTCTCCATTAATAGAATCACCTGTGCAAAAAGGCCAACTTATAAAGAAATTGGAATATTAAAAGGTACTCTTTTAAATCAGGCTGGAAAAAAAAAAGAGTGCCATGGTCATCTTAATGTGGTTTTTTGTCCAAATTAAAATCTTAATTTGTATTTGGAATCTAAAATCTGTAATAAGAAATGAAATCCTGCTACCGAATCCATCTCTGGTGTGGAGAGATTCAAAGGTGGCAAGAGAGGGCAGAGCTATAAGCTCTCCCACAATGAGATTACTTAATGTTTTATTTAAAAATTACCGGAGAACATGTTTGGAACACCAAACTTTGGCTAAGATAACCTTGGGTGCTAGCCATGACTTTAGAAAGCGAAATAGGAAAACATTTAAAATGTCTTTTTCTATTAAGCATGACTTTGGGAAAAATATGCCATCTGAGTCATTTGCTGAAACTTCCCCCAAAAGCAGGATGTGGGGAAAGGGAAGAAGGAGCAGGAGGCGATCCAGTGTGGACGCCCCCTCCCCAAGTATTCTAAAATTAAAGTCCTTCTTGTAATTGAAAAGCTTTTACAAATTTATAAATGCATCCGGGATTTCTGTGCACATGTAAAGGGAAAAGGCCAGTTTAAAAATGAGTGCGCATAGTTTTGAGCTGGACTTGACCTTTTTGCTGTGTACAGAATAAAAACCGGAGACTGTTTTGGCCTTAAAAATGGCGAAGTTGAACCTAAGAAAGAAATACAGGCTGGTTTCCCAAGGCCATTTAAAGTAGTTCTTTTGAAATTCCCGTCCTGAGGCAAGTACCACCAGGAAGTTGATAGTCAAGTTTACATGTGAATAGCTATGGGTTTGCTTCTTGACTTCCCCATCAGGAAAATTGTGACCATTTTGAAATTTAGCAGCTATGCCAGGCTTATTGGCTGGAAACTTAAAACTTTTAAGTGCAAATCATCTAAAAGTATTGAGATTTATAATACTGAAATGTTGATCTGAGTATGCCTAGTATGAAGTCTAGATGATAGAAGTTAATCAATTAATTGAAAATGCCTTCTATTTTATTTGAAATGTATCCTTAAATGTAAAAGTATTGATTTGAAGAATGCTACGTATTTAATTTGCTACCTAAGATTTAAAGCTCTGAAAGTTTAAAGTGTAAATTGAATCGGGAGAAAATTAAATATCTAATGTATAACTTGTTTTTGAAAAAATAAAATGTGTTTTCTCTTAAATGATTAGGAATTCAAAATATGTTACTTCTTGGTCTGATTTAAAAAAAAGAGGATTAATTTTGTGATCTCAACGGAAATTTTTAATACAAAATCCAGTTTAAATTTAATTGATATTCTTTAAAATAATTATAAAAGGGTATAAACAGCTAATAAGATTTCTGTTTGTCTACAATATAATGTTGGCCATCTATCTTTTAGGGATTTTGGTTTGCTCTTCCCTTGTTTATTGTGAGAATAAGGAAATCATCTTTTCTGTCAGAGAACAATTTAGACAGCCATTACTTTGAGCTGCCTGACTTGGCAGCTGCCATGTTGGCCACATGGCCTGCCGCTCCCCTATGGGGCCGCCATCTTGGAACAGCAAAGGCCGCTCCCTCTGACTTAGCCAATCACAAAAGGGAATGTCTGCTCACTGAGGCAGGATGGGATTTCAGGGGTGGAGTTTTAAGGCGGAGTTTTACTACAGAAATTCGGATGGGGCAAAAAGTGTGCTTGCCTCGAGGATTTATTTAATACTATTTTTAAGAAGATATTTTTAATGCTTAATAAATTAGCAATCATGGTCTTAATATAATTTCAGTGGTATGATAGACCAATATTTTAAGCAGTTGGCTTTATAAGGGCCGAAAATAGAGCTCATATTTCTTAAAAGGCTTGTAGATACATTTTTAAAAGATATCTTAAATTCTCAGTAGAACCACAGTTATGCATATATCATAAACAAATTAGGAGTAATTGATTCCATGGTCAAGACTAGATCCTATTATGTTGAGAACTGTTTTTAAGTGTTGAAAATTTTTAATTAGATATGTATTTGGAAGTTTTCCCCGAGTGCAAAATTTCAAAATATAATATGCTTGGTTGCATAAGGAATTTCTGCCAAATAAAAGAAAAAAATGATTTATTAGTAGCAAAGTCTTTATTTAAACTAACAAAAGCACCACACCACTGTATTTTAAATTAGGCTGGAGGTGGGGCAGCCTTTGTATCTCGTGTATCAAAATAAAACTTTACTAAATTTACTAATCTTTGTAAGCAATTGAATCCTAGTAAAGTAAAATTCTTCTAAAAAGTTACTGAAGGCTTCCCAAGATCCCTCTGTATATGCAAATAAGCCGAAAGGAAGTGCTGTTTAAAAATATTATTTAAAATTTAATAAAAAGGAGAAATTTTAATATTTTGAAATATTTACAGGATAATCTAATGATTTGCTGTTAAAATACCAAATCTGAAAATAAGTACAGTCACCATAAATGTTTAATGACTTTGACTTGGAATACATGGCCTTGTGTCACTACCAGTCAACATCGAAGAAGTAACCCCATAAGTTAGTTGGTGTAGAAAAGAAAGATTTTTCTTTTTTAATTTAAAGTTCTCCAATTGTAATCCAGCAGGAGGAAGACAAACCAGACAACCAACAGCCCAGAGACCACCTGGGGCACGGTAAAGTGAAGTACAGTAATAATTAATTCAGGTAAAAACTATAAGTTTCATATGTCTTAGAAGGCACATTTTTCCTTTACCTGGGAAGGACAGCACAGCTATCCCAAGGTCAGGGCGCTCCAGTTAGCGTGTCAACTCAGTGTTCTGGAGACCAAAAACTGTAATTCAGATAACATGCCTAAGTTTTACCTAGGTTACCAAGGACTCTAGATACTGTGTTTACCCAAAACTGTAATTTGGATAGCATGCTGTCTCTGCTTCTGTAAATTGCTTTTTTTTGCAAACTAGGTTCCTCATTCCAAACGTTGAGACAGCCAGTTTAAAATTAAGTTGTCATGAGAGATGGCAGAATAGCGTGATGGCATCTGAGAGGTCCTTAAAAATCCCAGTCCTGGCACTTAGCAAATTTACATTTAATAGAGGAGAAACCAAGATGGCGGCATAGGTTAACGCCGGAGATTGCTGCCTCGAACAACCACTTCAAAAAACAACTAAAAGATGGAATGGACATCATCCAGAACCACAGGAGGGCTGGCTGAGTGGAAATTCTACAACTAGGAGGAAAGAGAATATCATACCAAGACTCAGAGGAGGCGCAGTGCTGAAGTGAAATACAAAGGTGTGGAGTGCATGCGGAGCGGGCTGGAGGCAGAGGGCGCGGTTGATGTTTTCAATCAGGAGGGAGTTTCAGACTCTGAGCTCCAGATATGGGCGAGTCTCTAGGGATCCAGACTCAAACGGGAGAAGCAGGACTGTCTGGCTTCAGTCGGAACTCGAAGGCAGCTTTCTCTCCGAGGTTTGAAGCGGTTGCTGGGACTCTGTGAGGCAGAGCCCTTAGGGATGGAACTGAGAGCAGCCATAACTGCTCGCTCCGGCCACCCTGTAGATCCCCGGGGACTCACCCCGCCCAAGCCCTGCACAGAGCCATTTGCTGGATAGCCTCAGGCAAACTCTAGATTAGCACTGCCCTAGAGATCCAGCACAGAAGCTCTCCCACTGCAGACACAGCAGACTCTCATAGCCAGTTAGCCTGGAGGTCAAATCACCCCCGGTATTGCCAACAACAATCAAGGCTTAACTACAACAAGACTGTGCACAAAGACCACTAGGGGGTGCACCAAGAAAGCATAAAAAATGCGGATACAAAGAAACAGGACAAACCGGTCAATGGAGGATATTGAGTTCAGAACCACACTTTTAAGGTCTCTTAAGAACTGTCTAGAAGCCACCGATAAATGTAGTGAGATCCTCAAGAAATCTAATGAGACCCTCGATGTTATGATAAAGAACCAACTAGAAATTAAGCATACACAGACTGAAATAACGAATACTATACAGACTTCCAACAGCAGACCAGAGGAGCGCAAGAATCAAGGCAAAGATTTGAAATGCGAAGAAACAAAAAACACCCAACCAGAAAAGCAAAATGAAAAAAGAATCCGAAAATATGAAGATAGTGTAAGGAGCCTCTGGGACAGCTTCAAGCGTACCAACATCAGAATTATAGGGGTGCCAGAAGATGAGAGAGAGCAAGATATTGAAAACCTATTTGAAGAAATAATGACAGAAAACTTCCCCCACCTGGTGAAAGAAATAGACTTACAGGTCCAAGAAGCACAGAGAACCCCAAACAAAAGGAATCCAAAGAGGACCACACCAAGACACATCATCATTAAAATGCCAAGAGTAAAAGACAAAGAGAATCTTAAAAGCAGCAAGAGAAAGAAACTCAGTTACCTACAAGGAAATACCCATACGACTGTCAGCTGATTTCTCAACAGAAACTTTGCAGGCCAGAAGGGAATGGCAAGAAATATTCAAAGTGATGAATGTCAAGAACCTACAACCAAGATTACTTTATCCAGCAAAGCTATCATTCAGAATTGAAGGTCAGATAAAGAGCTTCACAGATAAGGAAAAGCTAAAGGAGTTCATCACCACCAAACCAGTATTATATGAAATGCTGAAAGGTATCCTTTAAGAAGAGGAAGAAGAAGAAAAAGGTAAAGATACAAATTGTGAACAACAAACATGCATCTATCAACTAGTGAATCTAAGAATCAAGTGAATAAATAATCTGGTGATCATAATAGAATCAGGGACATAGAAAGGGACTGGACTGACTATTCTTGGTGGGGAAAGGGGTGGGAGATGCGGGAAGAGACTGGACAAAAATCGTGCACCTATGGATGAGGACAGTGGGTGGGGAGTGAAGGTGGAGGGTGGGGCGGGAACTGGGAGGAGGGGAGTTATGGGGGGAAAAAAGAGGAACAAATGTAATAATCTGAACAATAAAGATTTAATTAAAAAATAATAATAATAATATTTAATAGCAAAAGAAATGTCTCCAGTATAAAAGGGGTAGTTTGATTTTAATAATAAATGGTCACCAATAAAAAATAAAATAAAATAAAATAAAATAAAATAAAATAAAATAAAATAAAATAAAATAAAATAAAATAAAATTAAGTTGTCATGACCTAGAGCAGAGAATATTCTTACATGGTATTATTCTACAAGTTTTATTAATAATTTTTGATATTTTGAAACAGCGTATTGTGCATTTATCCCAAACAAATTTACAAACTATCTCTTTAAATGTTTTAAGGACATAAGGGATTTATTCCCTCCTGGGAAGGCATGTAAGCAGTCTGTACTGACCTCTCTTGATTTTTTTTTTTGCCAAGAGGAATCCAATTGCCTACAGCTGTTACCTGAGCTCTCTGTTCAAGCTGGGATCATGAAAAGCTGGTACCATGGATCTGTCTCTTGCCCAATGGCATAAGCTGGGCCCTCTCTGGAGAAGAAACCTGGGTTCCCTATGATCAATGCCGGGGCCCCGCCAGCAGGCGAGGGGATCCAAAGGCAGTTGCTGGGCATGGAGGCCAAAGGGACATAGGTTAACAAGGAGACAGAACTGAACCTCACATCACCCTACTTGGCCCATAGATGGTTGGTAGTCAAAGACGGGTAAGACCCCACAGGGTGGGGCAACCTAAGACAGGCACAGCCGGGGGCCAGTAGGAGAAAACTTGAGGTGGGGCACAGATCTTCACCACCTCAACAGAGGTGGGGCACAGATCCTCACCCCCCCAATTGTGCAGGGGCTTGAACACTTGCCCCTTCTGAGGAAGGTCTCCTGTCCCCATGGCTGCTTCTTGCTTCCCATGCCCAACCCAGATCAGGAACCAAATAACAGAAGAGACTTGGTCCAGTTGAAAATGGTACCCAGAAAAATGAAGGCTTAGTTTAACAGACTCTAAATTTAAATCTAGCCTAACAACAGAATGCTGGGGCCTCCTCAAGGATGGAAAGTCATCCTTTCAATTAATATTTACAGTGTAAATTAAGATTATTGTTAGAATATTAAATTTGATAGTAAAATAGTTGTCAAGTTTTCAAATTAATTAAATTTGGCTAATTTGAAATAAATTATTATTCAAAAAGTATTAACCAAAATTTTCATTTCACTGTAAAATTGCTTAACATGCTATGAACCTAAAGCAGTCATTTTTGTGCAAAAAATTAACATTTAAAGTAATCTAGACTGCATTATAAATTTTCCAAAAAGTCTCCTAATTAAATAAAAAAGGGGGAATAGTGGAAGAATACCATGTAAGGAAAAATATCCTGTAACTAATTACATCTAGAAAAAATTTTTTTTTCATTTGTAATGCTAACAGCAAGACACCCATGAAAAACATATGTGGTGTCAAAATAAGCCAAAGGAAAATCATTTGGGCAAATGTAAAAAGGATTCCCCAAGTAAAATTTCCTTTATTAACCTTTGGTCGAGAATACGTTTGTATATTTTCAGAGAACAACTCTAAGACCATCTGTATTCCTGCAACAAGGGATCCCAGAGAGAAACTGACCAGATTTCACCAGCCACAAAGACAGGAGAGACATTTCAGAGATGGAGATGGTGAAGACGCCTTGCCATGCTAGCAGTCAGCAGCTGTGCAGCATTGCAGGGTCCCCAGGACCAAACCAGAGAGGACCGGACCTGCATTTGTCCACAATCCAGAACCAGCATTTCATTGCTGGCATGTACACATGAACTGTTGGACATTGAAACTTGGACTCAGAACTGTTGGACATTGATTTTGGGTCTTAAATATTTTTTGTTCTTATATGTTTATTTCTGTTTTTTTAAGGAAAAAATAAGGGGGGGATGTGGGAAACAGTTTATTGCCTTCACTATCTGATAAGCATAGATAGAGAACCCCCCAGAAGGCTGGGTGACTTTGAAGCCCTAGCAAAGGTTGGAGCTTGGCGCCACCTCTGTTTGTCCAGACAGTGGTGGCTGAAACTACTCCCCCATTTATTATTATGTAAATCCTTGCTGATGGGCTAGTCTGCCTGTTGCAGGGGGTCACCTGCCTAAGGGCTATGCTATGGGTGCATCCCAGATCAATAAAAGCTTGGTGAGGCCTGAGCACGGGAGGAAGTCCTTCCCCTTGAGTTGGACTTCCTCGCCTGGCCCCCCAATATTTCCAAATTATCTCTTGTCTTTTCATATTCATTTGTGTGTGGCTCTGCTTCCAGTTCCTGAACCCTGACCCACGCGGGACGTGGGAAGGAAACACACAACAATAACATTTTTAAGACTATTTTTACAAAATGAAAGTTTATTTTGTTGCTGTTTTATATCTACTCAGAGTCCTCAGATTTGGCTGCACAAGACTTTGAAAGAGTAACCTCCACTCTGCTTTTTTACCATCTGTTTGGCCTGTCATCATCTTCTTCAGCTCACTCCATGTTGATACCAAGGTCCCTTGCGTAGTAAGATGCCACCGATGCAAAGATGTCATTGATGCTAGGCTGGTGCCCTGGATCAGGCTGCTTGGAAGGTTGGCTTTGGGACTGAGCCAGCACTAATCCCAGTCAAATCAGCTCCATCCGCGCTGGTGGATGTGTGGTCCCTTCAGCCGCTGCTGCATGGAAACGAGCAGCCCACGGTCCTGCAGTATTGAAAACTTGCAGCTCACCAGACCCAAAGTTCCAGGGAGCTATCAGGTTGCACCGGAAAGAAATAACCGAAGCCCAGAAACAATGCAACTGCTGCAAGAGCTTACAATCTAGGCCCACTTCTGTCAGAAATAAAAGTTACTTCCTCAAACAACATCAATCACAGCCATTTTTACTTTACTGTAGCTTAATAAAACCTAAGAGATTTCTACCTTATTTTCTATCTTATTTTCTATCTCTACTTCTAAGCATTGTCCTATGTTTTACACCCAGTAATTACTGAACCTCGCTCCCTACCCTACTTTTGCTTTCAGCTTTTACTTTTAGATTTTTACTTTTTCTTTCTGCACGTGCCTCAAGGGAGCCTCCTTTCACCTTACCACTGCAGTTCCCCCAAACTCAGGCCCTGTTTGGGCACCATATGTGGTGAGCTGGCAAGGGCATGGCATACTCAGTCCCAGGGCGCCTTATGTGCCACATCAGCTCAGCCAGGTTCAGTGACCCTGAGAGGGGGTGGTGAAAGATTGAGAAAAGACAGACAAGAGACAAAAGCTGGGTCTGGTTTCCCTCTGTAACTGAACCCCAGTAGGGGTGCTTGGACTAGACCAGTGATGGTGAACCTTTTGAGCTCGGCGTGTCAGCATTTTGAAAAACCCTAACTTAACTCTGGTGCCATGTCACATAGAAATTTTTTGATATTTGCAACCATAGTAAAACAAAGACATATTTTTGATATTTATTTTATATATTTAAATGCCATTTAACAAAGAAAAATCAACCAAAAAAATGAGTTTGCGTGTCACTTCTGACACGCGTGTCATAGGTTCGCCATCACTGGACTAGATCCTTGGAGTTCAGGTACTGCCATTACGTGCTGTGAGGGAAAAACAAACTTCACCCCCAAGCAGCAGAGGCAGTACAGCCCTATGGAAGCCTCAGAGGCTCAAAACTGTGAGGCCACAGAGGAAAAATGTCTTGCAATTCAGCACCACCTACTGGAATCGAGTAGAAAGACCTCCTCAGAGATAAATGGGACAACAAAGGAGAACAACAAATGCCATGAACAACCAACCATAACAACGATGACCAGAAAGTAAATGAAAAATCCCCAGAAAACAGGCTGGGACAAACAAAATTATGCGAGTTGAATGACAGAGATTTCAAGATTGCAGTTCTGAAAATACTCAATGAAATGCAAGAAAATACCGACAGGCAATTCAGCTCACTCAGAAAATAAATCAATGAACAAAATGAGTATTTCTCCAGAGAAATTGAATTGTTAAAAAAGAATATAGCAGAAATCCTGGAAATGAAGCAGGCAATTAAAGAAATTAAGAGTGCACTGATGAGCATAGAAAATAGAACCAACCAATTAGAGGAAACAACTAGTGATATTGAAAATAGGAATTAAGAAATGATGCGGAGGGAATAAGAGAAAGACCTGAGAATAAAGAAATACAAAATAGCCCTATGAGACCTCTCTGTTTCTATTTTAAAAAATAACATCAGAATCATTGGCATAGTGGAGGAGGAAGAGAGAGAGTATGGAATGGAGAGTCTATTAAAACAAATAGTGGATGAGAACTTACCAAATCTATGGAAAGAACTAGATCCTTAAATCCAAGAAGCAATCAGAACACCTAATCACCTCAATCCAAAGAGGCCCTGTCCAAGGCACTTGGTAATGAAGCTGTCAAAAATTAGTGACAAAGAAGAAATCCTCAAAGCATCCAGGAAGGAAGTGACCTACAAAGGAAAACGCATCAGAGTTTCACCCGACTTCTCAGCAGAAACTCTACAAGCAAGAAAAGAGTGGAAACAAATATTCAAATGCCTGAAAGAGAGAAATTACAAGCAGTTCATATTATATCCAGCAAAATTATCCTTTAAATATGAAGGAGAAAGAAGAACATTTCCAGACATACAGAAACTGAGAGATTTTATCACTAGAAAACCTCCATTGCAGGAAATACTCAAGGGAGTTGTTCTACCTGAAACAAAGAACATAAGGTCATAACACTACCAGTAGGATTGCCAAAAACTCTCAGCATAAACAGGGATAATTTGTGATAATAAAAACATATAAGGGGAAGAAGGACAGGTATGGACAGGCAAAGGAAAATGAAGATCAGATGTACTCAAAAGGGAAAAAAAAACTATGGTATATATGCAACTTCACTTTTTATAAAACTAATGGCAACCACACACAGAAATTTCCCAAACAAGACATATAGCTTTAAAAAAAAGGAAACAGAGGAAAGATCTATGGAACACCACAAAACAAAAATAACAAATAGAAGCATAAAGGAAAAGAACCAATGGAGGCACAGAGTTACCAGAAAACAAAAGATAAAGTGGCTATAGGAAATCCTTATACATCAATAATTAACCTAAATGTAAATGGGCTAAATTCACCAGTAAAGAGACACACAGTAGCAGAGTGGATCAAAAGACAAAACCCAACCATATTCTGACTGAAAGAGACACATCTAAACAGCAGAGACAAAGGTAGATTCAAAGTAAAAGGGTGGAAAATGATTCTCCAAGAAAATAATATCCACACAAAAGCAGGTGTAGCCATACTTATATCTGATAAAATAAATCTCAAGATAACAAAGATAACAAGAAATAAAGATGGACACTTTATTATGATAAAGGGAACACTACATCAAGAAAACAACACTTCTTAATATATATATATATGCCCAACCAGGGAGCACCAAAATGTATTAAACAGCTACTCACAGAACTAAAGGGAGAAACAGATCAAAACACAATTATAGTTGGAGGCCTTAATACTCCATTGACAGCTCTAGACAGATCAACCAAACAAAAAATCAATAAAGAAATATCAGCCTTAAAGGAAACACTAGACCAAATAGATATAATTGATATTTACAGAACATTTCATTCCAGAACTTCAGACTATAAATTCTTCTCCAGTGCACATAGAACATTCTCAAGGATAGACCATATGTTGCTTTACAGAGCAAGCATCAACAAATTAAAAAATATTGAAATTATTCCAAGTATATTTTCTGACCATAAAAATAGAAATCAACTACAAAAAGGAGGAAAATAAAAACAAAAACAACCCTACAAATAAGTGGAGATTAAACAACATATCAATAAAAAAATGACTGGGTCAAAGAAGAATAAAAGATGAGACCAAAAGATATATAGAAACAAACATAAAAGATAACACAACATATCAAAACCTCTGGGATGCAGCAAAAGCTGTAATAAAAGGGAAGTTTATATCACTACAGGCCTATCTCAAGAAACAAGAGAAATTCCAAGTAAACAACCTAACATCACACCTAAAAAGACTAGAGAAAGAACAAAAGTAACCCAACGTTAGCAGAAGAAAGGAAATAACAAAAATCAGAGCAGAATTAAATGAACTAGAGTACAAAAAGACTGTAGAAAAATTAATAAAAGAGATGGTTCTTTGAAAAGATTAATAAAATTGACAAACCCTTGGCTAGACTCACTAATGAAAAAAGGGAAAAGATCCATATAAACAGACATTTTTTCCATGAATAACTTGCTCAAGAAATGAATTGTTCAAGATGGGAGACTTTGGAAAACTGAGATTTGACTGTAATTATATATCATGGTGTAAACTTATCACAATATTACAGACCATATCCCCCTGTACCCATCCTGCCATCCCCTCCCTCAGGTAACCATCCCTTTGTTCTCTGTTTCTATGATTCTGTTTTTGTTTTTTTATTTCATATATGTGAAATCATATGCTATTTGTCTTTTTCTATCAGACTTATTTCACTTAGAATAATACCCTCTAGATGAATCCATGCTGACACAAATGGCAAGATTTCATTATTTCTAATCGCTGTGTAATATTCCATTGTATATATCTATATCTATATCTATATCTATATCTATATCTATATCTATATCTATATCTATATCTATATCTATATCTATATCTATATCTATATCTATATCTACCTATATCTATATCATCTATATCTATATCAAGACCTGGAACCATCGCAACCAAACAGACGACTGAACAGATGACCGAACAGGCTGAATGGGGCGACAAGGCCAACAGGGGGTTAGTGAGGGATGACCAAATGACTGAGCAGAAGGCTGTATGGGGTGACCAGTCTGGCAAGGGAATAGTGAGGGATGACCAAACCACTGAGCACCAGGCTGCATGGGGTGACCAGGCCGGTGGGGGGGGGCAATGAGGGGTGACCAAACAGCCAAACAGCAGGCTGTGTGAGTTGACCAGGCTGTCAGAGGTGGGCAGGGAGGGGCCACCAGGCTGGTGGGGGGAGGGGGGAAGTTGGAGGCAACAAGGTTGGCACAGGGGGTGCAGTTAAGGGCTACCAGGCTGGCAGAGGGGGGCAGTGAGGGGTGACCAGGCTGGCAGGAGGGGCAGTTGGGGGCAACCAGGTTGGCAGGGGGGAGTTGGGAGCTACTAGGATGGAAAGCAGAGGCAGTTAGGGGTGATCAGGCTGGCAGGGGTCCAGTAGGGGCAATCAGGCAGGCAGGCAGGTGGGCAATTAGGATCCAGAGGTCCCAGATTGTGAGAGAGATGTCTAACTGCCGGTTTAGGCCCCATCCTCAGGATCAGGCCTAAATCGGCAGTTGGACATCCCCTGAGGGGTCCCGGATTGGAGTGGGTGCAGGCTGGACTGAGGGGACACCCCCCTCCATGCACAAATTTTGTGCACCGGGCCTCTAGTGTAAAGATAGAGCTAGAGATAGAGCTAGAAAATGAGATGATAGAGATAGAGATAGAGATAGAGATAGAGATAGAGATAGATGATATAGATGTAGATATGCCACATTTTCATTATCCATTCACTTATTGGTGGACATCTAGGTTGCTTCCATATCTTAGCTATGCTATCAATCTTTTAAAAAAATTTTTTCTGAGTGTTGTATTATCCTGATAAAGATCTTCCTCCGTCGGATATCATAAAAATAAAATCTGCTGTATTTTCTGCTACTACTGAAATATGGAGTTTTGGGCTGCAGACTTCTCTTGGGTTCTTGTCAGATGAAGTTGAAGAATAAATTCGTGGACAAAAAGGCTTTTTTAATAAAAAATGTGTAAGTGCATTGGAGGCATATAAAAATTCTGTTTAGAGAGGGGTCCCCAAAGGGGAACCCCTGGGAAGGGGTCCCCAAATAGGAAAAACCTATTCTTCCTCTAATGAAAATTTTTTTAAAAAAAATCTGTCTCCTGTCCCTTTGTCTCCAGTTTATATATGCTGCAGTTCCTTGTCTAAATCTAACCATTTCTAATTGGACCCTTCTGTTAATTTAGGACCCCTTGATATCCTCATTGGTCACTCTGCTACATAGTATCAGTTTCTAAGCTCAAAGCCCACGTGGTGCCCCCTTTTTCTCTCCCCTTATCTTGCAACATTCCTTTATCCTCTGTGAAAATATGTTTCCCTCTGCCCAATATCTTTTGACTTTTTGTTATCCTCTATGAATGTATGTCTTCCTCCCCCCTTATCCTGTGGCATTTCTCTATCCTCTGTAAAAGTAAGATAAACATTTTGGCATCTTGGAGCTATTTCTGCCCTCCGCATATGCATTCCTCTCACATGTACCCTCTTTATTTCCTGACTGCCTTTCCTGTCTCTAAAATTCCTTTCACTACTTTTATAATTTCAGTTTTATATCAACATGCTCAATCTATAGATATTTCATTTTATTAATTATTGTTGGTAGGTGTGGCAACAAATGACTCCCCTAAGATGTTTATTCCCTACCTGGCCAGTGTGGCTCAGTGGATTGAACATTGCCACAAGCACCAAGAGGTCACTGGCTCAATTTCTGGTCAGGGCACATGGCTGGGTTTCAGGCTCAATTCCCAGTATGCAGGAAGCATGCAGTAGGCATCTGATTAATGTTTCTCTCTCATTGATGTGTGTCTCTCTCTCCCTCTCCCTTCCTTTAGCTGTTTTAAAAAAATAAAAATCAGTAAGAACATATTTTTTAAAAGATGATTTTACTCTGATCCTTGGAATCTATGATTATATTAGGTTACATGGCAAAAAAACGACTTTACAGATGTAATTAAATTTATAAATCTTATGCTAGGGATATTTTCCATATTATTTGATAGGCCCAATCCACTGGATAATCCATATCCTTTAAATATTACTTAAAAGCAGGGAATCTTCTACAGATAGAATAAGAGCAATGTTACAGAAAGGAAAGTTAGAGAGATTTCAAGAAGGGGAAGGATTTGGTGTGCTGTTATTGACTGTGATATGTATAGGCACACATTCAAGGAGTGAAAAGAAGACTCTAGAAGCTAAGGATGTCCCCTAGTTGACATCCAGCCAACACCAAAAAAATACATCAGTGTTATGGCTTCAAGAAACTAGGTTCTTCCACTTAACTGAATGAACTTGGAACAGAGAAACCTCATAAAAGTTTTGTAAGATGGAGAGCAGGTAACCTAGGTACTTATGCAAGACTCCTGACATACATATGAGTGAGATATTGTGTAGATGTTGTTTTGTGCCACTGGATTTGTGGTGATTTGTTATGAAATCCATAGAAAATTAATGTAGTATGTTTTAATTTTTTCATCTCATTATAGTAAAAAAAAATCCCACTGCATTAATTTGGCTTTCACTTTTATTTTAATTTTGATGTATTACATATTTTGATGTAAAAAGGAACTTTAGCCAAGACCATCTTTTTTTTTTTTTTTCTGGATCAATTCTTTTTTTTTTTTTTTTTTTTTTTTTCTTAAAGTATTACAAAGAGTATTACATATGTCTCCTTTTTTTTTTTCCGCCGCCCTTGACAATCCCCTGGCCTCCCCTACCTCCCAGTGTCTTATGTCCATTGGTTATGATTATATGCATGCATACAAGTACTTTGGTTGATCTCTTACCCACCCCCCTCCTGCCCTCCCACCCTCCCCGGCCTTGATGATGTAGTTTGACAGTCTGTTCGAGGCAGCTCTGCCTCTGTATCTATTTTTGTTCATAAGTTTATAATGGTCTTTATTATCCAGAAATGAGTGACATCATGTGGTATTTTTCCTTCATTGACTGTCTTATTTCACTTAGCATAATGCTCTCCAGTTCCATTCATGCCGTTGCAAATGGTAAGAGTTCCTTCCTTTTTAGAGCAGCATAGTATTCCATCGTGTAGATGTACTACAGTTTTCTAATCCATTCATCTACTAATGGGCACTTAGGCTGTTTCCAGATCTTAGCTATGGTGAATTGTGCTGCTATGAACATAGGGATGCATATATCCTTTCTGACTGGTGTTTCTGGTTTCTTGGGATATATTCCTAGAAGTGGGATCACAGGGTCAAATGGGAGTTCCATTTTCAGTTTTTTGAGGAAACTCCATACTGTCTTCCATAGTGGCTGCACCAGTCTGCATTCCCACCAGCAATGCACAAGTGTTCCTTTTTCTCCACATCCTCTCCAGCACTTGTCATTTGTTGATTTGTTGATGATATCCAGTCTGACAGGTGTGAGATGGTACCTCATTGTTGTTTTGATTTGCATCGCTCAGATGATTATTGACTTTGAGCATGTTTTCATATGTCTCTTGGCTTTCTGAATGTCCTCTTTTGAAAGGTGTCTATTTAGATCATTTGCCCATTTTTTGATTGGATTGTTTATCTTCCTTTTGTTAAGTTGTATGAGTTCCCTATAAATTTTGGAGATTAGGCCCTTATCAAATATGACATTGGCAAATATGTTTTCCCACGCAGTGGGTTTTCTTGTTGTTTTGTTGATGGTTTCTTTTGCTGTGCAGAAGCTTTTTATTTTGATGTAGTCCCATTTTTTTATTTTCTCTTTTGTTTCCAATGCCCTAGGAGCTGTATCGGTGAAGAAATTGCTTCGGCATATGTCTGAGATTTTGTTGCCTTTGGATTCTTCTAGTATTTGTATGGTTTCCCGTTGTACATTTAAGTCCTTTATCCATTTTGAGTTTATTTTTGTGTATGGTGTAAGTTGGTGGTCTAGTTTCATTTTCTTGCATGTATCTGTCCAATTTTCCCAACACCATTTATTGAAGAGACTATCTTGACTCCATTGTATGTTCTTGCCTCCTTTGTCAAATATTAATTGAGCGTATTGGTTGGGGCTGATTTCTGGGCTCTCTATTCTATTCCATTGATCTACATGTCTGTTCTTGTCCCAGTACCAGGCAGTTTTGAGAACAGTGGCTTTGTAATACAGCTTGATATCTGGTATTGAGATCCCAGATACTTTGTTCTTTCTCAGGATCGCTGCAGTTATTCGGGGTCGTTTTTTATTCCAGATGAATTTTTGGAGAGTACGTTCTAGGTGTGTGAAATATGCCGTTGGTATTTTAATGGGAAGTGTGTTGAATTTATAGATTGCTTTGGGCAGTATGGACATTTTAATGATGTTGATTCTACCAATCCAAGAACATGGTATGTTCTTCCATATCTTTATGTCTTCCTCTATCTCTTTTTTCAACGTCCTGTAGTTTTCTGAGAAGAGGTGTTTTACCTCTTTAGTTAAGTTTATTCCTAGGTAGCTTAATTTTTTTGGTGCGATGGTAAATGGGATTGCTTTTTTAGTCTCTCTTTCTGCACATTCACTATTGGTGTGTAGAAATGCCATAGATTTCTTGGCGTTAATTTTGTATCCTGCTACATTACCGAATTCTTTTATTAAGCCTAATACTTTATTGATGGAGTCTTTAGGGTTTTTTAAGTATAATATCATGTCATCTGCAAATAAGGACAGTTTTACTTCTTCTTTTACAATTTGGATGCCTTTTATTTCTTCTTCTTGTCTAATTGCAATGCCTAATACTTCCAGTACTGTGTCAAACAGGAGTGGTGAGAGTGGGCATCCCTGTCTTGTTCCTGTTCTTAGGGGAAATGGTGTTAGTTTTTGTCCATTGAGTATGATGTTGGCTGTGGGTTTCTCATATCTGGCTTTTATTATGTTGAGGTATGATCCTTCTATTCCCACCTTGCTGAGAGTTTTTATCAAAAATGGGTGTTGAATTTTGTCAAACGCTTTTCTGCATCAATTGATATGCCTATGTGTTTTTTTTCTTTCAATTTGTTTATGTGATGTATCACGTTTATTGATTTGCGGATATTGTACCATCCTTGCATCCCTGGGATAAATCCTACTTGGTCGTGGTGTATGATCTTTCTGATGTACTGCTGGATCTCATTTGCTAAGATTTTGTTGAGGATTTTGGCATCTATGTTCATGAGGGATATTGGCCTGTAATTCACTTTCATTGTGTTGTCTTTACCTGGTTTTGGTATTAGGGTGATGCTGGCTTCATAGAATGAGCTTGGAAGTGTTCCTTCCTCTTGGATTTTTTGTAGTAGTCTGAGGAGGATAGGTTTTAGTTCTTCCTTGAATGTTTGGTAAAACTCCCCTGTGAAGCCGTCTGGTCCTGGGCTTTTGTTTGCTGGAAGCTTTTTGATGACTGCTTCAATTTCTTCCATAGTTATTGGCCTATTGAGATTTTTAGATTCTTCCTGATTAAGTTTTGGAATGTTTTATTTTTCGAGGAATATATCCATTTCCTCCAGTTTGTCTAGTTTGTTTGAGTAGAGTTGTCCATAGTATTTTTTAACAATCATTTGTATTTCTGAGGGATCTGTTGTTATTTCACCTCTATCATTTCTGATTTTGTTGATTTGGGTCCTTTCTCTTTGCTTCTTGGTGAGCCTGGCTAGAGGTTTGTCAATCTTGTTTATCCTTTCAAAGAACCAGCTCTTGGTTTCATTGATTTTCTGTATTGTTTTTTTTGGTCGGTATGTCATTTATTTCTGCTCTAATCTTTATTATCTCCTTCCTTCTGCTTACTCTGGGGTTTTCTTGAGCTGTAGATTTAGATGATTTACTACCACTTTTTCTTGTTTGTTGAGATAGGCCTGTAGAGCTATAAATTTCCCTCTCAGGAATGCTTTCATTGCGTCCCAAAGGTTTTGGATTGTTGTGTTTTCATTGTCATTAGTTTCCATGATGTTTTTAATTTCTTCTTTGATCTCATTAGTAACCCAATCAATATTTAATAAGGTGCTATTCAGCTTCCAAGTGTTTGAGTATTTTGAGTTGTTTTTATTGTAGTTTATTTCTAATATTAAGGCCTTGTGGTCTGAGAAGATGCTTGGTATGATTTCAATCTTCTTGAATTTGGGCAGACTTTGTTTGTGACCCAATATGTGGTCTATTTTTGAAGATGTCCCATGAGCACTTGAGAAGAACGTATATTTTGTGGCTTTGGGGTGAAGTGTTCTCAAGATGTCAATTAAGTCCATCTGATCTAGTGAGTCATTTAGGATTGCTGTTTCTTTGCTGAGTTTTTGTCTAGCGGATTTATCCAGTGATGTCAGTGGTGTATTAAAGTCCCCTACTATGATTGTATTGTTGTCGATGTCTCCCCTGATATCTTCCAGGAGTTTTCTTATGTATGTGGGTGCTCCTGCATTGGGTGCATATATGTTTATCAGTGTTATATCCTCTTGTTGTATTGATCCCTTTAGTATCATGAAGTGGCCTTCCTTATCTCTTGTTATGGCCTTCACTTTGAGGTCTATTTTGTCTGATATAAGTATTGCTACCACAGGTTTTTTTTTCATTTCCATTTGCCTGAAAGATATTTTTCCATCCCTTCTCTTTCAGTCTGTGTGAGTCCCTTCTAATGAGGTGGGTCTCTTGTAGACAGCAAATATATGGGTCATGTTTTTTTATCCATTCAGCCACTCAATGTCTTTTGATTGGACCATTGAGTCCATTTACGTTTAAAGTTATTATTGAAATGTACTTGTTTGTAGCCATTTCTATTTTTTTGTGTGGCTGTTTTCTTTCTGGGCTTTTTAGTTCTTCCTTTTACACCAGTCCCTTTAGCATTTCTTGCCTTGCTGGCTTGGTGGTGATAAACTACCTTAGCCTTTTTTTTTTTTTGTCTGTGAAGCTTCTTATTTCCCCTTCAATTTTGAATGATAGCCTTGCTGGATAGAGTATTCTTTGATTCAGTCCTTTGCTTTGCATCACTTTGTAAATTTCCATCCATTATTTTCTGGCCTGATGTGTTTCTGTTGAGAAATCATTTGATAATCTGATGGGGGAACCTTTGTAGGTAACTCTCTGTTTCTCTCTTGCAGCCTTTAATATTCTGTCTTTGTCTTGTACATTTGCCATCGTTATTATGATGTGTCTTGGTGTGGGTCTTTTGGGGTTCATCTTGCTGGGACTCTCTGTACTTGTGTAACTTTTTTCTTCCCCCTATCTGGGAAGTTTTCTGACATTATTTCTTCAAATAGATTTTCTAATCCATGCTGCTCTTCTTGTCCTTCTTGCAGCCCTATTATGCGTATGTTACTTCGTTTCATGTTGTCCCGAAGCTCCCTTAGGCTCTCCTCCTGCTTTTTAATTTTTTTCTCCAGTTGCTGTTCAGATTGAGATTGTTTCTCTGCCTTATCTTCTAATTCACTAATTCGGTCCTCTGCTTCTTCTAGTCTTCTGTTGAAACTTTCCATGGTGTTTTTGATTGTAGCTATATCACTTTTCATTTCTTCCTGATTCTTGCATAGGTTGTTGATTTTCTCATCCATCCGGTGAATGAATTGTACAACCATTATTCTGAATTCTTTTTCTGTCATGTTGCATGCTTCAGCTTCATTAATGTCCTTTCTTGGTGACTCCTCATTGTCTTTCCTCTGGGTGTTGCTTCATCTCTTCATTCTGATTATCTCCCGGTGGTTCAAACGTCGAGTTCCGTGGGCCTGGGCCATGTGTAGTGGGAGCCTCCCACCACCCTAGTGTCACTGAAGAGCTCTGACACTACGATGTGTGGTTGTTGTGCGTTGGTGGGAACCAGGCTCGCTCAGAGTCAATGTTGTCAGCACTCAATGTGGCCTCGTATGCGCCCTTAGAATCAGGGACCCTGCCTGCACCGTGCTGAAACAGAGACCGCCCTGAAGCGTGTTGAAAACCAGAGCCCCCTAGAGTGCGCCAGGAGTCAGAGTTCCCCAGAATCCAGTATCAGAGTCTCTGTTGCTTCGAGCGACCTTGCCTTGAGAATCAGGGTCCCTGTGTGCCCTGGCACCAGGAGTTGGAGTCACTGGCTCTTGGTATGAATGCACAGGAAATCAGGATCTCATGTGCAGGTGAAAAGAAACACAGTCAAGTCACTGGTGCTTGGCGCTGCCTCCTGCCCAGAGAGTCGGGGTCCCTGGGCCTGTGATACGTGGGACAAATTCCCGGTGTTCCCCTGATTGCTCCCAGCCCGGGGCTCAGAAGCCAGCAGTGCGCCTAGGCTCAGTTCCTGGGGTTCGCGTGTTTGCTCCCAGCCCAGGGCTCAGAAGCTGGCAGTGAGCATAGGGTCAGTTCCAAGGTGCTAGCGCACTTCTAGGCTAAAGTTCCTGGAGTGCTGAGGCCCTGGCAAGGGGTGGGTCTATCAGTTAGTTACTCTGGCGCTGCCCCAAGCCTGTGGGAAGGGGGGATGGTCTCTGTTACTCACGGATATGCTGCGGGGATTTCTGAACTTTTGGTGTCCGCAGGTCTGTAGCTGTGGTCACAGGTCTCTGTCCCCAGTGGCTGCAGGGTCCTGGTTTGCGTCTGAGACCAGACTGGGTGGTGCTGAGGCCAGGATCCTAGTCTCAAGCAGCTCTGTTTCCCAAGATGGCGTGGTCCTAGCCAAGACCATCTTGAAACCAGTTGTGACTGCTAAATTTAGAACCTAAATATTAACTTTAATTGTGAAATGGTATTAAAGGAATTGTGATTGAAAAGTAATGTCAATATACTATTCTTACTCCTTTATGTTCTTTTGTTATCAGTGCATATAAATCCTTCATACCTGGTCTCAAAAATACTTCCAAAACAATACAACAATAAATAAAAGAGCAAATGTAAATTAGTAGCTGAGTTTTAGTGTAAAATCAGTCAACTTATTAAAAACTATATACATATATATATGTAAATATATATCCTATCTAATAATAGACAAACATGGCAATTGACTGTACCTTTGCTATGCCTCCCATTGGCTAATCAGTGCGATATGCAAATTAACCTCCAACAAAGATGGTGGCTAATTTGCATACTGCAGGCAGGGTGGGACAGTGCAAATCGCCAGCTTGCCGCCATCTGGGGCAGGCCGGCCACCTGGGACCCCATTGGCAGGTCCCGGGAGCAAGGCAGCCCCGCTACAGAAGCCCCAGCAGCCGGCCTGCCTTGCCTTGCCGCCCCAGAAGCCCCAGCAGCCGGCCTGCCTTGCCTTGCCGCCCCAGAAGCCCCAGCAGCCGGCCTGCCTTGCTGCTCCGGGACCCGATCGGCGGGTCCTGGGGCTGCAAGACATGTCCGCCCCAGAAGCCCCAGAAGCTGCCTAATATGGTAGTAACTCTATCAGTATGCACTCTGAAAGTCAGTGGCATAAATGCACCAATTAAAAGACAGATTATGAGGGTGAATCAAAAACAAAACCCACTTTAAATATAAAGACACATATAGATTAATAGTAAATGAATTAAGCTGCAGCCTGTTTTGCTGAGTGGATAGAGCATTAACCCATGGACTGAAGGGTCCCAGGTTCAATTCCAGTCAAGGGCATGTACCTCAGTTGCTGGCTTGATCTCCAGTCCCTCTCAAAGCATGTGCAGGAGGCAACCAATCAATGTGTCTCTCCCTTTCCCTTCACTCTCTCTAAAATTCAATGGAAAAATATCCTTGGGTGAAAATTAACAAGAACAAAGTAAATGGATTAAGTAACATTAAAGAGATTATAAGAAAAATATATTCCAAATTTTGTTAGTTGTACAATGGTTATGTTTAAATTATTAACACCTAAGAAATTGGGTGAAGGGTACATATAATATGCTGTACTATTTTATAGTTTTTTTTTACACGTATGAGATTATTTCAAACTAAAATATTAAAAAATTAAAAATTAATAAAATATTAATTGAAATGTATCTGCATTAAATGAAAACTCTCCTAATTGCTTCTAGCATAATTTATTAAATTGTGCTAAAATTTACAAGGGTTCAATTTAAAAAATATCTTAATTCTAAATATAATAGAAAATATATAACAGTGCAGTTATAAGCACTTATCTGAAAATAAAAATTTAAAGAAGTCAATTTAAAGATGGGATTAGTCAAAGAAAATATATGCACAACCCATGGACACAAACAGTATGGTGATGGCCAGAGAGAAGTGGGGGGCAAGAGCTGGGTAGAGGGGGCAAAATGGGGAAAATAGGGACATCCTATCTAATAATAGACAAACATGGTAATTAACCATACCTCCGCTACGCTTCCCATTGGCTAATCAGCAGGATATGCAAATTAACTGCCAACAAAGATGGCGGCTGGCAGCCACGCAGCTGAAGTGAACATGAGGCTTGGTTGCTCCAGTGATGGAGGAAGCCAAGTTTCCCCGCCTGCTGCAGCCCATCTCTGAGCTCTAGTCTAAGCAACAATGTTGCAATTATAGAAACTAAACAAACCCCAGGTACCCGCTTTCAGCCAGCTGGGGCCTCAGAGCTTAGAGAGCCAGTGATGGCAACAGAATTTCAATTATAGAAGGTAAACAAGCCCAGATACCTGCTTTCAGCTAGCCACGGCCTCAGAGCTGGAGCCAGCTCTCATCTCCAGTGACAGCTATAGAAGGTAAATAAATCCCAGAATAAAAAAAAAAAAAAAAAGGCTGGGAGCTTCAGTCTCCCGCCAGCCTGAAAACGTCCCTCACCCAGACTGGCCAGGCACCCCAGTGGGAACCCCCACCTTGAAGGGGGTGTGACCAGCTGCAAACAGCCATCAGCCCCTCATCCAGGCTGGCCAGGCACCCAAGCAGGACCCCCACCCTGAAGAGGGTGTGACCAGCTGCAAACAGCCATCAGCCCCTCACCCAGGCTCGCCAGGCACCCAAGCGGGACCCCCACCCTGATCCAGGACACCCTTCAGGGCAAACCAGCTGGCCCCCACCTGTGCACCAGGCCTCTATCCTATATAGTAAAAGGGTAACATGGAAACTGACCCTAACAGCAGAAAGACTGGTCACTATGACACACAGTGACCATTAGGGGGAAGACTCTCAATGCAGAAGCTGTCCCCTGGTGGTCAGTGCACTCTCACAAGGGGGAGCTCTGCTCAGCCACAAGCCAGGCTGATGGCTGCCAGTACAGTGGTGGTGGTGGGAGCCTCTCCTGCCTCCTCAGCTTAGCTAAGAATGTCTGACTGCAGCTTAAGTCTGCTCCCCGCTGGCAAATGGACATCCCCTGAGGGCTGCCAGGCTGCCAGAATGATGTCTGATTGCCATCTTAAGCCTAAGCCAGCAGGTGGTCATCCCCCAAGGGATCCCAGACTGCGAGAGGGCACAGGCCAGGCTGAGGGACCTCCCACCCCCGAGGGCACATATTTTTGTGCACCGGGCCTCTAGTCCTATATAATCATAATAAAAGGCTAATATGCACATTGACTGAATGGCAGAATGAACGGTTGCTATGATGTGCACTGGCCACCAGGGGGCAGACACTCAATGTAGGATCTGCCCCCTGGTGGTCAGTGCACTTCCATATGGGGAGTGCCATTCAGCCAGAAGCTGGCTCATGGCTGGCCAATGCAGTGGTGGTGGCAGGAGCCTCTCCCACCTCCATGGCAGCACTAAGAATGTCCAACTAATGGTTTAGACCTGATCCCTTCGGGGCCTAAGCCTTTAGTCAGGCATCCCCCAAGGGCTCCCTGGCTGCCAGAAGGATGTCTGACTGTAAGCTTAGGCCTGATCCCCTGGGGAGTGGGCCTAAGTCGACAGGTGGACATCCCCCAAGGTGTCCTGGACTGTGAATGGGTGCAGGCTGGGCTGAGGGACCCCCCTCCCCCGAGTGCACAAATTTTTGTTCACCAGGCCTCTAGTGTATATATATATATATATATATATATATATATATATATATATATATATATATATGAATTGACTCTACCTATATACATGAATTTTGTAAAACTGAGTATAAGATATTTTGACAAACATTCTGAGGAAATATACTTATAGTTAACACATTGTTTGCGGGTAGTTTTTATCGCACGCTAACAGGTGGGACGGGCCATTTTTGCTAATTTTTTGGGCAAATGGCAACATTCAGTAAAATTATGATAACTTTTTTATACATTACCCGCATTCTATCACTAGTCTATAAAAAATGTATTTTTTTAATTAAATCTTTATTGTTCAGATTATTACATTTGTTCCTCTTTTTTCCCCCCCATAGCTCCTCTCCTCCCAGTTCCCGCCCCAGCCTCCGCCCTCACTCCCCACCCACTGTCCTCATCCATAGGTGCACGATTTTTGTCCAGTCTCTTCCCGCATCTCCCACACCCCTTTCCCCCCCAAGAACAGTCAGTCCATTCCCTTTCTATGTCCCTGATTCTATTATAATCACCAGCTCATTCTGTTCATCAGATTATTTATTCACTTGATTCTCAGATTCACTTGTTGATAGATGCATATTTGTTGTTCATAATTTGTATCTTTACCTTTTTCTTCCTCTTCCTCTACTTAAAGGATACCTTTCAGCATTTCATATAATCCTGGTTTGGTGGTGATGAACTTCTTTAGCTTTTCCTTATCTGTGAAGCTCTTTATCTGACCTTCAATTCTGAATGATAGCTTTGCTGGATAAAGTAATCTTGGTTGTAGGTTCTTGCTATTCATCACTTTGAATATTTCTTGCCACTCCCTTCTGGCCTGCAAAGTTTCTGTTGAGGAATCAGCTGACAGTCGTATGGGTATTCCCTTGTAGGTAACTGAGTTTCTTTCTCTTGCTGTTTTTAAGATTCTCTCTTTATCTTTTGCTCTTGGCATTTTAATTATGATGTGTCTTGGTGTGGTCCTCTTTGGATTCCTTTTGTTTGGGGTTCTCCGCGCTTCTTGGACCTGTAAGTCCATTTCTTTCACCAGGTGGGGGAAGTTTTCTGTCATTATTTCTTCAAATAGGTTTTCAATATCTTGCGCTCTCTCATCTTCTGGCACCCCTATAATTCTGATGTTGGTACGCTTGAAGCTGTCCCAGAGGCTCCTTACACTATCCTTGCATTTTTGGATTCTTTTTTCATTTTGCTTTTCCGGTTGGGTGTTTTTTGCTTCCTCGCATTTCAAATCATTGACTTGATTCTTGCGCTCCTCTGGTCTGCTGTTGGGAGTCTGTATAATATTCTTTATTTCAGTCCGTGTATGCTTAATTTCTAGTTGGTTCCCCAATATAACATCGAGGGTCTCATTAGTTTTCTTGTAGATCTCATTAAGTTTATCGGCGGCTTCTAAACAGTTCTTGAGAGACCTTAAAAGTGTGGTTCTGAACTCTATATCTTCCATTGACAATTTTGTCCTGTTTCTTTGTCTCCGCATTTTGTTATGCTTCCTTGGTGCACCCCCTAGTGGTCTTTGTGCGCAGTCTTATAGTTAAACCTTGATTGTTGTAGCTAATACCAGGGAGGGTTTGACCTCCAGGCCAAGTGGCTATGAGAATCAGCTGTGTCTGCAGTGGGAGAACTTCTGTTCTCTAGGGAGGTGCTAATCTAGCCTTTGCCTGAGGCTATCCGGCAAATGCCTCTGTGAAGGGCTTGGGCGGGGAGGGTCCCACAGGATCAACAGGGTGGGCCGGAGAGAGCAGTTATGGCAGCTCTCAGTCCTGTCCCCAGGGGCTCTGCCTCTCTGAGTCCCAGCACCCACTGCAAAGCTCGGAGAGAAAGCTGCACTCGCTCTGACCGAAGCCAGACAGTCCCGCTTCTCCCGTTTGAGTCTGGGTCCCTAAAGACTCGCCTGGATCTGGAGCTCAGAGTCTGCAACTCCCTCCCGATTGAAAACGCCAACCACGCCCTCCGCTGCCAGCCCGCTCCGCGCACTCCGCACCTCAGAATTTGACTTCAGCACTGCGCCTCCTCTGAGTGTCCGTATGCGTTTCTCTTTCCTCCTAGTTGTAGGACTTCCACTCAGCCAGCGTTCCTGTGGTTCTGGGTGATGTCCGTTCCGTCTTTTAGTTTCACTTTTGAAGTAGTTTTTCAAGGCAGCAGTTAACCTATGCCGCCATCTTGGTTCTCCCTCATAAAAAATGTATTAATACGTGTCCCGCACTCTACTACACTGTTAGAACGTATAAATATGTAAAACGTATAAATACGTTTCCCGCATACAATGTGTTAATTGGAAAATCACCATAGTATTTTTAGACCAAAAATGACCACAGTTTATGTGGACAGCTTCTCCATAGCAATTTTTTGCACAAAGCAGAATAATCCAAATAAAAAATAATTTGTACTCAAATAGAAAAAAACCAAGATAGCACTAATAAATTAGCTATAAGTTATGGGTTAAAAAAATCAGATCTTTGAATATTAAGAGTTCAGGGGTTCTTGTTCCAGCATCAAGAAGGGTTCAGGAATGTGGAGAAGGGGCTGTGTGCAGATTAAATAGGAATCCAGAGACTAATAAAGAATCCTGAGACAAAATATAATTTTGAAAGGCACTGGGGCTCAGAGGAGCTTAGCTAAAGGAGCTAAGTTCTAAGATCTTAAGTCTAAGGTCTTAGATTCTCTCCATCCCCAGGACCCCATGCTTTTTATTAGCACAACTTGTCCTGAGGTGAGGCAGAGATATACACTTCAAAGGGTCAGGGTTTGGTACAGAGTCCATTGTCAGAATGTAAGAATTAGCCTACGCTGTTCAGGTGTTTGGCCAGTAGGAGGCAATAACATGTAGATTAAGATGCCCTTTAACTGTCTGGCAGTCACAATCAATTTAATGTATCCTATTCAGGTTTGGGGAAATGCCTTCAAGCCATTCCCAGATGCAGCCCTGCTGTCATGCTGGAATTGGTCTCCAGCATAAGAGATACACGTTACATTTCATTGAATGATATTTTCCCTTTATACTTAAAAGGATGGAAGTTTTAGTTAGTGTCTTTAAATATGTTGAGTGAAATAAAAAGTTTTGTGGAATAAAAAGTAGAAATTGGTATTAAATAAATATGTGTAAACTGAGACATTCCTCCATGAGACTTGATTTTTATGAGCTGAAAATTTGATATATGAATATGATTATACTGGCAGAATTCTGGCCCGAACTTTCAATTAATTAATGTTTATCTCATAGACCTTCTCAATTTTAAACATTAGTGTTCCATTAATTTAGGTACATTGACACTTCAGAGTGTCCAAGTCCACTTTTGTTTAATAAATACTCATTGTAAAGAAAAGCCCGTCAAACCATCTATTTTGTGTCATAAGGGCAGCAATGGTTATTTGAAAACAGTTGCCCACTTTAACTGATTGTATTTTATGAAAGTTATGAATAAATATAATATTTTCTTTAGTTATTTGTTTGACAGTGTTACTGTAATTTAACGCATCTTATTTGTGGCCTCCACAATTGAGATGTAAAATTTTTCTCAATTTAATTTTAAAAGCATCATGCCTGATTTTAAGAGATCTCTTTCATTCATATTTGAACAAAGTCTATTCCATTATTCCTAAAAAAGTTTTCTCAAATATGCCAAACCTTTTTCTGTATTCTGGTTTCTACTGAGAGGATACTATTGGTTCTCAGAGATAAAATCCCAGCTTTCATACATGACAGCTAATTTAATGCATAGTAAAATAACTACTGTGACTACTCATTTATTTCCTAAGTATAACCATAAAAATATTCTGTGACAGACTCATATCAGAGAAATATGTAATTTTATTGATAAATATTCCAAAGATTATTAAACCAATATGTGCATGTATGTCTCACCTCAAATAAGATTAAGAAAACTTGCTTACTTTGTTTGCTCTGTATTACTTTAGTCTCATAAATTCATAATAATGATTCAGAAATTTTTTATGCATGAAAACTCACTTAGTTTCTAAGTGAAAGGAAGAAAACTTTGAAGAGCAATCAGAGATGACAGAATATTGTTTAAAAGCTATTATATCGTCAGACACATCTTTGTGGGAACAATGTGTTGCAAGATAACTAAATTACTGAAAGCATATAATAAGCGACATAAAAATAGATATTTAGAGTCATATTTTTTTTAGTTTTATACACAGAAGTTCTAAGTTACCTTATCCCATGCTTTTAAATATATTTCCCTATGAAATTATCTTTATTTAAAAATGTTTTCCCACAATTTCTTTCATAATAGACTGCAAAAACTTTACTATTTACTGTAAATATTTCTCTACAATGCACTAAATAATATTGCAATGTAGAGATGTTTGAAAAGCCTGAGACTCAATCATAGATATAACACATAAGATTTAATTGAGATCACATATGAGAAAGCAGAAGCAAAATTATAATATCTATTTTGTTCGCACATGAATATTTAAAAATATATTAAGTATTCTTTAAAAAGTTATGTAACTGAAATTTGAAGATTGTTGTAATTGAACACCTTGAGAACCACTTGGATTACCACATAGAAGCATAGGTTCCAATGTTTTATTCTACTGCTGATTAATCTTGAATTATATCACAGTTCTGGCTCTCAGTGACAGACGAGTTATTTTAATGGATTCTACATTCACCTGGAAAATGCTTATAGCTAGAAATAGCCAGCTTAGTTTTCATGGATTAGAGAGTATTGCAGTGTGGTTGCAACAAAATTAATATTTATTTCCTAATGTGCATATCTCTGTTTTTTAGATTAAACTGATGTATTTGGTTTACATGTGCAGCTTAAAAATGTAATTTAGAATTTTCTGTTCCTAGTGTCTCAGTGAAATAACACTGGCTGTCAAGATAAATTTAGAATTTTGTTTGCTGTTACAGTATTGTATGTTCATCCTTAATCCTAAATGACAGCCTGTGCAAAAAGTGAGAAGAAAAAGAAGCTTTGTCAGACTGTGCAGAGGTATTGTAATCCATTAGACATCAAGGTTTCATAATTTATATTTCAGTGTAAATTACTAATGTATATATTTTGTCTTCATATCATAAATCAAGTTTAGAATTAAAGCAGACTCACAAGAAAGAGAAAAGTCTAAGTATCAAGAATAACTCCTAACACAGTTAAGGTACTTTGATAATTAGAGTAAAACATGTTGAACTTTTTTTCTGTGTTGGTTTTATTTTTTTTTATTTTTTTACTGATTAAGGTATTACATATGTGTCCTTATCCCCCTATTGCCCCCCCCTCCCCGGCTCATGCCTCACGCCCCTGGTGTCTGTGTCCATTGGTTATTCCTATATGTATGCATACAAGTCCTTTGGTTGATCTCTCCCCCTTACCCCCACCCTCCCCTACCTTCCCTCTGAGTTTTGATGGCCTGATTGATGCTTCTCTGTCTCTGGATCGGTCTTTGTTCATCAGTTTATGTTGTTCATTATATTCCACAAATGAGTGAGATCATGTGATATTTATCTTTCTCTGACTGGCTTATTTCGCTTAGCATAATGCTCTTGAGGTCCATCCATGTTGTTGCAAATGGTAAGAATTCCTCCTTTTTAACCGCAGCATAGTATTCCATGTGTAGATGTACCACAGTTTTCTAATCCACTCATCTGCTGATGGGCACTTAGGCTGTTTCCAAATCTTAGCTATGGTAAATCGTGCTGCTATGAACATAGGGGTGCATATATCCTTTCTGATTGGTGTTTCTAGTTTCTTGGGATATATTCTTAGAAGTGAGATCACTGGGTCAAATAGGAGTTCCATTTTTAGTTTTTTGAGGAAACTCCATACTGTTCTCCACAGTGGCTGCACCAATCTGCATTCTCACCAGCAGTTCTTAAAACATATTGTTCTTAAAAGAAATGTGTATAACCTGTGATGTGTAACTTGGGTTTTTAAAAAGTTCTTCTCTTTTTATACTCCACCTATTCTGCATTCCCTCTTGGAGTTCTGATGACTGAAAAAGAGATTCATTAATAAACAGTTTAGCCGAAACCGGTTTGGCTCAGTGGAGAGAGCGTCGGCCTGCGGACTGAAAGGTCCCAGGTTCAATTCCGGTCAAGGGCATGTACCTGGGTTGCGGGCACATCCTCGGTGGGGGATGTGCAGGAGGCTGCTGGTTGATGTTTCTTTCTCATCGATGTTTCTGACTCTCTATCTCTCTCCCTTCCTCTCTGTAAAAAATCAATAAAATATATTAAAAAAAAAATAAACAGATTAGCATTAAAAGGCAGCTAACATAGCCATGTGTCATAGCTCAGGGGTTTGGAGAACTCAAGTGTAGTATCATATCATGTTGCCAAAAAGAAGAATAGAACAAAAGGATTTCAGCAGCAATTCTGGTTAGTTAACTATCTCTTAAAAGGCACATAAAAATGTAAAACTAACCTTTTATTTAAAATCAATCTGTCATGGAAGATATATTGTTTTGTAGGCTAACTTTTTCTGATTTGATATATACACAATGCTACAGAATGTACAGTTTATTTAAAAAATAATTGTATTTTACATAGAGTATCTTTGGCTCATTTCAAATAAAATTGTTTCATCTTTAGTGTCAAAAGCACTTAAAAAACATAATTAAATAATAAATAATTATACTACTGAATACATGATTCTGACCACAATATTTACATCAATATAAAGTGGGTGTTAATAGAAAGAGGACTTAGAGCTAATATTTGATATTGGTACTTATTTTTGACTAATTAAAACTTTTATAAGCTGATGAAATTTGGCACATGAAAATCTTCTACAGCAAATGTGAATTTTCACAAATTTGAACTGACTAGAAATAATGCTAGGCCAGTGTAAATTTCTGTAAAGCAAGATACCTATATGTGCATATGTGGATGTATAAAATATTGAGTATCCATAAGTTATATACTTATTTGGATTATTAATTCAATAAGAAATTAAAGTATTAAGTGCCTACTATCTACCAGACACTATTCTGAAGCAAAAGTTTTATTGGTATCAAGATACACAAATTCCCCCAGCATCATGGAACTTACATTTTAGTGAAGGAGTCAGATAATCACAAACAAATATATAATACTAGAGGCCCAGTGCATGAAATTGATGCACAGAGGGGGATCCCTCAGCTGAGCCTGAACCCTCTCATAATCTGGGACCCCTTGGCAGTCGGACATCCTTCTTGCAATCCTTCTCGCTGTCTCCTAACCACTCACCTGCCTGCATTCCTCATGGCCCCTAACCACTCTGCATGCCTGCATGATCACCCCTAACCACCTCTGCCTCGGTCCCCGCAGCTTTGGCTTCATCTGGAAGGATGTCTGGAATGACATCCGGAATAACATCTGGAAGGTTGTTCGGCTGCCTGGTCTAATTAAGATATTATGCTTTTATTATTATAGATTGTTTATGGTAATAATGTATTTACTATACAGCAAGTAAATAATGTGAGTAACTAAAGAATGAAAGCGGTCATATTATACACAGGAAGATAATGAAAGGCCTCTATAGGGAAGTAATACTTGCTATACAGAGACCTGAGTAAAGTGAGAGAGTGATATGGAAAGTAAAACAAAAATTAATGAAGCTACTACAGGCTTGGCATGCACAAATAATATTAATGTGTTTTATATAATGTAGTTTATATGAATATGAATGATGTAAAAATATTTAAAATATTTTATTCCCCTAGAACATTTAAAAATTGTCTGAACAATCATGTTTATATACGCAATTTGTTAGTCTTTTTTTATGACTAACATAGGACAAAAAAAATACTAAATTGTATTTAAATGTTGTTTCCATTAAATGTTTTCTATTTCTTCTATAATCACGGATTATGGATATTGAAAGGGACCTTTGGGATCTTAGAGATAATTTAGCCTACTCTCCTCTTTTCATAGAAGTGAGCTCAGATAATATATAATTAATATATTAGTTATATTAATAAATTAATATAATTAATGATATAAATATTTCTGTAGTGTTGTAGTACTGTGTGTGAGTTCTTGCCCTTGTTTTGAATGCTGCTTATTCTAGTCAAGCTTTTCACACTGTGTATCATGAACTTTGTCTTAGTTTGCAGAAATAATTTTGAATGTAATTCAGTTTCTATTTGTGACTCTGTCACTGTTCCTAAATGAATTAGGAATATCTCTTTTAGCAAAATCCCAAACCTCCTCTGAACTTTTGTGGAGCTTATTAAAAACAGTATGTTAGCTTTGACTCAGGAAATTTAATCCTATTGCAATGTGATGCCCTGGTAGTGGATCTTCATGCCACACCATAGGAAGTCGGACTTCAGGCAGATATTATGTCTCTTCTCTTCCTTTTGCATGTGCATTCTTCCTTCAGATACAGGTCTAAGTTTTTCTAGTTTATAGAGTATTTTTGTAAAATATTCCTATAAAATTTCTATGTGTCTTCATGTGTTATGCACATTTTCCCAAATGACATCTTAAGGATGCCCCACCTTAATGTGTAAAACTTGTGATTATGATGAGGCAGTTGCCCTTAACATAGGAGGATTACACTGCATAATCTAGGTTGGCCAAGATTATCACATGATCCCTTAAAATAAGAGAGCTTTCTCAGGTTGGTGGCAGAAGGAAAAGATGCCAGAAAGATTTAAAGTATTAGTGAGATTCAACACATAATTTCTTGTTTGAAAATGAGGGTGGGTAGCTGTTTAAGAAGAAATGTGAGCAGTATTAAGGAGCTGAGTGAGTTTTCAGGCTGACAGCCAACAAGAGAAAAGAATGTCCATTCTATAACTACAAGGAACTGAATTTTGCTAACATTCAAAGTGATTTCTTTCCAGAGCCTCTGTATAAGAAGTATGCCAGATTGACACCTTGAATTGAAGTTTGTAATACCATGAGAACAGAAGCCAATCACACTTCACCAGACTTATGACCTAGAGAACTGTGAAATAATAAATGGGTATTGTTTTAAGTGGCTAAATTTTTGGTAATTTGCTACACAGCAATAGGAAATTAATATATTTCTCAAAGTAAGGCTACTTTGCACGAAAATCAGTATATGTATATCTTGAAGACTGGCAACATAAATATTTGTTGAGCAAGCACAGTACACTAGATACTCTCAAATAAATACTTCAAATTTCCTAAACATGGCCACAGTATTTCTGTTGTGCTCAGAGAGAGAGATAGAAACAATAGTAGGTGCTGTGTAGTACTATCTGATAGGATATCATATTGGTGGTGCAGCTAGAAGCCATTATTTAAATATTTTCAACTTGAAATGTATACTTGTCACTTTGGTATGATACTTGTTTATTTTTTTAAATTTTAGCATTGTTTTATTTCTGCTAACAATTTGGTTTTTCTTCTAGGTTAATTACTTGTTGCCACATAGAATGGCTTCTAAAGTAGAGGATATTTTAGTTCTTTGCAAATTTGAAAGGTATCTCTGAGCTTACCTGTTTTATCCTTGGACAATATATAGAAATTGACATAAACTGTATTTAATAAATCCTGCATTTCTACTTCTCATTTGCCAATCTTTTCTCTACTGAACCACTAGTCTTTAAAAAAAAGAGGAAGTACTTGGTATTCCAAAGTGATATCATGTTCTCCAGCTGCTGTAGTTTGTTTCCTCGAAATATTCATGCTCTGCCTGGCCGGTGTGACTCAGTGATTGAGTGTTGACCAATGAACCGGGAGGTCATGGTTCGATTCCTGGTCAGGGCACGTGTCCAGGTTGTAGGCTAGACCCCCAGTAGAGGAATGCAGGAGGCAACTGATCAATGATTATCTCTCATCTCTCTCTCCTTTCCTGTCTGAAATCAATAAAAATATATTTAAAAGGAAAAAAAAATAATGCCCTGGCTGCTGTTCCTAAATGGTTAGAGCATCACCAAAGGGTTGCAGGTTCGAATTCTGGTAAAGAGCACATACTTGGGTTGTAGGTTTGATCCCTGGCCCTGGTTGGGGTGCTTATGGGAGGTAAACAATCAATGTGTCTCTCTCAAATCAATGTTTAGCAGCTTCTCTCTCTCTCTCTCACCCGCCCTCCCCCCTCCCTTCCACCCTCACTAAAAATCAATGAAAAAAATATCGCCGAAACCGGTTTGGCTCAGTGGATAGAGCGTCGGCCTGCGGACTGAAAGGTCCCAGGTTCGATTCCGGTCAAGGGCATGTACCTGGGTTGCGGGCATATCCCCAGTAGGAGATGTGCAGGAGGCAGCTGATCGATGTTTCTCTCTCATCGATGTTTCTAACTCTCTATCTCTCTCCTTCCTCTCTGTAAAAAATCAATAAAATATATTTAATATATATATATATATATATATATATATATATATATCCTGGGTGAGGATTAACAACAACAAAAAAGTATATATTGAAATCCTCTTGCTGGTGGAGGAGGTGCAGAGTGAGGTGGAAGAGGGTAAAGGGGGAATAAATGGTGATGGACAGAAACTTAACTTAGGTGGTGAACACACAATACAGGGTACAGAAGGTGTGTTATAAAATTGTGCCTCTGAAACCTGTGTAATTTTGTTAACCAGTGTCACCCAATGCATTTAATTAAAAAAAGAAACAAAGAAATCCTCATCACCAATGTGATGCTATTAAGAGTTGGGGCCTTTGGAGGTGATTAGGTCCTGTGGGGAGTGTGTTCATGAATGCTATTTAGTGCCCTTGTAAAGAAGACCCAAGAGGGCTCCCTTGTCTCTACCATAATGTAAGAATACAGCAAGGAGACAGCTATCTATGAACCTGGAAGCAGATTCCGATTAGTTATCAAATCTGCCAACACCTTTATTTTGGACTTTCAAGCCTCCAGAACTGTGAAATATAAATTTATGTGTTTTTTTTATCACAGCCTTAACAGAGTAAGACACTGATGAATAAATAATGCCTTACAAAGATTCTTAGGATGTATTTACTCAGAAAATACAAATGTAAATAAATATCTGGATCATTTCTCTTTTGTACAATAAGAAGAGTTTTCTTTTAAGATGAGCATTTTCTTCAACTTCAACTAAACATCAAAATATATTAATGTTGGTAATTTCAGTTTCAATTGATGGAAAACTTGCTCCTAGTGTTTTAACTAATTTTCACTGAATTTCAGTTGACAGTGTGAAACTCTTAAACTAAATTGCTTGAGGACCCTTAACGTTTAAGTGGTCTAATTTACATATATCATTCTGGCAGAGTTCTATACTCAAATTCATTTGGAATTAGGTTGATGACACTTTTATTATTTGCGTGTACAAAATGTGTATAACAGTCTCATTTCTCATTTAAATGTTTTGCATTATGTATATTCTGAATGTGTATCCTATCTAATAAAGAAGTAATATGCAAATTAACCATCACTCCAACACACAAGATGGCCTCCCCCATGTGGTCAAAGATGGCCACCACAAGACGGCCGGCAGGGGACGGCAGTTGTGGGTGATCAGGCCAGCAGGGGAAGGCAGTTGGGAGGGACCAGGTCTGCAGGGGAGGGCAGTTGGGGGTGACCTGGCCTCCAGGGAAGGGCAGTTAGGGGTGACCAGGGTGGCAAGGGAGGGAAATTAGGGGTGACCAGGCTTGGCAGGGGAGGAGAGTTAGGGTTGACCAAGCCGGCAGGGGAGGGCAGTTAGGAGCAATCAGGCTGGCAGGGGAGTGGATAAGGGGTGATAAGACTGGCAGGCAGAAGCGGTTAGGGGCAATCACACAGGCAGGCAGGCGAGCAGTTGGGAGTCAGCAGTCCTGGACTGTGAGAAAGATACAAGGGGTCCCAGATTGGAGAGGGTGCAGGCTGGGCTGAGGGACACACTCCCGTCTTGTGCACCAATTTCATGCATCGGGCCTCTAGTATATAATAAAAGCATATAGATAACTATAACCCATTGAACAATACCTGATTAACCATGGCAATTAGCAAAAATACTAATAAAATATTTTCTATTTCCAAAGTTTTATAACAAATTGAATAATTTTAAATTAGCATAGTAGTTTATTCCATCACAAATTATTAAAAACATATCTATTATTGAACATTTGAAAAACACTATTGGTGCCCTAACCAGTTTGGCTCAGTGGATAGAGCATCAGCCTGCGGACTCAAGGGTCCCAGGTTCGATTCAGGCCAAGGGCATGTACCTTGGTTGTGGGCACATACCCAGTGGGGAATGTGCAGGAGGCAGCTCATTGATATTTCTCTCTCATCGATGTTTCTAACTCTCTATCCCTCTCCCTTCCTCTCTGTAAAAAATCAATAAAATATATTTTTTAAAGAACCACTATTTTCTCCCAAAATTATAAGTTAAGGAAAAGACTCACATTGAATTAAATTTCCCCACAGCCCAACCTGGCCTGATCTTGTCCCCAATGGCCCTACCCTGCCGGTCTGATCTCACCCTGAATTACCCTCCCCTGCTGACCTGGTTGCCCCCAACTGCCATCCCTTGCTGGCCTTTTCTCTCCCTCAACTTCCCTCCCCTGCCGGCCTGGTTTCTCCCCCAACAACCCTCTCCTGAAGCCTGATTTTGCCCCCAACTTCCCTCCCCTGCTGACCTGGTTGCCCCCAACTGCCCTTCCCTGCCAGCCTGATTGCCCCTTACTGCCTCTGCCTGCCTGATCACCCCTAACAGCCCTCCCCTGCCAGGCTGATCTTGCCCCCAACTGCCTTCCTCTGCCAGCCAATTTGGTTCTGATTGGTCAGTTTCTCTTTTTTTAATGTATTTTATTGATTTTTTACAGAGAGGAAGGGAGAGGGATAGAGTTAGAAACATGGACGAGTGAGAAACATCGATCAGCCGCCTTCTGCACACCCCCCACTGGGGATGTGCCTGCAGCCAAGGTACATGCCCTTGACCAGAATAGAACAGGGACCCTTGAGTCCGAAGTCTGATGCTCTATCCACTGAGCCAAACCAGTTAGGGCTGATTGGTCAGTTTCTATGCCAGTCACAGTCAAAAGCTCTGCCTCCTAGGAAGCCACTGGCTCTTCACAGTTCACCCATATTTGGTTCTAATTAGGCTGTTTCTATGCCAGTCAGCATCAAAAGCTCTGCCTCCTAAGCAGGCATTGGCTCCTCACTGTTGACCCAGATTTGGTTCTGATTAGTCAGTTTCTATGCCAGTCAGCGTGTATAGCTCCACCTCCTAGGCAGCCATTGGCTCCTCAAAGTTGACCTAGGTTTGGTTCTGATTGGTCAGTTTCTATGCCAGTCAGCATATCTGGGCATGATCAGAAAGGCGGAGCTTCTCAGCAGCCCCGGTGGAGGCCTGGAGAGAAAGGGAGAAGCAAGTGCTGATCAACAGCTGCCACACAAGCTACAGATCAGACACTGTTTCTCTCTTCAGGCCTCTCTGGCCCTGATTCGCAGCCCCCCTCAGAAGTCAGTGCTGGGTCGCCATGGCAACCCAGCGCTAACTGCAGGCCTGACTTCTGGTTGGTCCAGTTGTGAGGGACCCAGGGTTTTTATGTATTAGGATATGTTTACCTATGATTTCTTCTAGAATTTTTATTGTTTTGGCTGATATTAAAGTCATTAATTCATTTTGAGTTTATTCTTGTATATGATTTAAGAAGGTGGTGTTTTATGGGTCCCAGTGACATAGTCCCCTAATTACCTGAGGACTCTAGGAGTGCCCCTTATGTAGGCTGTGTGTGTCCTCCTATTTTACTTGAGCATTGATTACCATTACCATGCCAAATGGGTGTATCAATCCTCAATTTGACTAGTTTTGAGGTTTGGCCCCAAAACATGAAACGGTCTCATGTGTTGGGGCTGACTCCATGGACTAGAATTTACCCCAGCAGTGTCTAGTGTCTTCTGAGACCACTCTTTGGGTGTGCTGCTTTTGAAGTTAATCTAGTTGTTCTCTGTTGTGGTATAAAGTCAGCCACCAGATGTGTTCATTCTGGTACCTCTTGGGAGGGATTTTGTTGCTGATCAATGTCAAATGCTGCCTGTGACTAGCTTGTGGCTAACTTTTAGGAACTACAAAGTAATCAGCAGTTGGTAGCTGGCTATACTGGGTCTGGATGTGCATGGGAGACACCTCACTGTAAACTGGGGCTGCCACTGGTAGCATGCCTTGGGCAGGTCAGCAAAAGGCATAAGGAATCAAGTTCTGCTACCATTTTCCAGTTGTGCCTAAGTTTCATCCACTAAAAAATCCTCAGATGGTACACACGTTGGGTGAAGCAGGTACTCAGTCATCATCAGGGTACAGTGAATGGTATTCACCAGGTTAATGCAGATTCATAATTAGCACACTTGCTGATCCTTAGGCCATTCAGCAAAAGTCTCATGACTAACTGAGGTCCTCTACCACCTACCTGGGGCCTGTGGACATTTGTTTTCGAGCAGGATCTCAGGGAATTGTCAGGGTGGACCTAGTGGAATTCACCAGGCTAATGCAGGTTCAAGTTTGGTCATGTGGGAGTAGGGCTCAGCACAGGAACAATGATGGTCATCCCTCTGGCCCTTGCCATGAAACCATACAACTAAGTTTCTCTCTATGTTACTGGTGACTCCCAAGTTTCACTGGAACTCTTTAAAGAGTTTTCTTTTCTTTTTAAAGGCCAAAACATTGACCAAGCCTGACTGAAGCCAAAAGATCCTTGGGCAGTGTATGAGTTTTTTGCGGGAGCATCTCTGGGACTCCTCAAGGTGGAGTGGTGGAGTTCACCAGGCTAATGCATATTCCAGTTTGGCCATGTGGGACAAGGGATTAACTCAGGCATGATGGTGCCTGACTACTAGCTGTGTTGGAGGCAGACTCAACACAAGGACAATGGCAGTTGTCCCTCCAGCCCTACTCCTAAAGCCATACAACTCAGTTTCTCTCTGTATGTCTCTGGCATCCCCCAAGCTGCTATCATTCTACCAGAGCTTGGGGTGAGTGCCTGTGAGCTAGAGTCTGTGTGCAAGCCCTGCAAGTGGATGCCTAAGTTTCCAGCAGCCTTCTATCTCACACAAACAGAGGAAATCCCTGCTGATGTCCAAAGTCAAATATTTTATAGGCTCTTCTTCCCAGCATTGTGTTCTCAGCTGGAGAGGTTGGCATGGGGCTGGAACCTCTTACACCTCAGCAGGTCTTATGCTATTGAGATATACCTTCTGTTTCTCAACTGACACATGTATGTGTGAAGCCAGCATTTTGTGTCTCCACCCCTTCTACCAGTCTTGATGTGAATCCAATCAGTCTTCAGGCAGACTAGGATCTCTAGAGGTTTTGAGTCTTTGCCTGATCCAATTAGTCATAAACAGAATTTGACACTGTTCTGCACTAGAAATTGGAAGGCATATCAGATCTACCTAATACATATTAAAACACCAAAACAGCCAGCCAAAATGAGGAGACAAAAAGAAACAAATTAAATAAGAGAATTCTCTGGAAGAAGAGCTAAATGAAATGGATATAAGAAAAGGGAAGGTGAGAGGGGCGAGTTAAGAGATCAACCAAAGGACTTGTATGTGTGCATATAAACATAACCAATGGACACAAACACAAGGGGGTGAGGGCATGTGCTAGGGGGTGGGGATGGACGAGGAGAGGTCAATGGGGGGAAAAGGATATATATGTAATACTTTATGTAATACTTTAAACAATAAATAATTAAAAAAGAAAGAGGAAAGAAATTATTGAAAATAGAGTTCAGAATAATGATGACAAAGATGCTCAACAGCATGAGAAAGACATAGTAACTTTGAAAAAATGATATAGCACTAATAAACAACATAATGGCCTGGCCAGCATGGCTTAGTGGTTGAGCATTGACCTATGAACCAGGAGTATATAGTTGAATTCTGGGTCAGGGCACATGCTCGGGTTGCAGACTCAGTCCCCAATGTGGGTATACAGGAGGCAGCCAATCAATGATTCTCTCTCATCATTGACGTTTCTGTCTCTGTCTTCCTCTCCCTTCCTCTACGAAATCAATAAAAAAAAATAATAAAGAAAACAATGGAAGGAATATACAGCAGATTAGGGGAAGCCGAGGATTGGATCAGTGAATTAGAAGATAGTGTAGAAAAAATTACACAGAGAACTGAAAAGAAAAAATAAAGGAGGACAGCTAAGGGAGCTGTGGGACAACAGGCCCATACCCAGACACATCATAATTAAAATTCCAAAAATTAAAAACAAAGAATCTTAAAGGCAGCAAGAAGAAAGCAATCTATTACCTACAAAGGAGCTCCTATTAGGCTGTCAGCTGATTTCTCATCAGAAGCTCTACAGGCCAGAGGGAAAGGGCATGAAGTATTCACAGTGGAATGAAATTAGAAATCGATTACAGTAAAAACACCTCAAAACATTCAAACACAGGGAGGCTAAACAGCATGTTATTAAACAATGAATGGGTTACCAATAAGATCAAGGAAGAAATAAAAAACTTCCTGGAAACAAATGAAAGGGAACACACAACAACCAAATATCTCTGAGATACAGCAAAAACAGTCCTGATAGGGAAATTCATAGCACTACAGGGCCACCTCAAAAAATGTTAATAATAAACTATTTAACCCTACAACTTAAAGACTTAGAAAGAGAACAACCAGGAAAGCCCATGGTAAATAGAATGGAGGAAATAATAAAGATTAGAGCAGAAATAAATGACATAGGGACTAAAAAAATAATACAAAAAGTCAATGAAATAAAAATTTAGCTCATTGAAAAAATAAACAAGATTGATTAACTGTTACCCAGACTCATAAAGAAACAAAGAGAATCCATATGATCTAATGAGTCATTTAGGTTGCTGTTTCTTTGTTGATTTTTTGTCTAGAGGATTTATCCAGTGATATCAGTGGGGTATTAAAGTCCCCTACTACGATCATATTGCTGTCAATCTTTTGCCTGATATCTTCCAGATGTTTTTAAAATGTATTTGGGTGCTCCTGCATTGGGTACATATATGTTTACCAGAGTTATATCCTCTTGTTGTATCAATCCCTTTAGTATTATAAAGTGGTCTTCCTTATCTCTTGTTATGGTCTCCACTTTGAGGTCTATTTTGTCAGATGTAAGTATTTTTACCCCAGCTTTTTTTCAGCTGTGCGAGTCTCTTGTTCTGAGGTGGGTCTCTTGCAGACAGTATATATATATATATATATATATATAATGTTTTCTTATCCATTCAGCCATTTGGTGTCTTTTGATTGGAGCATTTACTTCATTTACGTTTTAAGTTATTATTGATAGGTACTTGTTTGTAGCTATTTTTATTTACTTATTTTTATGCCCATGCTCCTTCTTCCCTTTTTTCTCTTTTTGTTACAGCATTCCCTTTAGCATTTCTTGCATTGCTGGCTTGGTAGTGATAAACTCCCTTAGCCTTTCTTAGTCTGTGAAGCTCCTGATTTCCCCTTCAATTTTGAATGAAAGCCTTGCTATATAGAATATTCTTGGATTCAGTCCCTTGCTTTGCATCACTTTGTATACTTCCTTCCATTCCTTTCTGGCCTGATGTGTTTCTGTTGAGAAATCATTTGATATTCTAATGGGGAATCCCTTGTAGGTAACTTTCTGTCTCTCTCTCTTGCAGCCTTTAAGATTCTCTCTTTGTGGTTAATATTTGCAATTGTAATTACGTCGTGTCTTGGTGTGAGTCTTTTTGGGTTTATCTTGCTTGGGACTCTATGTGCTTGTGTAACTTTTTTCTTCCCCAAATCAGGGAAGTTTCCTGACATTATTTCTTCGAATAGGTTTTCTAACCCTTGATCCTCTTCTTGTCGTTCTGGCACTCCTATTGTATGTATGTTGCTACATTTCATGTTTTCCCAAAGTTGTCTCAGGCTTTCCTCCTGTCTTTTGAATTTTTCTCCAGTTGTAGTTTATACTGGGTGTGTTTTGCTTCCCTGTCTTCTAATTCACTAATTCCATCCTTTGCTTTTCCTAATCTACTGTTGAAAGCTTCCATAGTGTTTTTCATTGTAGCTATATCACTATTTCCTCTTGATTCTTACATAGGTTGTTGATTTTCTCATCCATCCAGTTTATGAACTATGTGACCCTTATTCTGATTTACTTTTCTGACATATTGCATGACTCTCTTTCATTTACTAACTTTTCTGGGGCTGTCCCCTTTCTTTCCTATACTCAGAAAATTACAAAATGCTGAAAAAAGGAGATATAGGAAGTCCTAAACAAATGGAAGAATATACCATGTTCATAGATTGGTAGAATCAACATCACTAAAATGTCCATACTATCCAAAGCAATCTATAGACTCAATGCAATCTTCATTAAAATACCAATGGCATGTTTCAAAGATTTAGAACAAACTCTCCAAAAATTCATCAGAAATAAAAAAGACCCCAAATAGCTGTAGCAAATTTGAGAAAGAGAAAAAAGTTGGAGGGATCACAATACCAGTTATCAAGCTATATTACAAAGCTACTGTTCTCAAAACTGCCTAGTACTGGCACAAGAACAGACACAAAGAATAATGGAAATGAATGGAGAACCCAGAAATCAACCCCAGCCATTATGCTCAATTAATATTTGACAAAGTAGGCAAGAACATATAATGGAGTCAAGACAGTCTATTCAATAAATGATGTTGGGAAAATTGGACAGATGCATGCAAAATAATAAAACTAGACCACCAACTTACACCACACACAAAAATAAACTCAAAATGGATAAAGGACTTAAATTTGCATCATGAAACCATAAAAATCCTAGAATAAACCATAGGCAGCAAAATATCAGACATCTTTTGTAGCAATAGGTTTGGGGATACATCTCCTAGGGCAAAGGAAACTAAGGACAAAATAAGCAAATGGGAATATATCAAAATAAAAAGCTTCTGCACAGTTAAATAAACCATCTACAAAATGTCAAGGGAGCCCAGTGTATGGGAGAACATATTTGGCAATGATACATCTGATAAGGGGTTAATTTCCAAAATATATAAGGAACTCATAAGTTTGTTAACAAAAGAAAGACAAACAATCCAATTAAAAAATGGTCAAAGTACCTAAATAGACACTTTTCAGAAGAGGACATAGAAATGGCCAAGAGACATATGAAAAAATGCTCAATGTCACTGATCATCAGAGAGCTGCATATTAAAATGACAATGAGGTATCTCATCACACCTGTCAGAATTGCTACCTTCAAAAAAATCAACAAATGACAAGTGTTGCTGAGGATGTGGAGAAAGTGGAGGAACCCTGTACACTTCTGATTGAAAATTGGTGCAATCTTTATGGAAAACAATATAGAGTTTCCGTAAAAAATATAGACAGAACTGCCATTTGATCCAGTGATCCTACTTCTAAGAATATGCCTTAAGAAACCTGAAACTCCAATCAGAAAGAACATATGCCCTCCTATGTTCATAGCATCACAGTTTATAATAGCTGAGATCTGGTAACAGCCCAAGTGCCCATCTTTAGATGAGTGGATTAAAAAAAACAACACAATAACTGTGGTACATTTATACCATGGATACTGTGCAGCAGTAAAAAAGAAGGATTTCTGACCTTTTGAGATAGCATGGAGGAACCTAGAGAGTATTACGTTAAGTGAAATAAGCCAGGCAGAGAAAGACTAGTATCACATGATATCAGTCATATGTGGTATCTAATAAAGAAAATAATCTAGTGAACAAAATAGATATAGGAATATAGAAGCATGTAACAGTGTGTTGAATCTCAAAGGGTAGGTGGGGGTGGGTGGCTGAGTGGGAAGTGATCAACCAAAGTTCTGGTATGCATATATACATAATCCATGAACACAGACAAAAGGGTGGTGAAGGCCTGGGATGAGGAGGCGGGGGCAGGCTAGAGGGGATCAGTTGGGGGAAAGGGAACATATATATATAATACTTTAACAATAAAGATTTTTTTAAAAAGAAAATTATTTTCCATCTGGATGTAGAAATTTCATTTGCATTCTTGGTTTCCCACTACTGACAGAAATATAAACTTACTCTCAAACAATTAAATGTAGCAACTTCTATAAAGTCAGATAGCCCTGGACGAGTTACCTAGGCAGTACTCAACGTTCCTTGAAAAGTACACTCAGCAATATTTTTATCAATTTCAAAATATTTTAAAACTTTTCTTAGTTTATAAATATGATGTTGCAGAATAGTATTATATAATTTTTATGATATATTATTGATTTTCAATTTTTGAATGCTCTGAATATTAACCACACCAAGTATAGTTTTATCCATACATGGTAAATTCTAGTGAAAATTACTAAAAATAAATGTCAGAATAATGCTAAAATCAAAACATATATGATATTAAAATATATTGAACATATAACCAAATTATGGTTAAAGGGAGACAGAATGTGTTGAACAGTGCTACCTGCTAAAATAACATGATTTGAGATAATAATGCCCAGTAGGATAAAGTAATCTATCTCACTTAATGAATTACTTTTTGTTTGTTTGTTTGTTTTCAAGAATTAGACTTCAAATTTTTCTTTACATTTACTTACTAGTATATCCTAGGATAAGTCAGCCTTCCCTCTAAGAAAAACCTGGAGCATATAAGCAGAAATGAGTTTTTCAAAAATTTTACTTAAGGGTCCCTACAGTAGTCTTCCTCCCCCACTGAGAAGAGCATAAAGGAGTAGAGCACTTTGTTATGAGTTTCTGACTCAGGAGATCACCTACTGTGCTATTACAGCAGGCAGAAAAATTGCTTTGGCAAGAACATTCACACCTGCGGCATGGTAATGAGGAATGTCAGATTTAAGTTTTCCCTGGGGTAATAGATACTACAGTTTAGCTAAAGCCATCTCAAGTGAAACTATTTTTCTTAAAGATCAATTCACCACACACAAACACACGAAAGAGAAATATAAAATCAAATAAAGACTATATGTACAGAAAAATCACTTGAAGCCAAGCATATCTTACATGAAACTAAGATTGATGTCTCTTCAAGTGCTTCAAGGACCACTTTTCATAAATTCTCCAAAAGCATGTTAAAAGATGTGCACCTGGATCACACTTTGTCCCAATAAATTGGACTCCTGATCTTTTTTCTATAGTTTTTTTTTTTTTTAAGATTCCACATTTAAATGAGATCAAACAGTATTTGTCTTTCTCCATCTGACTTACTTCCTTTAGTATAATGTCCTTAAACATAACATCCATGTTGTTGAAAATGGCAGGATTTTCTTCTTTTATATGACTAAATAGTATACTATTGCAGATACAGTTCCTATATTTGTTAAAGAACCAGGTTGTCTGTAAGATCCAAATAAAGCAAAGACAGATGTCAATATGGTTACTAAAACATATTTACTAGAACCACAGGGTAGACTGATGCATTTAAAAGCTTTTCAATACAAAGGTTAAAATTAATTACTTCTAAACTTATGTTTATACAGGAAACTTGATTGACTGCTATCCTATATATTCTAAACATTCATGACTAATTACTTTGAAAGAATTAGTTTGAATTACAATATTTTTTTACAAATAACTCAAAATATCCCCATGGATATATTCACTGTGTATTCACAATGTAAATATCTACACTAATAAAAGAGAAACATGCAAATTGATGTCACTCTGCTACACCCACAAGCCATGCCCACCATCCAATCAGGAGCAAGTATGCAAATTAATCCAACCAAGATGGCTGCAGCCACAGAGCTGGAGCAAGCAGGAGGCTTGGGTTGCCCTCAGCAATGGAGGAAGCCAAGCTTCCCGCCTGCCCTGGCCAGCCCTGGCCTCCACTCAAGGCTACTAAGTTTCAAATATAGAAGATAAATAAATCCCAGATACCTGCTTCCCTCTGCTCAAGGAGGCACTGACAAAAAAAAGAAAAAAGGAGGGGCTGGAAGCTTGGGTTGCCGAGGGTAGTGGCCAGCCTGCAAACAGCCATCAGACCCTCACCCAGGCTTGCCACACACCCCAGTGGGGACCCTCACCCCATGGGGGCATGGCTGGCCTGCAAAACACCCCAGGGCCCTCACCCAGGCCACCCCACACCCCAAGGGAACCCCCACCCTGATCCGGGACACCCTTCAGGGAAAACCAGAGGGCCCCCACCCATGCACCAGGCCTCTATCTATACTAATAAAAGGGTAATATGCTAATTAGGCTGGGAGACCTTCCAGGAGGCCTTCTGGATGTTCTTCTGGACAAAGCCATGGTTTGGGGGCTGAGGTAGAGACGGTTAGAGGCCAAGAGGGGACAGGTTGTGGGTGATTAGGCTGATGGGGGGCTGGGCCACTGGGGGTAAGCAGACCAGCAAGGGTGCCAGTTGGGGGCAAGCAGGCCATCAGTGGGGGTCAGTTGGAGAAGATCAGGACAGTGGGGGGGCAGTTTGGGGTGAGCAGGCCAGCAGGGTGGCAGTTGGGGGTGAGCAGGCCAGTGAGGAGGGAAGGGGGGGCGAGAAGGTCAGCAGGGGGGACAGTTGCAGGTGAGCAGGCTGGCAGGAGAGGCAGTTGGGGGCGAGCACACTGGCACGGGGGGCAGTGGGGGTGATCAGGCTGGTGGTGGGGACATTTGGGGGCAAGCAGGCCAGCGGCGGGGGGCAGTTGGAGGCTATCAGGCAGAATGGTTAGGGGCAATCAGGCAGGCAGGCAGGCAGGCAGGCAGGTGAGTGGTTAGGAGCTAGCAGTCCCAGATTGCAAGAGGGATGTCTGACTGCTGGTTTAGGCTGATCCCTTAAATCAGCTGTAGGACATCCTTTGAGGCAGTGGTTCTCAACCTTCCTAATGCCACAACCCTTTAATACAGTTCCTCATGTTGTGGTGACCCCCAACCATAAAATTATTTTCATTGCTACTATATAACTGTAATTTTGCTACTGTTATGAACCATAATGTAAATATCTGATGTGCAGGATGTATTTTCATTGTTACAAATTAAACATAATTAAAGCATAGTGATTAATCACAAAAACAATATGTAATTATATATGTGTTTTCCGATGGTCTTAGGCGACCCCTGTGAAAGGGTTGTTTGACCCCCAAAGGGGTCACGACCCACAGGTTGAGAACCGCTGCTTTGAGGGGTCCCAGATTGGAGAGGGTGAAGGCCGGGCTGAGGGACACCCCCCTGTGCACGAATTTCTTGCACCAGGCCACTAGTGTTTTATATATTTACTAGAGGTCCAGAGCACAGATTCATGCACCAGTGGGGTCCCTTCGCCTACTCAGCACCCTCTAACAATCCAGGAACCCTTGGGGGATGTCAGAGAGCTGGTTTTGGTCTGATCCCCGCAGGCCAGGCTGAGGGACTCCACCGGTGCATGAATCTGTGCATCAGGCCTCTAGTATGCATATAAGATCTTTGGTTAAAATCTTCCTGCCCTCTCCCCTCCCCCCTTCCCTCTGTGATTCATCAGTCTATTCCATGTTTCCATGCCTGTGGTTTCTGCTTCTGCATTGAGCATCTGCTCCCTGGCGGTCAGTGCATGTCATAGTTACTGATGGTTGGTCAGCTGACCGGTTGGCTGGTCAGCGGGATGCTTAGGCTTTTATATATGTAGATTACTCTGCTAGAGAAAAACAAGCTTGGAACATTTAATTTCCTAAGTTACACAGTAAATAATAAATGAATTAGGACTGAAAATAAATTTGACGTTTCTTTAATCATAAACTAATCCTAATAAAGAGGTAATATGCAAATTAACCATCACTCCAGCACACAAGATGGCCTCCCCCATGTGGTCAAAGATGATCACCTCCATGTGGACACAAGATGGCCACTACAAGATGGCTGGCAGGGGAGGGCAGTTGTGGGCGATCAGGCCAGCAAAGGAGGGCAGGTGGGGGCAATCAGTCCTTCAGGGGAGGGCAGTTAGGGGTGACCAGACCTGCAGGGGAGGGCAGTTGGGGGGACTAGGTTGGCAAGGGAGGGAAGTTAGGGGTAACTGGGCAAGCAGGGGAGGGCAGTTAAGGGCAACCAGGCCTTCAGGGGAGGACAGTTAGGGACAACCAGACTGGCAAGGGAGGGCAGTTAGAGGTGACCAGGATTGCAGGGGATGGCAGTTAGGGGCAATCGGGCTGGCAGGGGAACAGTTAGGCATCGATCAGGCTGGCAGGGTAGTGGTTAGGGGGCAATCAGGCAGGTAGGCAAAAGAACGGTTGAGAGGCAGCAGTCCTGGATTGTGAGAGGGATCCCAGATTGGAGAGGGTGCAGGCTGGGCTGAGGGACACACACCCCACCTCTAGTTATCCTATAATTATCTGATGTTTTCCCAGTATAGATGCAGTTATGAAGAATTCCCAGGAAACAAAAGCAGGGTAGATTTTTTAGGGAAAGCCAGTCTTCAAATAAAATTGCATATCCAGAGTAATTAAGTCAGAAAAACCTCTAGCTACAACTATAGATTTTGTTAAACAATACTACTTTGGAATCAAATACTCTATACGTATCACTATATTTATAATGTTGATTCTTATTAAAATAATTTATTATAAAATATAAGATAAAATCATATGTATATAAATCAGTACTTTAACATTACTTGATTGATACAGTGAGATGTAGTTAATAAGAATTCAAGTGAAGCACTGAAGTGAAACTGGAGAGCTAGACAGGGACCAAAGAATGAAAGACCTAATATGGCAAACTAAAAATTGTTCATTTTGTTCTGTTATTAGAAAGTTTGGTTTTCTAATGTAAATAAACATATTTTAATGATTATTTCAATGACTTTCCCAAATAGTAGATATGTTGTATTTACCTAAAGTATCTACCTTGGTATTTAGATCAATTTAAGTTATTTTTTGACTCCATAGTCAGGTAGACCATCTTAAGGCAATATTCATGTTATTGCAATATCTAAGTACAAATGTGAGTTACTCTTTTGACATAAAAATGTTACCATTTTCCAATATAAGTTTAATTTCTGCATGATAAATTATTTGAAATTAGTTTCAGATAATATTTTTCAAAATTCCCTTATATACAGCTACTGTCAATCTTTACAGTTCATTGAGCTATTTCAAATTTTGTTTCATCTAACAAAAAACACACCCACAAATAATTACAGTTGCAAAATGTTTCTTTAACAAAATTTGTGAGTTTTGTTTCACATCACATTATATCATATAATTGTTAAAATTTTAGCAAAAATCTTAAATAGAAAATAGCTTTGAAATGATCTCTTTTTTGAGATTTGTATACAAGTATACACAATTCTCCATTTGTTCAGACCAGATTTCCATGTCATAAATTAAATACAATATATTCTCTTAATAATATTCTTTTGTATCTTTATGAAGAAATGATTGCATAGCATAGAATTCATCCTTTTGTGTACAATTTGATGTTTTTGTATATTCACAAGGTTGTAGATCTAATACCAATATATAATTTTAAACGTGCATTGTTAAACCTTGCAAATACATTACAACAAACACATGTAAAATATTAGTTTGATTCACATTTACTTGCAATATTATTCTATATAATAAAAGAGAAACATGTAAATTGACCATCCCTCCATTAAGCTCACCAGCCAATCAGGAGTGAGTATGCAAATTAACCCAACAAAGATGGAGGGCCTGTGGGCAGCACACACGTGCACAGGCACCAAGTGGCTGGGGGCAGGCATCCCGCCCCTCCTCATCCTGGCTGCTCTGGGCTGGTGGGCAGCGTGTTCAGGAGCGGAGCGTCCGGGGTGGGGCAGGGCAGCCCTGGTCACTCCGGGCAGGTGAGCAGCGCACCGCAGTGTCCCGCCCAACCCAGGCCACTCGGGCCTGTGGGCAGCACACGTGGAGAGCCTCTGGGCAGGGGAGGCAGACCTGTACTCCTCCCATGGTGGCTGTGGCATCCGTGAGTGCACCAAGCAGAGCCTGCAGGCTATCAGCACCGAGGAATGGCTGTGCAAGTCCCACCACCTGGCCCAGAAAGTGCGCAATCACAGGGATAGCCACCTTGACGGGCCAGATTGATGTCCTTCTGGCCATGCCATGGGGGTTTGCGGGTCTGGTGAGCACATCCTCTCCTCCCCCACTGGTGTGCGAACGTCCCCCAGTGTGCTGTCACCCTCACGCACCTGCAACAGTCCAGGACCAAGGTGTACACAAGTTTCCCCAGCCCCTCCACTGCATTTCCATCAACCCCAGCATGCCTATAGTAGTGTAGCAGAAGACTGGAAAAGGCAATTGAACCATGTGGGGTTTTCTTAGCTCCAATTTTAATCACTGCAGTTGAGTAAGCCACAGTGGTTGGATTTGTGTAAGTCTCCACCCTCCATTACCTATACATTATATTGTTATATATGTTATATATTTATTATCTATATAATATAATCCTAAGCAACTGTTACGGCAAAATGACCAGAACGACCGGTCGCTATCATGCACACTGACCACCAGGGGGCAGACGCTCAACACAGGAGCTGCCTCCTGGTGGTCAGTGCATTCTCCCAGAGGGGGAGTGCCACTCAACCAGAAGCCGGGCTCATGGCTGGCTTCATGGCAGTGCTAAGGAGCAGTGCGCCGAGAGGTAAGGAGCAGTGAGCAGGTGGTAAAGAGTGAGGGATCCTGGGGATCAGGCCTAAGCCAGCAGTCAGACATCCCTCGAGGGGTCTTGGACTGCGAGAGGGCACAGGCCAGGCTGAGGGACACCCCCTCCCCAGTGCACGAATTTCATGCACCAGGCCTCTAGTATAGTATATTATACAATCCTCGCTGACCTCAAACTACACTATAATGAACACATTTTTGAACACACTGGATGAGTGTTTCCTCTGATTATATACTAAAGAGAGAGATTTCTGGGTTGGAGGATATACCCAAAGTTGATTTCACTCAATACAGCTAGATTGCTCACAATACTGATTGCACAAGTTTATACTTTTACCAACAGTGAACAGGTTCTCATTCCCCATATTATTATTATTTAGTATTATTTGATTATATTTTTATAAACATGATGTCTGAAAAGAGCTATTTATTTTTTTGTTTTTATTTTCATGTATCTGATACCTAGTCATATAGAGCAGGTCTTCATGTCCTTATTAGCCATTTGATTTTCAATTTCTGAAAATAGTATTTTGCTCATAAGAAAAGAGTTTTCTGCTGTTTCCCATATTTGCCTTGATTTTCAGGAGTTCAGATAGATATACTAATCATTTCTTGTTGTATACACTGCAAATATCTCCTGGAGTGTGATCAGTTGCCTAAATATGCTGAATAAGTAGAATATTTAAATTTATTTTAGTCATATCTATTATTTTTACTTTTATAATTTAAGCTTTTGTGAGTTTTGATTAAATATTTATTCCACATCCAAAGTTCACAAACTTCTAACATTTATAAAATTATTTTACACTGTTTCATTCATGTTTATATCTTTAATCAATCTGGACTTTGTTATTTTATGTAGAGAGTAAATTGTCTGCTTTTATTTTTCCCCTCTCAGTGAGACAACTCTTATTTTCCAAATATATCAATTTCTGATATAGTTTGTGTGTGTATGTATGTGTGTGTGTGTGTGTGTGTGTGTGTGTGTGTGAATGTATATGAGGTTCTATTGGTAAACTTCTTTATCCTTAGTCTAGTGAAACACAATTTCAGTGGCCATGGCTTTGCAATATAATGTTTCATAAGGTGACTTTCTCCTCTTTTTTCAAAAATAAATATTTTAACTATTTATAACTTTTACTACGTGCATGTGAGTGTTCATTTGGACCAGAATTTTTCTCTATTTTTTATGCATTAAAAACACATCTATACAATTTTACATATGTTGACATATGTGATCATGCTGTGTTTTGTTCCAGTGCTATTTTTCTCCCTTCTCCTCTTCCTCTTCCTCCTCTTCCTCCTCCTTCTTCCACTCTTCCTTCTTTTCATAAAAGTAAATCCAAGTCACCTGGTGTAATTGTTAATTTTATGTGTCAACTTGCCCAGATATTTAATCAAACAGTAACTTGTGGTGTTGCCCTGAAAGTATATTGTAGATGTGGTTAACATCCACAATCAGGTAACGTAACACACCTTCATATGGCTGAATATCATCTAGTTGAAGGCCTTAATAGCAAAACAGTAAAAACTGAGATTTCTCAGGAAGAAGTTCTGACTCAAAACTGCAATCCCTGCCTGAATCTCTAAGATGTCAGGCTGCCCTAAGGGATATAGCTTCGCCAGTCCCCATAATCAAGTTAGCCAAATCCTTAAATCTCTTCACACACACACACACACACACACACACACACACACACACACACAAATTATTTCTGGATTTCATATTTGTGAATTCACCTACCAACAAAAATTAAATTGACACCCAAAAACAGTATTCACATACTTTCTTGGTTATTTGTGGACATGTGCAGAACAGCAACAAAACTTTGTTGCCCAATTCATATATTCCCAGCTGAGGTCAAGACTGCACTCTGCCTCTTGTTTTATCTCTAACACAGAAATGAATAAAGAATGGAGACGGTTAGGTGGTTCAGGGAAGTGCAAGAAGTCCTGACTCTGGAGCCAGTTGGATAGGAGTTGAATACCAACTCTGGCATCTGTAGTGGGGTGGCCTCCAGCAAGACATATTACATGTTTGAACTTTTCTCTTTCTTTGTAAAACATAAAAAATGAAATCTATCAAGATGAATTGTCTTGGGGATTTAAGATATAGTCTATGTGATATGTGTGTATGTGCGTATTTTCTTGAAGAGTAAAGGTTTAGAGTTTGCAAATTCAGTGTTTGTGATGACTCTTAATAGCAATAACTACCATGGATAATGAGGATCAATTGTGTGTGTGTGTGTGTGTGTGTGTGTGTGTGTGTGTATAGACTTGTTACACATAGTGTCATATTTGTTCTATTTATCTGGAAAATTCTGACATATATCTGGTATAGATCAAGTGTATATTTTTTAAAGATTTGTATATTGATGTTTAGAGAGAGAGGAAAAGAGAGAGAGAGAAACACTGATGTGAGAGTGAAACATCAATCAACTGCTTCCTGCAACCCTCACCCCTGGCCCCCGATGGGGGATTGAGGCTGCAACCCTGGCAATTGTCCTGACCTAGGATGGAACAGGCAAATGTTCAGTGCATGGGATGATGCCCAACCAACTGAGCCACACCATTCAGGGCTCAGGTGTGTATTTTTGAATAGCTTAAATATATTCCATGGTGTAGATATATTATATTTAAAACCACTCCCTTAATTAAACGGAAATTTCACTTATTTTCAATTTTAGGATTTATTTATATGTAATGTCATCATATATATATATAATCTTTATTGTAGAAAGTATTATATATATCCCCTTATTTCCCTCATTGACCACTCAACCTCTCACTTGCCATCCCCCAGGCATATTGCCCTAATGCCTGTGTACTTGGGTTATGCATATATGCATAAAAGTTCTTTGCTTAAGTTCTTCTGCTCCTCCTCCTCTTTCCTCTGAGATTTAACAGTCTGTTCCATGATTCCATGACTCTAGAACTATTTTGTTCATCAGTTTATTTTTTTCATTAGATTCCACATATGAGTGAGATCATGTGATACTTGTCTTTCTCTGACTGACTTATTTCACTTAGCATAATACTCTCTAGATCACTCCATGCTGTTTCAAAGGGTAAGAGATCCTTCTTTTTTACTGCTGCATAGTATTCTATGGTGTAAATGTACCATAGCTTTTTTATCCACTCATCTACTGATGGGCACTTGGACTGTTTCCAGACCTTAGCTATTGTAAATAGCGCTACATATATCCTTTCTGATTGGTGTTTCAGGTTCCTTAGGATATATTCCTAGAAGTAGGATCACTGGATCAAATAGGAGTTCCATTTTTTTTTGAGGAAACCCCATACTGTATTCCACAATGGCTACACCAGTCTACATTCCCACCAACAGTGTATTAGGGCTCCCCTTTCTCTACAGTCTTTCCAACCCTTGTTTATTGATTTGTCCATCGTACCCATTCTGGCAGGTGTAAGTTGATATCTCATTGAAGTTTTACTTTGTATGTCTCTAAGGATTATTGACTTTGAGGATTTTTTCATGTGTCTCTTGTCCATCTGCATATCCTCTTTGGAGAAGTGTCTATTTATGTCCTTTGTCCATTTTTATTTTTATTTTTTTTAAATATATTTTATTGATTTTTTACAGAGAGGAAGGGAAAGGGATAGAGAGTTAGAAACATCTATGAGAGAGAAACATAGATCAGCTGCCTCCTGCACACTCCCTACTGGGGATGTGCCCGCAGCCAAGGTACATGCCCTTGACTGGAATCGAACCTGGGACCCTTGAGTCCACAGGCCGATGCTCTATCCATTGAGCCAAACCGGTTAGGGCCCTTTGTCCATTTTTAATTGGATTGGTTGTCTTTCTGGTGTTGCGGTGAGTTCTTTGAATGTTTTGGAAATTAACTCCTTATCAGATGTATCACTGGCAAATATGCCCTCGCAAACAGTGGGTTCCCTTTTCATTTTGTTGATGATCTGTGGGTTTTTGTTTGTTTTTGCTGTGCAGAAGTTTTTCACTTTGACATAGTCCCATTTGGCTATTTTTTTTTTTTTTTTGCTTTTTGCTTTTTTTCTCTTGGTAAAAATATTTTTCTGAGAGATGTCTGAAATTTTTATTCCTATGGCTTCTTGTAGTATTTTTTATGGTTCCATGACTTACATTTAAGCCTTTTATCGATTTTGAGTTTATTCTTGTGTATGGGGTAAGTTAGTGGTTAGTTTAATTTTTGTGCATGTACCTGTCCAATTTTCTATTTATCTATATGCCTGTTCTTGTGCATGTACCAGTCTGTTTTGATTACAGTGGTTTTGAAGTATAATTTGATACTTATTCACTTTTGTAATCTTCATCAAGTTTTTCCTCAATATTGTCAGTTCTAAAGGACTACCACTTAAAAATTATTCTACTAACTGGTGGAACTGCTATCCTTATTCTAAATACACCACCTCTTGTGTTTGCTTTCCTAGTCCTAAATCAGTAAGGAAAGCTTTTAGTAAAATGAAGATTACAACACATCGGTCTTTCTGGGCCAGGGTGGCTCAGTGGTTGAGGTCAACCTATGAACCAGGAGGTCACGGTTCAATTCCTGGGCAGGGCACATGGCCTGGTTGTGGGCTAGATCCCCAACCCATGGGGGACATGCAGGAAGCAGCAAATCGATGACTCTCTCTTATCACCGATGTTTCTATCTCTCTCTCCCACTCTCTGAAATCAATAAAAATATATTTTAAAAAACTGGTCTGTCTCACACTCACCCATCCCCCCAACCTTGCCCCACCCCCTTGTCTTCCCACCCCATGCCTCCCTCCACCCCTTCCACACACACCCTGATGGGGAGGGTGTACAACTTGTGCCCAAAAGAATGGGGAAACGTTTCTTCATAGATAGCAGTCAAAACACAATCACCTGAACTTATTGTTTTATTAAGGTGATTGTATTATTAATTGTTAAATTGCATGACATACGTCTTCGTCCATACTTGAGCCATGAACTCATACTTTGGCCTATCATATATGTAAATCTTCCCAATTTCTGGACCGAGAATATTGTGTGGATTGGGATGACATAAAATGGTGCTGAGTGAGAGCAATACTTTGGAAACTGTGTGTGCGGAAGACCACTCAGCATTAAGGATGTCCAGACAGACGCACCCATTATGGTTTATGTTCGGATGGCAAATTCGGGTTTTAAATTGGATCTTGGGTGGTTTGAAGGGGCACTCCCATGGGAATTGGATGGTAAGGAAGAAGACTCCTCCCTGATTGGGGCTGTCCCTGGGCCCCAGTATAATTCCCTGCCAGTTGAACAGGTTTTCTGTGATGGGCCCTGTGGAGCACAGCTCTGGGGGGTTCCGAGAAAGGTGGAGGAACTCCTTCTGGAGGCACTTTTCGGCCAGAGACAGCGCCATGGGCCGATCTTTGTCGGGAGGCTTCCTGATAGGCATAAGGTGGGGGAGACCACGGTTAAGGGGAGTGGCAACCCACAGGGCACGGGAATAGGTGAGCCACGGCTGGACTTTGAGGTGGAGGTAGGTAACAGGGGACAGGGAAGGTGGTGGAGAGGAGGGCTGAGGAAGGAGAGATGGGAACTTGGCTGGACTCATGGGCTACTGGACACCTGTGTTCCACAAGGCAGCTGACTCCACCACCGCTGCCACTACCCTTCTGCCAGCAGCTCCCGGCTGTTCTGACCTGGAGACTGCCTCACAGAGGCCGTGGTGCCCCTACACACCACCGCCAGGTGACAGGGCCGCCTGCCCCTGCTGCTCTTAACTGCTGTCCACATTGGGTTGCTTGGCGACAGTAGGGGATCTGCTCTATGAGGTCACAGGGGTTACGCTGATGACATCACCAAGTGAGTTGGGGTGGGGGGAAGAGGAAGGGTCAAGAGGTGATCTGAATGGAGGGGAGTAGAAGGTGGGAAGTCTGGAAAGGCTGAAGGGGGCAGGGGTGGCAGATGGGAGGGAGCCCAGGCTGCCTGGCTTACCCAGTGCTTGTGCTGTTTCCTGGCAAGTTGGTCACAGGCACTACCTTCCACCCACCGCTGAGAGTTACCCCAATATATTAGAGCAGTTCAGTGAATTCTGTCCACCCCTCACTCACCAGATTCCCCTGCTACTAACATTTGTATCCCACTGTCTTTATACTCTCCCTGTCACTCTCTCTCCTGTGCTTGCTCTCTCTCTTTTTGTGGATACATATACACTTGAGAGTAAGCTACACTATCATTGCCCTTTATAGACAGGGCCTCCCACAACAAATTGTACACTAACACCCACACCCTAAGGGTAGTTCTAGTCTTTATTTTGAACATATATCAGTAAGAAAACAATAAATACATCCTCATGTACTTTTGCAACTCTTCATATCTTGATTGTTGCTTAGGAAGCAAATGCGGAATTTCAGTCAATTCAACAAAAGTATTTTTGCTTAACATTACCAAACACACCAATGTCTAATTATCAAGCCTTTTAGTGTACACAACTTTTTCTTTCATTGCTTTATCATATCGTAATCTTTTAAAAAACTGAAATGACAGTTAAACTCAAAATGTGAAACACCAACAATAACCATAATTCAGTGAAATTGACAACAATATGAACAGCTTTAAACAAGTTTATACTTGCATAGTCATTGAGAACTACTCTCTGTCTGACAAGAACAACATTGCACTATGCAACAGATTGTAAACTACATTCTAATTTCACAGAGAAGAGAATATGGAGAAAAATGTGCATCTTCAAATATAAAAATATTATGATATATCTACATATCTATAGAAAACAAGGCATATACATAGAATAGAACCATTCATTTAGAATTTACAAAGAAGCTTTCAAAATATTTATTTGCTTTTAATTATTGTGCAGCTTTCATTAAAAACCTATAGGCAGACTTCCAGTTCTTACACCAATACACAAAGAGCTAGGGATTCTTTCCTCTCATCCTTACAACAAAAAAATAAACTTTTCATGCAATGATTCATTAGGATTAAACAAACCCATTGATAAAGCAAAATCTAAAAAAATCTTTATAAAAGGATTTTCCCATAAATATTGGGTGCTGTATTTAATAATTACCATTTTACCTGTGCAGCTTGTCTCCTTCAAAGTTCTTAGATGTTCCTAGAGCCTATTATTACTAGATTCTACCATTAAAGTCTTTATAATGGATCAGAAAAATAGAAAAATACACCTTTGATTCAATTTAATAAAACAGGTTCTAACTTTCAACACACTCTGTAGTAATTCAAAGATTATGATCAGATATCCCAGTCATATAGATGCTACAAATAGGTATTAATGATGAAAAAGGCTGGAATATTATTATTTTTTAAATATATTTTATTTATTTTTTACAGAGAGGAAGGGAGAGGGATAGAGAGCCAGAAACATCGATGAGAGAGAAACATCAATCAGCTGCCTCCTGCACGCCCCCCATTGGGGATGTGCCTGCAACCAAGGTACATGCCCTTGACCGGAATCGAACCCGGGACCCTTGAGTCCACAGGCCGACGCTCTATCCACTAAGCCAAACTGATTCTGGCTGGAATATTATTTTTTGATGAATGTAAATCTCTTATCCTACGTTAGTTTATAATAAGTCTCTGTGTTGTGATTTGTGAAAGTAGAGGGAAGATGATTTTTATCAAATTGTAGTAAAGTATCTTTGTATTAAATCCATTCTTTTCTCTATAAAAAAAAAAGCACACAAAAATAAATATTAACAATTCGTCAATCTGTCAGAGAAAATAAGTCATGGGGAAACCAGTGACTCCAAAACTGAAGAGACGGGTGAACACAGAGAAGCCAACACCTCTGATGGAGCCAACAATTCATAGGAATACTTAAAGAATAATTAAAAATTACTGGAAATTTAGCAGGGACTAGCTTGAGACATATAAATTCTTGGAAGACCAATTTTGGGAGAAGGGAAAAAAATATTTGTGAGTTTTACATAAAGGAGCCCTTACTAGATTCTCAAGGTGAATGTCAGAAAAAGTCACCTTTTGCTTCTACCAGACAAAGGGGATAAGTAATCATTTAAAATGCATAGTATTCTCTTCTCCTTAACAAATGCCTGTCCTCAGGGAGAACTATTTTACCAGAGCCAAACTGACCTTTTGGAAGGGAAATAACCAATGCTGCAACCTCTAGCTTTCCCATCTTATGTAAGTCCAGAAAAACTGAGAAAAACTTGTGACTGTTAAACACAGGGTATAGGCTTACTGAAAGAATGAGACTTCCCATAGAATTACAGAATGTTTCTCTACTATGACACACATTACCATAACATAAATAAGGTCGCTATATAATAACAACAGTTAACAGCTGAATAAAGCACAAGATTCAGACTCTATTTGAGAGCCAGTTTCTTTAAAAAATTCAAAAATAGCACTGTGAACAAAAACAAGGACGTGGCAGAAATTTAACTTCTGATACTTGGAGCGTCAGCAAACAGTAAACGTGACCCAAGTCCTAGAGAGATTAAAAAAAAAAAGAAGAAGAAAAGATTCACATTAAAAGCCTATTTACTTCCGTTTCTTTTGACCAATGTGTCATGTCCAGCTTTAAGCAAAAAATGTCACACTATAAGGAAAAACAAAACAAAACAAAACACAATCTAAGGAAACAAAGACAGCATCTGAATCAGACTTAGCAGATTTTGAAATTATCAGGGAATTTGAAACAACTAGATTCAGTATGCTGAGATTCTAATGGGAATAGTGGACAACATGCAAGAATAGGTGATTAATGTAAGCAGAGAGATCGAAACGCTAAAAAAATAATTAAAAAGAAATAGAAATAAAACACTATAACAAAAATGAAGGATGCTTTGGATGAGAATATAAGTAGACTGGACACAGCCAGGAAAGAATTATTGAACTTAAATATATGTCAGTGGAAATTTCCCAAACTGAATAACAAAGAGAAAAAAGAATTTAATAAATTGAACAAAATATCCAAAAACAATGGAACAATTGTAAAATGTGAAACATATACATAATAGGAATACCAGAAAATGAAAAAGAAACAAAAATAATTGAAGAAATAACAGATGAGAATTTCAGAGGATTTCAGGATGTTTAGAAAACAACATCCAGGGGGGAAAAATGTATACACCTAGACATACTATATTTAAAATGTAAAAAAATAAAATAAAAATAAAAGAAAAAGATAAACTCTTGAAAAAAGCCAGAGAAAGGAAAACATTATTCACAAAGAAACACCTGGACATATCTTCAGATATCATCATACCAGAACAGAATGCAGTTAAATGTTTAAGAGGTTGAAGAAAAGAAATACCACACTAGATTTCTATATCCAGAAAATTATCATTCAAAAGTAAAAACAAAACAAAACAAAAAAAAAACAACAACAACAAAAACAAAGACTTTCTCAAGAGAGAGAGGAATTAATTAGTAGATCTGAAAGTAGTTCTTCACAGAGTAGAATAATGATATAGGTCAGAAACTTGAATCTACATAAAGAAAGGGAGAGGACGCAGAAAGTATAAATGAAGGTAAAATACAATCTTTATTTTTCTCATTCTTTTTTTAAAATATATTTTATTGATTTTTTACAGAGAGGAAGGGAGAGGGATAGAGAGTTAGAAACATCAATGAGAGAGAAATAAGGATCAGCTGCCTCCTGCACACCTCCTACTGGGGATGTGCCCACAACCAAGGTACATGCCCTTGATCGGAATCGAACCTGGGACCTTTCAGTCCTCAGGCCAACACTCTATCCACTGAGCCAAACCAGTTAGGGCTATTTTTCTCATTCTTAATTGATCTAACAGATTAATTTGTTAAAAGAAATAATAGTAACAATATATTCAGTAATTAAAGCTTCTGTAAAAGTAAAACGAATAAAAAGAGTTTTACATGGTAAGGGAGGGAGAAGTTGGAAATACTTTGTAACAAGTTACTTGCACTATTTATTTTTAAGGTTTTGAAGAACCTCCATGCCATTTTCTGTAGTGGCTGCACCAATTTGCAATCCCACCAAAAGTGCATGAGTTTGTTTGTTTTTTCCTCCACATCCTGGGCAACACTTGTTTGAGTTATTGATGATAGTCATGCTGACAGGTGTGAGCTGATATCTCATTGAGATTCCAATTTGCATTTCTCTGACAATTAGTGAGTTGAGAATCTTTTCATATATCTATTGGTCATCTGCATATCCTCTTTGGAGAAATGTTTATTCAGGTCTAACCATTTTTTAAAAATATATTTTATTGATTTTTTACAGTGAGGAAGGGAGAAGGATAGAGAGTTAGAAACATCGATGAGAGGAACATTGATCAGCTGCTTCCTACACGCCCCCCCACTGGGGATATGCCCACAACCAAAGTACATGGCCTTGACTGGAATTGAACCAGGGACCCTTCGGCCTGCAGGCTGACGCTCTAGCCACTGAGTTAAACCGGTCAGGACAAGGTCTAACCATTTTTTTAATTGGGTTGTTGTTTTTCTTGGTGTTGTATGAGTTCTTTATAAATTTTGTATATTAACCCCTAATCAGACGTATCATTGGTGAATATCTTCTTTCATTTTTTGCTGTACAGAAAAGTTTTGGTTTGATGTAGTATCATTTGCTTACTTTTTCTTTTGTATCTCTTGCTTGAAGAAATAGATCCAAAAAATATTACTAAGAGCAATGTCAGAGGGTTTACTGCCTATGTTTTCTTATAGGAGTTTTATGGTTTTGGTCTTACATTTAAGTCTTTAATCCATTTTTTTTATATGGTGCAAGAAGATGGTCTAGTTTCATTTTTTGCCTGTATCTGTCCAGTTTTTCCAGCACCATTTATTAAATAAACTGTCTTTACCCCACTGTATATTTTTGTTTCTTTTGTAAGAGATTAATTGAACATATAGGTGTGGGTATATTTCAGGGCTTTCTATTTTGTTTCATTGATCTGTATCTGGTTTTATGTCAGTACCATGCTGTTTTAACTGCTATAACCTTGTAGTATAGTTTTATATCAGGTAGCCTGATGCCTCCATTTCTTTTCTTTATCAAGATTTTTGTGGCTGTTTAGGGTCTTCTATAGTTCTGAATAAATTTTAGGATATTTTGTTATTTGTCTAAAAAATTCCATTAGTATTTTTATAGGGATTGCATTGAATATATAGATTGCTTTGGGTAGTATGGAACTTATGAACCAGCAATTCCAGTTCTGGATATTTGTTGGAAGAAATTTAAAACACTAATTTCAAAACATATATACATCCTTATATTCATTGAAGCATTTTTTACAGTGGCCAAGATATGAAAACAGCCTATGTGTCTACCACTAGACGAGTGATAAAGAAGATGTGATACATATACACAATGAAATATTAATTGGCATTATAAAAGAATAAAATCTTACCATTTGCAGCACCATGAATGAAGCTAGAGGATATTATGTTAAATAAATCAGAGAAATACAAATACCATATGATTTTACTTATGTATGAAATCTAAAAAACAAAATAAACAATAAAGAAACAGACTCATAGATACAGAGTACAAATGGATGGTTGCCAGATGGGAGGAGAGTTGGGTGACTTGGTAAAAAAAAGTGAAGGAATTAAGAAGTACAAAACGGCAGTTATAAAACAGTCATGGGAATATATGGTGCATAACTATAGTGAATACTATTGTAATAACTATGTATGTTACCAGGTAGGTACTAGTCTTATGGGAGGGATCACTTCATAAATTATATAAATGTTTCACCACTATGCTGTACACCTACAACTAATATACTATTGAATGCTAACTTTAATTGAAAAAAATTAAAAAATGGAAAAAGAGAAAAATGTCACCTGTATTAACCAAGAATATATATAGTGTTACTTGAAAGTGGACATATGTTAGTTGAAAATATATATTGTCAAATCTATAACAACCACTACAAAATGTAGAAAAAAACACATATATTTGATATCCTAAAGTAGAGAGAAACTGGAATAATATAAAATGCTCAGTTAAAACAAAGATGGCACAATAATAATGAAGATAAAAAATCTAAGAACAAGATCAATAGATAGAAAAAAGTAAGAAATATGGTAGATCTTTTTCCAACTATATAATAATTACTTTGAATATCAATTGTTAAATACACCAATTAAAAGATAGACACTGTTAAAATGGGTAAAAAAATAACACCCAACTATAGGTCATCTACAGTATACCCACTTTATTATTAAAAACATTTTTTCAATTATAGTTTACATACAATATTATTAGTTTCAGGTGTACACTACAGTGATTAGGCATTATATAACTTACTAAGTGATCATCCCAATAAATATATCACCCATATGACACCATACATAGTTATTTGAATATTATTGACTATATTCCCTAGGCTGTACTTTATATCCCAAAGATTATTTTGTAACAAACAATTTGTACTTCTTAATCCCTTTACCTTTTTTATCCATTCACTCAACCTCACTTCCAGCTGGCAACAAAATGTTCTCTGTTTCTGGTCTGCTTGTTCATTTAATTTGTATTTAAGATTCAATTATTGATATATATGTATTTATTGCCGTTTCATTGTTCATATATTTTATCTCATTTTTCTTCTTCTTCTTAAAAACTTTTTAACATTTCATGTAATACTGGTTTGCTGGCAATGAGCTCCTTTAGTTTTTTTCTTTTTCTGGGAAGCTCTTAATATGTCATTAGATTCTTTTTAATTTATTTTATTTTATTTTTGTCAGTATTACAGATGTCCTCATTATTTTCAGGTGTACACCCCAGTGATTAGACATTATATAACTTACTAAGTGATAAAAGGGAGACCTTTTATATGTCCTTAGATTATAAACTATAGCTTTGCTGGGTAAAATAATCTTGGTTGTACATCCTCATTTTTCATCACTTTGAATGTGTATTGCCAATCCCTTGTGACCTGAAAAATTTCTGTTGAGAAATAAGCTAATAGTCTCAAGAGAACTATTTTATAGCTAACTAACTGCTTTTCTCCTGTTGCTGTTAAGATTATCTCTATTTAAACTTTTGCATTTTAATTATGATGTGTCTCAGTATGGGCCTCTTTGGGTTCATCTTGTTTGACACTCTGTAGTTTCTGGACTTGTGTGTCTATATCCTTTATCAGCTGAGGTAAGTTTTCTGTCATTATTTTTTTCAAATAGTTTTCAATTTATTGCTTTCTCTTTTCTCCTTACAGCACCCCCATGATGCAAATGTTGGTACACTTGAAATTGTCCCAGATTATCCTTATTGTTTTGGATTTTTGTATTTTTAATGTAATAATAGGGCTTTTTTCTTCTTCTTCCTGATATTCCAAGTTGCTGGTATGATTCTTGGCCTCAGCTACTATACTGTTGATTCTCTGCTGTAAATTCTTCTTCTTTACAGTTAGCGTATTCTCCATTTCTGACTGTTTCTTTTTTATGGTTTCCCTGTCCTTTCTTATACTGTTGAAGCTCTCACTAAGTTCATTGAACACAGGATACTCATTTTAAATATAAGGACAAAGATAAATTAAAATTGAAAGGATAGAGAAAAAGATACCATGGAAATACCAATAAAAATATTTGTGTGTTCAATAAAAATGTCATGCTTTAGGTCTAGAAAAATTAACAGGGATAAACAGAAGTATGGCAATATAATAATTTTTCAAAAAGAAAAAAAAATCAATAATGTGCATATACTTATCAATGGAGTATCAAAATATATCAGGGAAGAATGACATATCAATGAGATAGCATATCTATAAATATTTATAGCAATCAAGCAAATAATAAAGAAAAAATATATTTGAAATGATAGAAAATTTTGTGGTGTTTTTACTTATTTAGATACACTACCTCCTCAGTGTGGTCTGGTGTGGTCAGTAGGAAGTGGCTCAATTACTAGTTTCTTCCATTAATTCAGAAGAAGAATTATAATTAAAATATCAAAAGGAATAGACAAATAAATATTATTGAAGGCAGCAATAAAAAAGCATATTATCACTTAAAAGAGATTACAATAAGACTAATTGCAAATACCGCAGCAAAAACGTTGAACTACAGAAAGTAGTGGAATAATACATTTAAAGTGCTGAAGGAAAATAAAATACATTGTCTACCAAAAACTATATATCAGACAAACATTTCCTTTAGAATTAGAAAAATTTTAAGACATTTCCAGAAAAACAAATGCTGAGGGAGTTCATTCCTACTATACCTGACCTATTAGAAGTGCTAGTGATTACGTCAAGTTGAAATGATAGCACTAGATGATGACTCAAAGCCATATGAAAATGTATAGTTTTCTGGTAAAGATCACTACATAAATAGATATTTAAAAACAATTTTGCTCTAGCTTGTTTGGCTCAGTGGATAGAGAGTCAGCCTGCGGACTGATGGATCTCCAGTTTGATTCAGGTCAAGGGCACATGCCTGGGTTGCAGACTCGATCCCCAGTAGAGGGAGTGCAGGAGGCAGCTGATCAATGATTCTCTCTTATCATTGATGTTTCTATCTCTCCTTCTCCCTTTTTCAGAAATCAATTACAACACACACACACACAAAAAAAAAAACCAAAACAAAACAAGAAAACAGTGTTATTGTAATTTAGTTTTTTGCTCAACTTTTTCTTAAAATAATTAAAATATAGATGCATAAAAATAATTATTAATCTATGTTAACAGATCCACAATATACTGGGATATAATTTATTACATAAAGTAGTGGGAAAGCTAGCTGTAAAGTAGTAGAACTGGTTTTAGATTGAAGTTAAATTGGTATCAATTTAAGATAGATCACCACAAAGTTAAAATGATTTATTTAATTCCCAATGCTAACTAAAAAGAAAAATCTATGGAATATAAACAAAAGGAGATGAGAAGGATGACATGTCATTACAGAAAATCAAATTTTAAAAAAAGAAAAGAAAGGAAATAGTGATAAAATTTGGTAAAAAAAAGAGCTGTAAGACCAAGAAAACAAATATCAAAATGAAAAAAAAGAGTTTTTGTATCCTTAATTAATTTATATGTAGATGACCTAAAATAAATGACTATACTACTGTTAAACAAAATAAACTTTAAGACAAACTATTACAAAATACAAGGAAGAACATTATAAAGGAGTCATTTCACCAAGAAAATATAACAATTATAAACACATATGCATCAAAATTCACATTTACAAAATAATGAAACAAAATTAAAGGGAGATAGAGAGATTTCTGCATTAATAATAGACCTCAATACCCAAAATTTAATGATGTTTAGAAAATCAGATAAAAGATCAACAAGAGGATACAGGACTTGGAAACACTGTTTAACAATTTATTCTCAAAGACATGTGCAGAGCACATCACTAAACACTGACAGAATACATAAATTTCTATTTACGCATTGAACATTCTCCAACATATATCATATATTAAGCCATATAATAAGGCTTAATAAACTTGAAATTATTAAAAGTATATAAAGTATCTTTTCTTATCACATTAGAATTAAACTAGAAATAAACAGTTAAAGAAAAACTGGAAAATTAAAAATATATAAACATGTTCTTAAAATGCTATTTCATTAAATTAACAAAAAAATAGAAAATACTTTAAGGCACATGACAATACAAATACCCAAACTTATGGGATGCAGTGAAAGCAGTCCTAAGAGGAAAATTGACATGTGTAAAAACAAAATGTCTCAAATCATGTGAACTTTAGAAGTAAATGTGGTACTTTTATCCTCCCACAACTACATCAAAATTACAACTAATCAACAGAACAACTATCATTCAGAGCCTCATGAAATCTAGCTGAACAGAGAAGTCCTATAGCTAAGCATATAAAGAAGAAGCCATATTGTGACTGATAGAAGGGGCAACTACGTAGGACAGGCTGGTTTCATACCCACATGTGGTAGTTAAAATCATGAAAAATATCTTAGGTGTGGAGGTCCCCCATGAAAAGCCCCACACCAGGACTCTGAGCCCACAGTTCCAGTGCTGGGAAGATAATCTTTATAACATCTGTCTGTAAAAATGATCAAAGATTATGGCTGAGTGAGATGGAGGGCTACTGGAACTTCAGGTGTTTCTCTAAAAGGGCCTGCACATGAACTTACTCTGACTTCCAGCACTGGGGAAGCAGCTCAAAAAGTGCCAGAGTCATACAGGGAGAAACTAAATTGTCTGGCATTAGGGTGAGCACAGGAGGAGCAGCTTTCTCTCAGACAAAAGTGCTGACAGATGCCATTGTTCCTTTGCTCATCACACCCACACCCCATGCTGGCAAGCGGGTGCCATACCTAAGTCTCCATCAAGCTGGCTAACATGGTTCTCCCAGCCCAAGTGATTCCCAGAGATCCTGCCCCATTCAACTTCCGGGCCCATCAAGCTGTTTCCAGTGAGTTTCCCATACATATGGCCTGTTTGGGCTCATGCTGCAGTTAGTCCTAAAATCTCTCAAAAAAGCAGCACCTGGCCTGGGTGTGCTGTGTACATCTTGCTAAGTGACCCCAGGCTGGGCACTAGCAGCAGCTGGCCTAAATTTTCAGCTTGGCCACCACAGGATACCTCCAATACCAACACAAGTAGCATCATCTGCAAATTGTCCTGTAGCTTTTGTGTGGTGGCCCCGGAGTGGACACAGGTGGTGGCTGATATTAGTCTGCACTTTTCAGAAGGAAACAGGGCCAAAGTGCCTTCTGGACAGCTTCAGCCCCCACTGGAGCACCTCCCAATAACCTTAATGAGGAACACACTCAAGGGGCAGACTCATTGGACAACAGAGTGCCACTGATGTGAATCCTTTTCTCTGGAATGAGCTCCTGCATAGTAGGCCATCTGCTGCACTCTTATCCAGTCCTCCTAGTCAATTGGTGATATATTACCTGGCAAAGCAGTCATTCAAACATCAAGGAGATAAAAAGATGTCCCCAGAAAAAAATATTCTGAGATAAAAGAGAAAGTTTATTACCACTAGATGTGCTTCACAAGTAGTGGCAAAAGGAGTTCCTCAAGCTGAAATGAAAGAATACTAATTACTAATATATATATATATATATATATATATATATATGGAATATGCTAATTATTCAAGCGTCACTACCGCTCAGGAGGAGCTGTGCACGCAGATGGGCAGGAGGAGACTGCGAGCTGCCCTCACCCCAGCGGCCGTATTTAGGCTAGGAGTGGAAACACAACACATGGAGAAGCTGGGGCTGGGGGCGGGCCAGAGCAGAGACACAATACACAGGAGCACCTGCCCCCACCCCAGCAGACTCAACACTGCAGCTGGGGGAGTGCTCAGAGCAGCCGCTGTGTGGCTGGAGCATGCCCCCACCCCAGTGGACACAATGCTGCGGCCAGCCAGAGCTATGCGGGTCAAGCATAGTTCCTGGCCTCTCATGGGGTGCCTCTTCACCTCCTCGCATGATGGAAGGCTGGGCAGGTCCTTGCTTGATTTCAATTGGGCACTGGGCCTCTAGTAAACACATATAAAAATATAGACCATACTGGTAAATGTAAATATATAACCAAGTTTCAAATAATCTAATACTATAACATGGTGGAGTATTAACCACTTAGCTCTAGTATAAAGGTAAAATGACAGTCTTAAAAAATACTATAAAAACAAACAAACAAACATCAAGTACTATAGATAAAATAATTTGTTAAAGAATACACAATACAAGAGGCAAATTATGGCATTAAACATACAAAAGAGAGTAGAATTTTTGGTATGTGATTGAAGTGAAGTTGTCATCAGGTATAATAGACTATTTATGTACAATCGGAGGTCCAGTGCACAAAGTTTGTGCACTGGGGGGGAAGGGGTTCCTCAGTCCAGCCTGCACCATATCCAGTCTGGGATCCCTTGGGGGATGTCCGACTGCCGGGTTAGGCCCACACTTTTAACAGATGACAGCTCCATTGTTGTTTCTTTCTTTTCATACTTAAACCCATTGGAATTAGTAGGTAGTCAAAGTGTGTATACGTTTTTGGGGGATACCCTCTATATCTCTAGTCAGTGGTGAAAGGAACAAATGGAGAGTTTAGAACTCCCAGACAGGGGACCTCGCTCACTCCCCGCATGTCTCTCCACTCTGCTTTCCACCTTCGCAGGCAGCAGGAGAATTAATGTTTTCTCTCATTAACTCAGAAAAGCATGTCCTGTCACCCGCTTCCCAGCAAGAGCATGCTAGGCCCCGAGTGAGCAAGGCTCAGTCAGGGCGGCCTTCACTCATGGGTACTGGCACCCAGAGTGCACATTCCTCCTCTGCAGTCGCCCTGACTCTCCCGCCGTCTCACTGTGAGGATAGACCTCCTTGCCTCCTCTGGGTTCCCGACCTTGAATGCTGACCAAAGGCACCTCAGTGAGGGCTGCCCTGCGCCCACCTGGTGTGTCTGACCGCACCTGATCCTGCCTCAGCACCTGCATTAAACCCACGGAGGTGATCTCGTCACCACACTGGTCTTCACTGGAACAGGGCGCCACCATTCCACCCTCTCACTGTCATCTCACAGCAGTCCACCCTGAGCACACAGACACACTCCAAAAAAATGTGAGCATGCTGGAGCAGACATGCACGCATTGTGTGGGGGACATAGGCATGCTGGGGTTGACAGAAATGCAGTGGAGGGGCGGGGGGGGGGAACATGCATGCGCAGTGGTCTGGGACTGTTGTGTGATAGCATGGGTGACAGCATGCTGGGGGATGTTTGCACGCCATCGGGGGGAGGGGATGCGTGCGCCGGAGGCCTACACTTGTGCAGATCCACAAACCTGTGTGGCACCGCCAGGAGGACATCAATCTGGCCCGCCACTATGGCTGTCCCTGTAATCATGCACCTTCTGGGCTAGGAGGTGGGACTGGTGCAGCTGCTTCCTGGCGCTGATGGCTCACAGGCGCTGCTTCAGCTTGGCCCACAGGCTCCGCTTGGTGCCGATCACAGCAGCCGCCACCATGTGGGGAGTACAGGTCACCCTTGGCTGGGCCCGGCCTCCCTGGCCTCTGTCCCTGATGCTGCAAGTCCCTGCCCTCCCATGCCTGCTGCACATGCAGCCTGCTGATAAGTCGTTACTGTGATGGCATCCCAACCAATTTGTATATTACCCTATTATTAGTATGGATATGTTATATATATGCCACAAGGTAACCACAAAGCTAAAACACACAACAGATACACAAATGATGCAGAAAAGGAAATCAAAGCATACTGCTATTGATAATTATAAATTTACAAGGAAAGCAGCAAGAGAGAAAAACAAAACAAGACAAAATAAGACAACTACAAAAATAGACCCACCAAAAAACAAAAACAAACCCAAGAAAATAGCATTAGTAAGCCCTTATCTATCAATAAATACTCTAAATTTAATGAATTAAATTCTCCATTCAAAAGAGTTGCTGGATAGATAAAATAAAAACAGGGACCAAACTATGTATGCCTACAAGAGATTCACTTAAGCATTAAGAAAAGAAACAAAGGTTCTAAGTGAAGAAAGAGAAAAAATAATATCCCATGCAAGTGGAACCAAAAGAAATCAGGGTAATTCTACCTATATCAGAAAAAAGAAACTTTAAGCCAAAAATGGTAAAAAGAGACAAAGAAGGTATCATATAATGATGAAGGGGTCAATTGGTGAAGAGGATATAATAATCATAAATAATATATTTACCCAACATTGAAGCTGCTAAAATTATTAAAAATCACTAATAGATCTGAAGGGAGAAATACTAGTAGATAAGCAACCATGCATTAATAGTAACGTAAGTTAATACCCTACTTTTAACAGTAGATAGATTATCCAGACATAAAACTAATAACAAAATTTTGAACTTTAATATAAATTGGTTTTAGAGTGAACAGGGAGCATTATTCAGGAAAGATCATATATTAAAATGAGGGTAATAAAATTTAAGAAGACTGATATTATATCAGGTATCATTTCTGACAACAATGATATGAAACTATAAATCAATAGCAGATAGAAAAGTTTAAAAAAATCACAAATATGTGGTAATTAAACAACAATTTTCTGAATAAACAAAATGGGTCAAAAATAAAATAAAAAAGCAAATATAATTTACAATAGCTAAGATTTGGAAAAAGTCTAAGTGCCCATCAGCAGATGAGTGGATTAAAAAACTGTGGTACATTTACGCAATGAAATACTACCCTGCTACAAAAAAGAAAGAACTTTTACCATTTGCAACAGTACGGATGTATTTTGATAGGAGCATTTAGTCCATTTACATTTAATGTTAGTGATAGGTACTTGTTTGTAGCCATATCTATTCTTTATTCCTGTGTTCCTTCCTCCCTTTCAATTTCCTCTTTTTACAGCATTCCCTTTAGCATTTCTTGCATTGCTTGCTTGGTAGTGATAACCTCCCTTAGCCTTTCTTTGTGAGGCTCTTGATTTCCCTTTGAATTTTGATTGATAGCCTTGCTGGATAGAGTATTCTTGGACTCAGTGGTTGGCTTTGCATCACTTTGCATACTTCATTCCAACACCATTGCCTTCTTTGTCAAATATTAATTGAGCATATGGCTTGTGTTGATTTCTGGGTTCTCTGTTATGTTCAATTTGTCTATATGTATGTTCTTGTTCCAGTGACAGGCAGTTTTGAGAACAGTGGCTTTGTAGTATAGCTTGATATCTGATATTGTGATCCCTGCAACTTTGTTCCTCTTTCTCAAGATTGCTGCAGGTATTCAGGGTCTTTTTTTATTCCAGATGAATTTTTAGAGAATTTGTTCTAGGTCATTGAAGTATGTTGCTGGAATTTTAATGGGGATTGATTGCATTGAATGTATAGATTGCTTTGGGTAGTATAGACATTTTAATGATGTTGATTCTACCAATCCATGAATATGGTATATTCTTCCATTTGTTTATGTCTTCCTCTATCTCTTTTTTCAGTGTCCTGTAATTTTCTGAGTACAGGTTTTTACCTCCTCGGTTAAATTTATTCCTAGGTATCTTATGTTTTTGTTGTTGTTGTTGCAATGGAAATTTGGGATTATATTTTAGTTTCTCTTTCTGTGAGTTCATTATTGGTGTATAGAAAAGCCATAGACTTCTGAAAATTAATTTTGTATCCCACTACATTGCTGAATTCATTTATTAAGTCTAGTAGTTTTTTGATGGAGTCTTTGGAGTTTTTTATGTACAATATGCCATCTGCAAATGAGTTTTACTTCTTCTTTTTCAATTTGGATGGCATTTATTTCTTCTTCTTGTCTGATCACAATGGCTAATACCTCCACTACTATGTCGAACAGGAGTGGGGAGAGTGGGCATCCCTGTATTGTTTCTGTTCTTAGGTTAAATGGTTTTAATTTTTGCCCATTGAAGATGATGTTGGCTGTAAGTTTGTCATATATGGCTTTTATTATGTTGAGGTATGATCCCTCTAGTCCCACCTTGATGAGAGTTTTTATCAATAAAGGGTGTTGGATTTTGTCAAATGTTTTTTTCTGCATCAATGGATATGATTATATGGTTTTTATCTCTCAATTTGTTTATGTGCTGTATCATGTTTATTGATTTGTGGATATTGTGCCATCCTTGCATCACTGGAATAAATTCCACTTGGTCATGGTGTATGATCTTTCTAATGTAATGCTGGATTCAATTTTCTAGAATTTTGTTGAGAATTTTGGCATTGATGTTCATGGGGGATATTGGCCTGTAATTTTTTTTTTCCTAATATCTTTATCTGGTTTTGGGATTAGGATAATGCTGGCTTCATAGAAAGAGCTTAAAAATGTTCCTTCCTATTGAATTTGTTGGAATAGTATGAGGAGGGTAGGTTTTAGTTCATCTTTGAATGTTTGATAAAACTCCCCTATGAACCCATCCAGTCCACGGCTTTTGTTTGTTGGAAGTTTTTTTGTTTGTTTGTTTGTTTTCATGTGTATGTCTATGTCATTTATTTTCTCTATGATCTTTATTATTTCCTTCCTTCTGCTCACTCTAGGACAGTGGTTCTCAACCTTGGCTGCACATTAGACTCATCTGGGAATCTTTTTAAAATTCTGGGCCCCATCCTCTGGAAATTCTGTTTCTTTGTTACTAATGTTGTGGACTCACCCCATAAAAAGATACAGAATTTCTGGAGGATGAGGCCCAGAAATCAGGATTTTAAAAAGATTCCCAGGTGAGTCTAATGTGCAGCCAAGGTTGAAAACCACTGCTCTAGGATTTTCTTGTTGCTATTTTTCTAATTTTTCAAGTTGTAGAGTTAGATGGTTTATTACCAGTTTTTCCTGTGTTTTTTGTTTGTTTGTTTGTTTGGTTTTTTTTTTTTTGAGGTAGGCCTGTAATGCTATGAACTCTTCCCTATCAGGACTGCTATCACTGTGTCCCATAGATTTTGGATTGTTGTGTTTTCGTTGTCATTTGTTTATAGGATTTTTAAAAAAAATTTCTTCTTTGATCTCTTTGGTAACCCAATCATTGTTTAATAACATGCTATTCAGCTCCAAGTGTTTTCATATTAGTGATTGTTTTTAGTGTAGTTTATTTCTAATATTATGCCACTGTCATCTGAGAAGATGCTTGATATGATTTCAATCTTCTTGTATTTGGAGAGACTTTGCCTTTGTCTCAATATGAGGTCTATCTTTGAAAATGTCCCATGTGCACTTGAGAAGAATGTAGATTCAGTTACTTAGTTGTGGATTGTTCTGAAGATGTCAATTAAGTCATCCTGATCTAGTGAATCATTTAGCATTGCTGTATCTTTGCTGATTTTTGTGTAGAGAATTAATCCATTGTTGATAATGGGGTATTAAAGTCTCCTACTATGATTGTATTGATGTCAATCTCTCTCCTGATATCTTCCAGAAGTTTTTTTTGTTTTTGTATTTGAGTGCTCCTGCATTGGGTGCATTTATGTTTACCAGAGTTATATCCTCTTGTTGTACTGATTCCTTTAGTATTATGAAGTGGCCTTCCCTATCTCTTGTTATGGTTTTCACTTTGAGGTCTATTTTGTCAGATATAAGTATTGCTATCCAAGCTTTTTTTTCATTTCCATTTGCCTGAAAGCTATTTTTTCATCCCTTCACTTTCAGTCTGTGTGAGTCCCTTTTTCTGAGGTGTGTCTCTTATAGAAAGCATATATATGGGTCATGTTTTCTTATCCATTCAGTCACTCGATGTCTTTTGATTGGAGCATTTAGTCCATTTACATTCCTAATGTTATTAATGATAGGTATTTGTTTGTAGCCATTTCTATTCTTTATGCCCGTGTTCCTTCCTCCCTTTCTATTTCTTCTTTTTACAGCATTTCCTTTAACGTTTCTTGTATTGATGGCTTGGTAGTGACAAACTTCCTTAGTTTTGTTTGTTTTGTTTTGTTTTTGTCTCTGAAGCTCCTGATTTTCCCTTCAATTTTGAATGATAATCTTGCTGGATAGAGTATTCTTGGATTCATTCATTGGATTTTCGTGGGTTTTTTTGTATACTTCATTCCATTCCCATTTGGTCTGATGTGTTCTGTTGTGAATTCATTTGATAATCTGATGGGGGATCCTTTGTAGGTAACTCTGTCTCTCTCTTGTAGCCTTTCAGATTGTCTCTTTATCATTAACATTTGTTGTAGTAATTATGATGTGTCTTGGTGTGGGTCTTTTGGGGTTCATCCTGCTTGGGACTCTCTGTACTTGTGTGCCTTTGTCTTCCCTATCAGGGAAGATTTCTATCATTATTTCTTCAAATAGGTTCTCTAATCCTTGCTGCTCTTCTTGTCCTTCTGGCACCCCTATTAAGTGTATGTTACTTTATTTCATGTTGTCCCAAAGCTCCCTTAGGCTCTCCTCCTGCTTTGTAATTTTTTTTCTCCAGTTGCTTTTCATATTGGGCTTGTTTCTCTACATTATCTTCTAACTCACTAATTTGGTCCTCTGATTCTTGTAGTCTACTGTTGAAACCTTCCATAGCATTTTTTTTATTGTAGCTATATCACTTTTCATTTCTTCCTGATTCTTGCATAGGTTGTTGATTTTCTCATCAATCTGGTTTATAAACTGTATGACCATTACTCTGAATATGTTGTCCGACATATTACATGCCTCTGTTTCATTTAGTTCCTTTCTTGGCTTTTTTTTTCCCCCCCCTCCTTTGGGGATTGTTTCATTTCCTCCATTATAGCTATCACCAGAAGGTGATAGCACCAAATTGCGAGGGGCTGAGCCATGTGTGGTGGGACTATAGCACCACCTGAGTATCACTGAAGAGCTCAGAGATATGTGGCTGCCGTGGGTCAACTGGAACTGCACATGCTGATAATCAGAGTCCTCTCGTGACTGTACCCAGAATCAGAGTCACGGGTACTCAGTGCGGCTTTGAGCTCACGCTGAGAATCAGGGTCCCTGTGGGTGCACGCCAAGAATTGGAGTCACTGGCACTTGGTGTGGTTTCGTGCTCACACCTACAATCAGGTCCCCACATGCACATGCTGAGAAATAGAGTCCCCGTGCACATGCACCGAAAATCAGAGTCCCCAAGAATGCACTAGGAATCAGAGTCCCCATTTGTGCATCTCGAGAATGGAGAATTGAAGTCTTTGGCGCTCACTATGGCCTCGTGCAAGCAACTAGAATCAGGGTTTCCATGTGCGCAAGTTGAGAATCAAAGTCACTGGCACTCAGTATGGCCTGAGTGTGCATGCTGATAATAAGAGTCCTTAGCCTACTAGGGGGGGCAGGTTGCACATCTGCTCTGTGTTGTCAGGAGGCCTGCTAGAGTGCCACAGGTCACGCAGGCCCTATGCTGCTGTGTCAGGGAGTGGGATGTGCTTTGTGATTCACAGAAATCTGCGGCCTGAATATCTGGAGTCTCAGTGTCCATGGGTCTGCAACTGTGGTAGCAGGCCTTTTCCAGAGTAGCCGGAGGGTCCAATTTTGCATCTGAGGCCAGTCTGGGTGGTGGTGAGGCTGGGATCCTAGTCACAGCAGTTCTGCCTTTCAAGATGTTGTGGTTTCCATGCAAGTTCCAGCCACTCGGGAGTGCTTGCAGCAGAAGTGGGTTTCACAGTCTAAGACCACCCAATGCACCAGCCCCTGGAATTCCTGCAGTATCTAACTGCCCCTAGCTCATACACACATACAGCATACACGTCCACACACTCCCGTTTCTCTTCCTCACTCTCTCTTCTTCACTGCCATCTTCCTCCCTCTCTGATTCTGGTCAAGGGCATGTACCTGGGATACAGTCTCCTCCCTGGCCTGGGCCCTGGTCGAGGCTCATTCAAGAGGCAACCAATGGATGTGCTTCTATTACATTGATATTTCTCTCTCTAAGCTGTTTTTTTAAAAGAAAAACCGAATTCACAAACCTTTAGCTGGACTATTAGAAAAAAAGAGAGAGGACACAAATTTAAGAAATAAATCATAAATGAAAAATAATACATTACAACTGGTACTACAGAAATTCCAAGGATTATAAGAGATTGCTGTGAACAATTAAATGAAAAAAAATTGAATAACTTAGAAAAAATGGATAAATTCCAAACATACAGCCTACCACCACTGAAGTACCCAACTATTTATCAGGAAGAAATAGCAAATCTGAACACATCAATAATGAGTAAGGATATTTTATCCTTAATTATAAAAAAAGACAAACTTCAAACACTGAAAAACCAAGGACCAAATGATTTTACTGTTAAATTTTTCCAAACCTTTAAAGAAAAATCAATGCCAATTTTTCTCAAACTCATTTAAAATAATTACAGAAAATCAAATGATCTTAAGCTTTTACAAAGGTAGTATGACGCTGATACCAAATTCAAACAAGGACACTACAAGAAAACTAGAGAGCAATAAACTCAATGAATATAGTTTCAAAAACACTTAACAAAATATTAGCAAAACAAATTAAACAATACATCAAAAGTATTGTATGCCATGACCACGTGGGCTTTATTTCTGGTATGCAAGTATGGATCAACAGATGGGAATCAATAAATTAGACACACCACATTAATCAAATAAAAGTTAAAAATCATATGATGCTTTCAATATACACAGAAAAAAAGCATTTGACAAAATACAATATCCTTTCATTATAAAAATCTGGAAGAAATTGGATATAGAATAACACACCTCAACATAATAAAGACCACATATTATAAACCCACAATTAACATTATACTCAATAATGAAAAGTAAAAACCTTTGCACTGCTATTAAAAGCAAGACAAGGGTGCTTGCTCTTACCACTCTTATTTAGCTTATTACACTGGAAGTCCTAACTAGAACAATTAGGCAGACAAGGAAATAAAGACATCCAAATTAGAAAGGAAGAAATAAAATTGTCACTATTTGCAGGGGAGGTGATAAAGACTCCATCAGAGACCTGTTGGAGCTATTTGTTGTAGGAGTCTGAACAGACTAAGAAAATGCAAGTGCTCATGCAAAAACAAGACATACACGACGAATCATTTCTCGATCCCTGGGTAGGTCATGAACTCTCTTTAGTTGGTCACAACTAATGCATTCACACGGTAGAATGGAATACATGAGTTAATATCAGATAGTATTATTACATATTGTTTAATGTAATGTTGCTCCTTTCTTCGTGTGTGTGTGTGTGTGTGTGTGTGTGTGTGTGTGTGTGTGTGTGTGTGTAACTGGTCATGATCCATTATGTATTTCTTACTGTGGATTGTGGTCACAGAAGGTTGAAAGCCACTATCCGAGAACAGTTTACATTGCAGAAAGATTCAGTGGGCTAAGAATTCATGAAGAATTATGTATCCAAAATGAATCTTTTACCTTGCCTTTGCTGTGAGATATTTGGAAAATCTTTAAGAATGTTTCATCGTGTCATGAATGTCATGAGTTTTAAAATGATTTATTTAACTTCATTTGCTTGCTCATACAATTTATAGTGGGTCTGCTGGAACTGTTCATAATTCAATATTTACTTTTAGAAAATAGTTTCATTTACCATTAAAACAAAAATACGTTAGCTATTGAAAGCTTCAACTATTACTTAATCTGACTTAAAATAACACTGAGTCTCTTAGTCCCTATTCTTTTATCTTAAGGGCAAAAATTAAAATAGAAATTTTAAAACAAGTATTCTAAAAATAACAATACACACATTACATGTTAACACAACCCATTTTAAAAGAATATTAGCTATATTTAGTGAGGGGATTGACATTTTTTTTTACATATTTACAAATCTCTTTATTTGTGGACTTAGTGAAGACAGCAGGATTCTCACATCTGCTTCTTCCTGCAAGCTATAGTAAATATTGTTTGTGTTGAAGTATGTGAAGGAAATCTGGACTCACTCAGACATGCAGTTATTAAAGGGAGGACCATGCAGACTGCCTGTAAGGTCCCAAGACCCTAAGAATCCTGGCACCTCACTTTGACAAGAGTTGGGTTAGATATCTTTCTCATACCACCCTCCAACCTTCCATGGAACCAATTTCCTAATCTTATGAAAGCAATATTTGAGAAATCTTCCTTGTCTTCTGCATATTTATTAACAGTCCTTTCATTCAGACCCTTATAATCTCTCATGTGGAGCCTCAAAATACCTTCCCATCTGGTCTCTATATTTAACCAGACTCGTGCATTTTAATTTCTGACCCTGTCACTATGCAGTTCAAATTATTCAATTGCTATTTCTTACTTGTAGGATCAAGTCTAAACTTATCTTTAGCATAGCATATCAGACCCTCCATGGTTAAGCCTCTATCTACCTCTCCAATAATTTGTGTTGTAGTCATACAGAATGTGAATAAAAAGCCACAATATACTTTTTCATTCTTTTATACCTTTGTGTGTATTTCTTCCATCCATAATAGTCTTTCTTTCCCTTATCCACTTAGTGAAATCTTACTCATTCCTTAAGATTTAACTCAGGTATCATTACCTAGCACCACTGCCCTTCCCATTTTTATGGTATCTCTAGCTGAATAGGAATAGGGAAGACATGTATTATCACTTCACAATATACTTATCAAAATAGACATGCTCAATTAATGTCTGATGTTCTTACTATAGCATAGAAATCCCTGCTTCTATTATTCTCTCTTACTGTAAGCATTAAATGTTTGTGAAGCTTCATTCACACACTTATCTAAGGGAAATTTAGAAGGAGGAGGAGAAAATTACTGTAATATAATATTTTATAATTGTGTTTTTTTCAGCTGAATGCTTTTATTTATTTTTAATTTAAAATATTTTCTCTGCCGAAACCGGTTTGGCTCAGTGGATAGAGCGTCGGCCTGCGGACTGAAGGGTCCCAGGTTCGATTCCGGTCAAGGGCATGTACCTGGGTTGCGGGCACGTCCCCAGTGGGAGATGTGCAGGAGGCAGCTGATCGATGTTTCTCTCTCATCGATGTTTCTAACTCTCTATCTCTATCCCTTCCTCTCTGTAAAAAATCAATAAAATATATTTAAAAAAAAAATAAAAAAAATAAATAAAATATTTTCTCTTTTTTTTAACAGGAGAAAATCAAAGTTTAATACATGCACATGGAGAATTAACATAGACATGATAAGTTCATGAAAATTCCGAAGGCAGTGAGGCAACATCCTATATAATAAAAGCCCAATATGCTAAGTGTCCAGTCATCTGGTCAGCTGTTCAACCAATCAAAGTGTATTATGCTAATGGTATTCTAAGGCCGCTCAACTGCTCACTATGATATGCAGTGACCACCAGGGGGCAGACGCTCCTACCAGTAGGTTAGCTTGCTGCTGGGGTCTGGCTGTTTGGAACTGATTGAGAGGGGCCAGACACACCCTGGGGTCTTCACACTGTCCCTCCTGAGCTGGTCAACCTCCCGCATCTCTCCCTGGCCCTGATCGTGCATCAGTGGGATCCCTCGGCCTGGCCTGCATCTTGCTATTCTGTGCATGGTGCAACTCCCAGTGTGGCAGCCTTGTCTACTTACTAACTATAAGCAGCTAAGAGTTCTGCCTTTCATCTATCCAAGTTTAGTTTGTTCTACTTCACCATCAAAAGAATCTTTAGAGAGAAGACAAAATGGTGGCGGTATAGAAGGACATGTCCGGTGCCTTGTCCTGGAGCAGATAGGGTGAGCAGCTGAAACCAGTAACATCCAGCCCGAATTGGCAGAGGAAATTCAGCTGGGAGAGAGTTTGCAGCCGGGAAAGGCAGAGGACTCCTGGAGAAAGGTAAAGTCAAGGCTCTGGGAAGGATATTTGGCCAGACCACGGAGCCCTGAGGATCAGAGAGAATCCACACAGCACCGGCTTGGGCCGCATCCCTTGGGACGGGCACAGTGGAAAAAAAAGGTATGCAGAACTGCTGGTTGGCAGGGAATTCTAGATCTGGGTCCACAATCAGGAAAGGCTGAGGAGTGCCGGCAAAAGAGCACGCAGATGCACAGCCTTTCCCCCCTTGCAGGGAATTCTAGATCTGTGTCCACAGTCAGTAAAGGCTAAAGAGTGCTGGCAGTTGAGTGCGCAGAGGTGCAGCCTCTCCAGCCTCTGTGGCTTGTGCCCTTCTTCATAGAGCCTAGTTCATAAGACCTGTAAGATACAGACACTTACCCATGACTGGAGTGTGGAAGAAGGTGCGGAATTGTGGAATCTGGGGAGAGAGGAGGATCCAGTAGTGGCGGCAAGTGTGGTGCTGAGTCATTCCTGAGCCTGGGACTTGGGCAGCCATTTTACCCTGAAGGGATAGCCCCTTCCCTCTAGTATCCAGGGAACTAATACAGCCACACCGAGATTCTACACTGATTGGTAAAAGGATTAAGAAAACTAAAAAAACAAAAACCTAAATAGTCCTGAGAGCACAAAGAGGCTGGACTAGAGATTTTCAGTCACAGCAATCGGATCCTGAGAAACACTGCAGTACAGAAGACTTGGATCTTAAGTCAGGCAAAGGAACACTTCACTTTTTCATTTTTATTTTATTTCTTTTTTATTACTTTGTTATCTCTTTTTTTCTTCTTTTTTTCTTTGTTTTCCTGTTTGTGTGTGTTGCTTTATTTTCTATTTCTTATCACATTATTTTTCCATCACTCTATTTTATTTTATTTTTATTTGCTGTTTTTATACCATTTTTGAAATAAATTTTTTGTAAATATATTATCATTATTTTTTCTCATTCTCTTTCCTCTTATCCACCCATCCCCTTTCTACTTCCACTATACTGAACTAAGATCCTCCCCATATTCATCCAAATCTTAACCTTATCTTCTATATATAAGCTCAGCATCTACAGATTCTGCCCCCACCCTCTTGGCTGGGGGTTTAGTGTTTGTATTTTTTTTTAATTTTTATTTTTTCTTTTTTAAAAAATTTATTGTTATTATTATTTTTTGTTTGTTTGTTTTGTTTGTTTGTTTATGTATTGGTTCTGTGGTGTTTTCCCCATATATATATATATATATATATATATATATATATATATATATATTCTCCTTTTCTTCTTCCTTTTCTCTTATCTTTTTCACTCTCTTTGATATCATTTATGCTTTCTTTTCTTGCCTCTAATTCTCTTTTCTCAGGTGGTCACTTATAGTAAGGTTATTGTTGTCATGAGTACATTCGTGCTTTGGACCCTTTGTGTTGTGTCTTGTCGAGGTGAATTATATCCTGTCTGGCCAGGTGCTAGAGAGTGATCCTCATAACCAGACACCTGGAGAGGAAACTCCATCCACAAATGGGTCAATAACACCCTAGACACAACTACAGAGGCAGGAAGAAGGTGGCAGTGAGGGAGAGAGCATGAGTCAGTGAGGGACCAAAACAGGAGTGTGTGGTCATGTGGGATGTGTGTGTGTGTATGTGAGTGAGGCACAGATAGATCCTGCAGGACCTTTGGGGTCAAGCTAAATGGGCTCGCCTAACTAGGCAGCCTCTGCTACCGTGTATGCAGTTCCAGGAGGCCGGCTCATCCCCAGAAGCCTAGCATTTATAAGGGGAGAGCTGCTGTAACTGGGATCCAGGCCTCAACCCCACCCAGGGTGCCCTCAGATAACACCTGGGACTCTACAGACACCCCTGGCAGGGACCTGCTACTTCGGCTGTGGTCCCACAGTCAATGAGTCTCCAGCCACTCTGGGAACAGGCTCCTGTGAGTTCTGAAGAGTGCTCCCCTCTGACTGGCCCAACGCCTTAGCCCGGGGCACTGCAACCATGCAAGCAGCAGACACGTAAGTAGCCCACTCCTGTGCAAGGATCAGCAGCCCCAAGAGCATCCTGCCCCAGGCCTAAGAGCAGAAACCTCACGTGGCCTGCCCCTGTCCAAGGAGCAGCAGCTGTCAACTGTGTGAGCGGACTGCTCCCTCATCCGAGGAGCAGCAATCAGGTGAGCAGCCTGCCCTGGCTGAGGAGCAGCAGCCACACGAGCAGCCTGCCTACAATTGAGGAGCAGCAGCCCCAAGCAGTCCACCTTCATCCAAGGAGCAGCAGCTGCGCAGCCCACACCCTCCTTCTGCCTGAGGAACAGTAGGTGTGCAAGAAACCTGCCCCCATCGAAGGAGCAGCAGCTGCATGAGCAGCCTGTCCCCATAAGAGGAGCAGCAGCAGTGTGAGCAGCCCATATGAGGAACAGCATCACCACAAGCAGCCCACTCCCATTCAAGGAGCAGTAGCCTCCCGAGCAACCTCCCCCAGACTGAGGAGCAACATCCACATGAGCAGACCACCCACATCTGAGGAGCAGCAGCCACATGAGCAGACAGCCTCCGTACGAGGAGCAACAGGCGCACGTGCAGCTCACTCCAGCTCAAGGAGCTGTAGCCGCCCAAGCAGCTTGCCCCTGTCCAAGGAGTAGGAGCCACACAAACAGATAGACCGACTACATCTGAGGAGCGGCAGCCCTGCGCAGCCCACACTGGTCCAAGGAGTAGCAGCTGCACGGAGTCTGCACCAGTTCGACAAGCAACAGCTGGGTGAGCATCCTGCCCCCATCTGAGAAGCAGCAGCCGCACGTGCAGCTCACTCCCACCTGAGGAGCAGCAGCCACACAAGCAGCCCGTCTCCCATATGAGGAGCAGCAGCTGAGAGTGAGCAGCCCTACCCATACGAGGAGCAGTAGCCCTGTAAGCAACCTACCCCTGTCCAAAGAGCGGCAGCTTCACGAGCAGCCCGCCCCATCTGAAGAACAGCAGCAGCATGCAGGCACTGATCCAAGGAGCAGCAGACACGATAGCAGTCCACGCCCATCCGAGGAGCAGAAGCAACATGAACAGACCACTACAGTCCAAGGAGCAGCAGCCACGCTCAGCCTGCCCCAACCTGAAGAGCAGCAGCCTTGTGATCAGCCCACCCCTGTTCAAGGAACAGCAGCTGGGCCAGCAGTCTCACATACCAGCCAGAGGAGGCACCACTGCTGCAAACAGCACCCACCAGAGGAGCCGCTGCCAGCTGTGGAGCAGCCTCTGCATGACTCGACAACTAGATCAGTGGGTGAGATAAAAAAATGGGTAGACAAAAAAAAAAAAAAAAAAAAAAAAAAACACCTAAGGAAAGAAAAGGATGAATCACCAGAGAATATGTCAGAAAAAGAATTCAGAATAAGGATCCTAGAGTGCATAAACTGGATGGAGGAAAAAAATCAACAACTTATATAAGAATCAAGAAGAAATGAAGAGTGATATAGTTGCAATAAAAAACACCATGGAAAGTTTCAAAAGTAGACTAGGAGAAGCGGAGGACCAAATTAGCAAATTAGAAGACAGGGAAGCAAAACACATCCAAACTGAACTGCAATTGGAGAAAAAAATTAAAAGACAGGAGGAGAGCCTAAGGGAGCTTTGGGACAACATGAAATGAAGCAACATACGAATAATAGGGATGCCAGAACAACAGGAAGAGGAACAAGGCTTAGAACACCTATTCAAAGAAATATTGTCTGAAAACTTCCCTGATGTGGGGAAGAAAAAAGTCACACAAGCACAGAGAGTCCCAAACAAGTTGAACCCGAAAAGACCCACACCAAGACACATCATAATTACAATGGCAAATGTTCAGGACAAAGAGAGAATCTTAAAGGCTACAAGGGAGAGACAGAAAGTTACGTACAAGGGATCTCCCATTAGATTATCAAATGATTTCTCATCAGAAACACATCAGGCCAGAAAAAAATAGAAGAAAATTTACAAGGTGATGCAAAGCAAGGAAATGAATCCAAGAATGCTTTATCCAGCAAGGCTATCATTCAAAATTGAAGGGGAAATAAGGAGTGTCACAGACAAAAAAAGGCTAGGAGAGTTTATCACCACCAAGCCACCAATGCAAGAAATGCTAAAGGAAATGCTGTAAAAAGAAGAAATAAAAAGGTAAGAAAGAACACAGGCACAAAAAATAAAAATGGCTACAAACAAGTACTCTTCAAAATGACTTTAAACATAAATGGACTAAGTGCTCCAATCAAAAGAAATCGAGGGGCTGAATGGGTAAAATAAAACATGACCCACACATTTGCAGTCTACAAGAGACCCACCTCAGAATAAGGGACTCACACAGGCTGAAAGTGAAGGGATGGAAAAAATATCTTTCAGGCAAATGGAAATGAAAAAAAAAAAAAAAAAGCGGGGGTAGCAGTACTTATATGGAACAAAATAGACCTCAAAGTGAAGGCCATAACAGGAAATAAAGAAGGCCACTTCATAATACTAAAGGAATCAATACAACATGAGGATATAACCCTTATAAACATATATGCACCCAAAGCAGGAGCACCCAAATACACAAAAAAAACTCCTGAAAGATATTAAGGGAGAGATCGACAACAACACAATCATAGTAGAGGACTTTAATACACCACTGACATCACTGGATAAGTCCTCTAGACAAACAATCAGCAAAGAAAGAGCAACCCTAAATGACTCACTAGATCAGATGGACTTAATTGACATCTTCAGTACATTTCACCCGAAAGCCGCAGAATATACGTTCTTCTCAACTGCATATGGGACATTTTCAAAAATAGACCACATATTGGGTCACAAGCAAAGTTTCCCCAAATTCAAGAAGATTGAAATCATACCAAGCATCTTTTCAGACCACAATGGCAATATTCGAAATAAACTACAATAAAAAAAAAATCCAAAACACTCAAACACTTGGAAGCTGAATAGCATGTTATCAAATATTGATTGGGGTATCAATGAGATCAAAGAAGAAATTAAAAACATCCTGGAAACTAATACAATGAAAACAAAACAATCCAAAACCTATGGGACACAATGAAAGCCGTCCTGAGAGGGAAGTTTATACCTCTACAAACCTATCTCAAAAAGCAAGAAAAAATGGTAGTAAATCATCTAACTCTACAAATCAAAGAATTAGAAGGAGAAGAACAAGAAAAGCCCAGAGTGAGCAGAAGGAAAGAGATAATAATGGTCAGAGCAGAAATAAATGACATAGAGACCAAAAAAACAATACATAAGATAAATGAAACCAAGAGCGTGTTCTTTAAAAGGATAAACAAGATTGATGAACCTCTAGCCAGGCTCACCAAGAAGCAAAGAAAGAGGACCCCCAAAAAAAACAAAATCAGAAATGATAGAGGCAAAATAACAACAGACCCCACAGAAATACAAATGATTGTTAAAAAATACTATGAACAACTCTATTCCAACAAACTAGACAACCTGGAGGAAAGGGACATATTCCTAGCAAAATACAACCTTCAAAAACTCAATCAGGAAGAATCTGAAAATCTCAATAGGCCAATAACTATGGAAGAAATCGAAGCAGTCCTCAAAAAGCTCCCAGCAAACAAAAGCCCAGGGCCAGATGGCTTCACGGGTGAGTTTTACCAAACATTCAAGGAAGAACTAAAATCTATCCTCCTCAGAATAATCCAAAAAATTCAAGAGGAAGGAGCACTTCCAAGCTTATTCTAAGAAGCCAGCATCACCCTCATACCAAAACCAGACAAAGACAACACAATGAAAGTAATTACAGGCCAATATCCCTCATGAAAATAGATGGCAAAAATCTCAACAAAATCTTAGCAAATCAGATTCAGCGGTACATCAGAAAGATCATACGCCATGATCAAGTAGGATTTATCCCAAGGATGCAAGGATGGTATAATATCCGCAAATCAATAAACGTGATACATCACATAAATAAATTGAGAGAGAAAAACCACATAGTCATATCAATTGATGTAGAAAAATCATTTGACAAAATCCAACACCCATTTTTGATAAAAACTTTTAGCAAGGTGGGAATAGAAGGATCATACCTCAACATAATAAAAGTCATATATGACAAACACACAGCTAACATCATACTCAATCGGCAAATACTAAAACCATTTCCTTTAAAAGCAGGAACAAGACAGGGATGCCCATTCTCAACACTCCTGTGTACTGGAATTATTAGCCATTGCGATTAGACAAGAAGAAATAAACGGCATCCAAACTGGAAAAGAAGTAAAACTGTCCTTATTTGCAGATGACATGATATTGTACATAAAAAAGCCATTAAGACTCCATCAAAAAACCTAACTAAAGAGGTAAAAGACCTCTACTCACAAAACTACAGGATGTTCAAAAAAGAGATAAAGGAAGACATAAACAGATCGAAGACTATACCATGTTCTTGGATTGGTAGAATCAACATCATTAAAATGTCCATAGTACTCCAAACAATCTATAAATTCAATGCACTTCCCATTAAAATACCAACAGCATATTTCACAGACCTAAAACGAACTCTCCAAAAATTCATCTGGAATAAAAAAAAGACCCAGAAAAGTTCAGCGATCCTGAGAAAGAAGAACAAAGTAGGTGGGATCTCAATTCCTGATATCAAGCTGTATTACAAAACCACTGTTCTCAAAACTGCCTGGTACTGCCACAAAAACAGACATATAGATCAATGGAATAGAATAGAGAGTCCAGAAATCGACCCGAACCAATATGCTCAATTAATATTTGACAAAGGAGACAAGAACATACAATGTAGTCAAGACAGTCTCTGCAATAAACGGTGTTGGGAAAATTGGACAGATACATGCAAAAAAAAAAATGAAACTAGACCACCAACTTACACCATACACAAAAAATAAACTCAAAATGGATAAAGGACTTAAATGTAAGATGGGAAACCATAGAAATACTAGAGGAATCCCAAGGCAACAAAATCTCAGACATATGCCGAAGCAATTTCTTCACTCATACAGCTCCTAGGGTATTGGAAACTAAAGAGAAAATAAAAAAATGTGACTACATCAAAATAAAAGGCTTCTGCACAGTAAAAGAAACCATCAACAAAACAACAAGAAAGCCCAATGTTATTACCGATAAGGGTTTAATCTCCAATAGTTATAGGGAACTCATACAACTTAACAAAAGGAAGATAAACAACCCAATAAAAAAAATGGGCAAAGGACCTAAATAAACACTTTTCAAAAGAGGACATTCAGAAAGCCAAGAGACATATGAAAACATACTCAAAGTCACTAATCATCTGAAAGATGGAAATCAAAACAACAATGAGGTACCATCTCACACCTGTCAGAATGGCTATCATCAACAAATCAACAAATGACAAGTGCTGGAGAGGATGCGGAGAAAAGGGCACACTCGTGCACTGCTGGTGGGAATGCAGACTGGTGCAGCCACTATGGAAGACAGTATGGAGTTTCCTCAAAAAGTTAAAAATGGAACTCCCATTTGACCCAGTCATCCCACTTCTAGGAATATATCCCAAGAAACCAGAAATACCAGTTAGAAAGGATATATGCACCCCTATGTTCATAGCAGCACAATTTACCATAGCAAAGATCTGGAAACAGCCTAAGTGCCCATCCGCAGATGAATGGCTTAGAAAACTGTGGTACATCTACACAATGGAATACTATGCTGCTGCAAAAAAGAAGGAATTCTTACCATTTGTAACAGTATGGATGGAACTGGAGAGCATTATGCTCAGTGAAATAAGCCAGTCAATGAAAGAAAAATACCACATGATCTCATTCATGTATGGATAATAAAGACCATTATAAGCTCATGAACAAAAATAGATACAGAGGCAGAGCAGCATCGAACAGACTGTCAAACTACAGTGGGAAGGCTGGGGAGGTTTGGGGGGCAGGAGGGAGGTCAGTGATCAACCGAAAGACTTGTATGCTTGCATATAAGCATAACCAATGGACATAATACACTGGTGGGTAGGGGAGGCTGGGGGAATGTCAAGGGGGGGGGGAGGAGACGTATTTAATACTCCTTGTAATACTTTAAGCAATAAAAGAAAATTAAGAAAAAAAGAATGTTTAAATTTTATAAAAACGTAATGTAATCCCATCTCAGTTCTTCGAACAATCTTGTTGAAGGACTCCCAAACAGAACTGAGTAACATGTTCAGAGATTTAGTAAAAATAATATTATACTTCCTATAATAAGTGACGATGGAAAAACAAACAAACCCTCAAATAGGTATTTTAAGTGGAAAACCATATTATTTTTAGTACTCACTCAGACATTTTCAAAATCATCTAAATTTTAATCGTACTCATCATTTGATTAATCCAAAGACACAATTTAGACATGGGGATCCAAGATGGCAGCTGATGGGATGTCAGCCTGCAAGATAGCATGAGTGAGAGAGCTAAAGAATAGTGTTTGGATTTGCAGGGAGTGTCTGTATTTGTGAGTGAGAGACAGATGTATTCCACAGGGCTGTTGGGGACTAGCAGATCAGCAGTAGTAAGCCTCTACTACTGCTGAAATCTCTCCCAGTGTGGCTGGTTCTGCCACAGAGACTGTTCCATCTTGAAGGGGAGAGTGGCTGTGATCAGAAGCCTAGCCTTACCTTCAACCAGGGAGACCTTGGATACCTCCTGGGACCCTACAACCACATCACCCAGAGACCAGCTGTCTCAGCTGTGAACCCATGAACACCAAGACTCCAGCCTCCCCAACTGTGGACTCCTAAAATGTTTGTCCAGGGGGAGAAAAAGCAGCACCAAATATGTGGACGGGCCCTGCACCTTCTCACAGAGCAGATAGAAGGAACAGCTGAATTGATCAATATCCACCTGGAATTGTCAAATTAAACATAGCTGGTGAGACAATCCATGGATGGAAAGGTCAGAGATCAACTAGAGAAAGATGAGATCTGGGATCCAGGCTGGAGGGAGAAACACACGCAGCAGGGATTAGAGTCTCAGAATTAGACTGCCCTCCACCAAACCCGTGGCCCTTGGGGTCAATGTAGCCCTTGAATGTGGAAGGAGGTCCACAGGGCTTCTGGCAGAAGGGGACTATAGATATAAATAAGCCCACAGCCATGGGAAACTGTGCCCAGAAAGGGAGCCTGAAGTTCTACACTTGCTGTGCAGTGCCAGGGGAAAAAGATGAGAGTCAGTGCAGTTCCTTTGTCTTTTTTTACTTTATTTTTTTAAACCTCCTTGCTTTTGCTGGCTAAGTCCAGTACATAGGATCTTCCATTTAAAAACACTCACTTGCAGGGAAAAGTTGTTTTTGTGGAAACTGGGGATCAGAATAAGGAGAGACAACCAGGAAACCAGCTCTGGGTCAGTCCATCCCTCCAACCCAGTATTAAGTGCGGAAGTGAAAGAAGAGTCTAAAACACTTGGTAGAGGGGCCATTTAGTACCATAAATTAATACAGAAACACTGCCACCCAGGGGTTGTGTCAGAAATTGACTCTTGTGTAAATATGGTTGAAGCCAGGCAGAGAAACAATGTGAGCAGAGACATCTTGCCTGCTTGAAAACAAGGTTGTAGTTTATGACACAAAGGAGCAGTGGATCTCAGAGAACTTCAACACTGTGCTGACTACCTGACAGGAAATATATGTGCTAGGCAGAACAGTAGAGGATGTGAATGATCTTCACTACTTCACGATTTTTTATCTTTTACTTAATAAACTAATTTTTTCTCACTTGGTTTTACTTTTTTATTAATATATTTTTATTTTTAATTATTATTATTATTATTATTTTTTTTTTTTTTTTTGGCATTCACGGGGTTTATTTGCTTCTCTGGGAAAGTCAGGAACACAGGCCTGTCACAGATCGAAAGCAGAGCGGGCAGCAAGGGCACTTCAGTGTAGGCTCTCGGCTCGAGGACTTGGCAGCTTGAGGAGGGAGGTGTTCCATGCCACTGTTGGGGCCACCTCAGAGAGGGCCTCTCCTCCCACCCCCAAGGGGCAGAGGTGAGACAGGCTGGGCTGGTTTCAGGTAGCCCTTGCATGGCTCCACGGAGGCAGTGGTGAGTGGGCTGCCTCAGCCTGGGTACCAAAAGTGGGGGCCCAGGGGAAGGGCCCAAGATGGAGCCTGGTCATCATATAGCTTACAAAGGAGAGGGTGCATAAGTGTGGACATGAATGTGCCCCTGAGGATGAGTGTGGCTGCAACCCGGGAGAGCTGTGTGCACACCTGGGTGTCAGCTACCCAGAGGAAGAGAGTCCCTCACCCCTCACCCCTTCCAACAAGGTGGGGGGAGGCTCACACTGGGCTGGGTAGCCAATGGGGGTCTCCTGCTGCAACCAGGGGAAGCTCCCTACACCAGGCTGTGGACCCCTCCACTGCCCAGAATGTGCCAAGCCTAGCAGAGCTGGCAGTAGGCCTGATCTCTGCGGTATGGTTAGGGAGACCCACGACTCTGGCTCAAGTAGGCTGGAGAATGGGCTGGGGCAGCCCTCCAGTGTCCTCAAATTAGTACCAGGAGGAAGGAGAGCCCAGTGAGGGTGGGAGTTCAGGACAAAAAGTGGCTCACATGTCCCTGCCTTGTGCAGGGTGCAACTCGAAGACCCTCACCGGCCCCATCCAGAAAACAGCACAGGAGTCATAGACTCCCCCAAGTGGGGTGTGTGTCCTCTGGGCTCCCCCTTCCTGGGCTCCATGGTGAACTGGTCACGCCCATGGAGAGCATCAAGGGAAGGGCACATTGGGCTGGGGTGCCAGAGGGGCCCCTGCTTTATTCTAAGAACAGGAGCCTGGTCTCTGACTGAGGCTCCCCAATGAGGCACAGGCTCACCTCAACTGCCCAAGATCCCGACACCATTGCCTTTGCCAGGGAGCCCCACTTCCAGGGGCTGAGTGGGGACAGAAAAGGCGCTCAGGACCTCTGGCTCTCCAGTCACTCTCTACGATGTCCCCTTGGAGACCTCACCGGAGGCAGCAGAAAGGCACAGGCAGGAGACCCAGAGGGTAGCAGGCTTGCCTGGGGTGGCACAGAGGCCTGGGTCCCACCAGCCAGGAACTCTGTGGGCAAAAGCCCATCTGTGGAGCTGCCTTGACACGTGGGGGATCTTTGTTTTGGGAGAAGTGGGTCTGTCCGTGTCTGTCCTACCAGGCACACAGCTCAGTGGTTTAGGGTGTGTTGGGGTGGGAATGGGTACGGGACCCCTGTCCCTCTCTTTCCAGTGAAAGAAAACTCAGAAGGTAGATGTGACAGCATAGCATGTCCTGGGGTCCATGACTGTGGGTGGAGGGTGGGCAGGCCCCAGGCGGGCTGTGGGTCTCTGTGGTGTGGAGGGTGGGGCCTGCGGCTCACATGATGGAGCAGCATTTAAAATGCTGCTTTCTTCATGTCAAAGTCCTGGGTGTCGCTGGCAGGGGCCTCGGGCCCCACGTGGTTCTCCTCCCTGGAGCCTGAAGTGGTAGGGGGCTCCGCGGCACTGCCATTGGGTGGGGCAGCCTCCTTGGGCTCAGCCTCGTCCTCGATGACCACCAGCTCTGCCGTAATGGTGTCCTGCAGCCCCAGCACTTTCTGGCTTTCTGCCTCATCCTCCACATTCTGGTACCCCATGAAGATCATGGTGACGGGGGGCTCCTGGCCAGGCTGGATGCCTGGTGGGCCAGACGTGGCCTCACCAGGCTGCGCCTGGACTCCCGTGATCTCCCGCCTGGAGGGTGTGGTGTTCCCGATGGCCTCCTCAGATGTCCCCCCGGTCTCTGCTGCCCCAGCCACAGGCCCTGCCTCACTCAGCGTGACTTCATCTGCCTTGTGTCTGAGATCGTCCACCTCGGAAGAGCTCAGTGGCTGGATCCCGTTCACCACGGTGCAGTCCACGGCATGGACCACTGCCTTCATCATGGTGGAGCCTTCCACTGTTCTCACAGGGGTGTTGGAGACTGGCTTCACTGCTTTGGGTGTGCCCACTGGGGTCTGCTGAGAAGTCAGTACCATCTCTGCCTTCTGGGTCTCCTTGGCCGGTCTGGGGGCTGCCACATTCTCCTTGGCTGCAGGTGGGCGTGCGTCTGCGTTCTCCAGCACCTCGATCTCCTGCTCCAGCCTGGAGATGGATTCTTCCAGGTGCCGGGCCTTCTGCTCATCCTTCTGCATCTGTCTCCTCATGTCTTTGTCCCCCTATGAGGCTGAGGACAGAGTCCCCCACAGCAGCCATCGTTCCAGCAATGGCTTGGACTTCAGATGCTGCAGCTGCCACTGATTGTCCTCCAGCTGCCTTGTTCTCAGTCTCTGCCTGTTTCTTCCGTTTCTCTGCAATGGCCTGCAGCCGCTCCTGCTGGAATGTGGTCTCCCCTGCCAGGACCTCCATTTCCCCGTGAGGTCCAATTGGGTAGGCGATGCTGAGCTGGGCGAACTAGGTGGGCGCGCAAGGCGGGAGGAGGGCGGTGGGCTTAGGCCAAGCGACCTGGGCTGCGTGGCTCGGGGGCATAGGCACCAGCTCCAGCATCGACCAGCGCGAGGCTGTTTATTGTCCAGGCTGCGCTGGGCGCAGGGGTGGGCTGAGCGCGCGCACCGTCACCACTGCCACCGTGTTTCTCTGTCCTATTATTATTATTACTACTACTATTATTTTACCTTTTTTAAAAAAAGTTTTTATTTTATTTTATTTTATTTTATTTTATTTTATTCTGGGATTAGTGTTCTACAGTCTATTTTTATTTTTTCTTTTAGCATTATTTTACTCTACCTCAATTTTTCCTTTATGCCAACACTCTTGCTCACTGTTCTCCTTTTTTGTCCCGGTTCTTTTACCCTGTTCCTGCTTTGGTTTTTCTCTACTCTTTCTTTTACTCCCTGTTAAAAATTGATTTTACTCATATATCTAATGTCCTCTCCTCTACTCCAATCCATGACACTGCTCTCTTCTCTTTCTTAAATACCCATTTTTTTATTTTCTTTATTTCCTTTTTCTTTCTTTCTGTATTCTTGTTGTTTGTTTGATTGTTTGTTGGTTTGTTGTTGTTTTTTCTTCTTTTTTTCTTCTGTTTTTCCTCTCCTTGCTTGTTCTATTCTTCTACTAATGGGTTAATTAATTCCAATCACCAACTCAGGACTATCTACTCTCTATTCTCCTTTTCCAGTAATAGATGAATGCATAGATAGATACATTAAAGGGGAAAATTTATATCTTTATAAATTTTCATATATATATATATATACATATATATGTATATATATATATATATATATATATATATATATATATTCTCTTTTTTGTATTTTGTTTTTTACTTTTCTTCTTATACACTCATTTTCTTTTTACCTCCTCTATACTGAATTGTGGCCATTTCCCCATTCATTCCATTCCTTTTCCTTACCTTCTGGAAATAAGTTCTGCTTCCTCAGATTCAGCAGGGTGTTTGTTATTTGGGTGTTTGTTGTTTGCATTCATCTCAGAGTGTTTGTTGTTAGCATTTTTTGGATTAGCTGTTGGTTTTTTTGGAGTTTTCTCCCCATATAAATCCATTCCCCCTCTTCATTTTTCTTCTCTTTCTTTTATCTCTTACATTTTCTTTTTTTCTTATAGGGAGCGGCTATATGATTAAGCCTCAGACTGACCTGTTGGCAAAGCCACAAACAAGTCCCAGCTTAGAGGGCATAGCCCTCTTAGCATAATTAGGCTTGACCTTATGACACTCCCTAGATCTTATCTGGGTAGCTAATGGGCTGAGGGAGATGCAGCAAGTGCTGCCAAAACAAGCAAAACTCATGAGAACATTGTAACTATGGTGATCACTACCTTGTTTACCTCTGGCTACAAAATAAAGGCTTAGATTTCTGTCTGGATCTCTTTCTGTGGCCTTAGCCAGGCACAGGAGATCTACCTAGACCCAGCTTATTCTCTTTGTCTGTCTTTTCTACATCCTTCGCCAGCCCCCCTCAGGCTCACTGAACGCTTGGCTGTGCTGGCCCCGCACATTTTCTCAATATCATTTTGCATTCTTTTTCTTTCTCATAATTCTCTTTTCTCTGGTAGTCACCTTTATTTGGGGTTATTGGTGTTGTGAATATATTTGTGTTTGGTGCCCTGTGAATTGTATCTTGTCGTGTTGTATTTTGTACCTTTAAGTCAAGGCAGTAGAGAGAGAGCTACATAACCAAATACCCTGAGAGGAGCGAACATGAGAGAGACAAAGAACAGCCCCCATTCGAAAAAAAAGGAGAAATTACAGGAAAAGGAAGTAAATGAAATAGAGGCAAGCAATATGTCAGAAAAAAATAATTCAGAGCAATGGTCATGAGAACTCTGAAAAGGATGGAAGAAAAAATCAACAATATGTGTAAGAACCAAGAAAAAATGATGAAGAACCAAGAAGAAATTGAAAATGACACCGCTTCAATTAAGAACACAATAGAAAGCACCAACAGTAGACTGGAAGAAGTGGAGAACTGCATCAGTGAGCTAGAAGACAAGGTAGTAAAAAATACACAAGCAGAGCAGCAACTGGAAAAAAAATATTAAAAAACAGGAGGAGAGCCTAGGGAACTTTGGGAGAACACAAAATGAAACAACATCTGCATATTAGGGGTCCCAGAAGGAGAGGAAACTGTGCAAGAAAGAGAAAACATATGTGAAGAAATATTGACAGAAAACTTCCCTGATATTGGGAAGAAGAAAAAACTCACACAAGTCCAAGAAGCTCACAGAGTTTCAAACAAGATGAACCCAAAAAGATTGACACCAAGACACAGTATACTTAAACTGGCAAACACCAATGACAAAATAAGAATCTTAAAGGCTGCCAGAGAGAGACAGAAAGTTACCCATAAGGGATCTCCCATCAGACTATCAACTGATTTCTCAACAGAAACACATCAGGCAAGAAGGGAATTGAATGAAATATAAAAAGTCATGGGAAGCAAGGGTCTGAATCCAAGAATGCTGTACCCAGCAAGGCTATAAATCAAAGTTGAGGGTGAAATCATGAGCTTCACAGACAAAAAAGGTCTAAGGGAGTTTGTTACCACCAAACCAACAATGTAAGAAATGCTAAAAAGGACTGATGTAAAAAGAAGAAATAGGAAGGAATGTAGGAACACAGGCATACATAATAAAAATGGCGACAAACAAGCACCTATCAATAATAACTTTAAATGTAAATGGATTAAATGCTCCAATCAAAAGACATAGGGTAGCTGAATGGATAATAAAACATGACCTAAATATCTGCTGTCTATAGGAAACCCACCTCAGAACAAAAAACTCACACAGACTGATGGTGAAGGAATGGAAAAAAGATTTTCAGGTGAATGGAAATGAAAACAACAACAACAAAAACACGAAAAGCTGGGGTAGCAATACTTCTATGTGACAAATTAGACCAGAAAGTGAAGGCCATAACAATAGATAAGGAATGCCACTTCATAATACTAAATGGAGCAATTCAACAAGAATATATAACTGTGGTAAATATATATGCAACCAATACAGGAACAACCAAATGCATAAAAATAAATAAATAAATAAATAAATAAATAAATAAATAAACAAACAAACAAACAAAAAAACTTCTGGAGGATATTAAGGGAAAGATTAACAGAAATACAGTCATAATAGTAGACTTTAATACCCCACTAACACCACTGGATAAAATCTCTAAACAAAAAATCAGCAAAGAAACATCAATCCTAAATGACTCACTAGATCAGATGGACTTAATTGATATCTTCATAACATTTCACCCCAAAGCCAAAGAATGTACATTCTTCTCAAGTGCACATGGGTCATTTTTAAAGATAGACTACATATTGGGACACAGGCAAAGCCTTTTCAAATTTAGGAGGATAAAAATCATTTCATGCATCTTCTCAGATTACAATGGCATTGAATTATAAATCAATCACAATAAAAACAATGAAAAACTACCAAACACCTGGAGGCTACGTAGCATGCTATTAAACAATGATTGGGTTACCAAAGAGATCAAAAAAGAAATAAAAAGCATCCTGGCAACAAACGACAATGACATCACAATAATCCAAAATCTATGGGACACAGTGAAAACAGTCTTTTTTTTTTCTTTTTCTTTTTTTATTATTAGTTAAGGTATTACAAATGTGTCCACATCCCCCCCATTAACCCCCAACCTCCCCGCCACACACAAACTCATGCTCCCATCCCCCTGTTGTCCATGTCCATTGGTTTGGCTTATATACATGTATACAAGTCCTTCGGTTGATCTCTTCCCCTTACCCCCGCCCTCCCCTACTTTCCTTCTGGGGATCGATAGCCTGATCACTGTTTCTCAGTCTTTGGGTATGTCCCTTTTCATCAGTCTATGTTGTTCTCTATAATCCACAAATGAGTGAGATCATGTGGTATTTATCTTTCTCTGACTGGCTTATTTCACTTAGCATAATGCTCTCCAGTTCCATCCATGCTGTTGCAAAAGGCAAGAGTTCTTTTTTTTTTACCGCAGTGTAGTATTCCATTGTGTATATGAACCACAGTTTTCTAATCCACTCATCTGCTGATGGGCACTTAGGCTGTTTCCAAATCTTAGCTATGGTGAATTGTGCTGCTATGAACATAGGGGTGCATATATCTTTTCTGATTGGCGTTTCTGGTTTCTTGGGATATATTCCTAGTAGTGGGATCACTGGGTCAAATGGGAGTTCCATTTTTAGTCTTCTGAGGTAGCTCCATACTGTTCTCCACAGTGGCTGCACCAGTCTGCATTCCCACCAGCAGTGCAGAAGGGTTCCTTTTTCTCCACATCCTCTCCAACACTTGTTGTTTGTTGATTTGTTGTTGATAGCCATTCTGACAGGTGTGAGATGATAACGCATTGTCGTTTTGATTTGCATCTCTCTTATAATTAGTGACTTTGAGCAGGTTTTCATATGTCTTTCGGCCTTCTGTATGTCCTCTTTCGAGAAGTGTCTATCTAGGTCCGTTGCCCATTTTTTTATTGGATTGTTTATCTACCTTTTGTTAAGTTTCATGAGGTCCCTGTAAATGTTGGAAATTAAACCCTTATCGGTGATATCATTGGCAAATATGTTCTCCCATGTAGTGGGTCTTCTTGTTGTTTTGTTGATGGTTTCCTTTGCTGTGCAAAAGCTTTTTTATTTTGATGTAGTCCCATTTGTTTATTTTCTCTTTAGTTTCCATTGCCCTAGGAGCATTATCAGAGAAGAAATTTCTTCGGCATATGTTTGCGATTTCGCTGTGTGTGGATTCCTCTAGTATTTTTATGCTTTCCCGTCTTACGTTTAAGTCTTTTATCCATTTTGAGTTTATTTTTGTGTATGGTGTGAGTTGGTGATCTAGTTTCATCCTTTTGCATGTGTCTGTCCAATTTTCCCAACACCATTTATTGAAAAGACTCTCTTGCCTCCATTGTATGCTCTTGCCTCCTTTGTTGAATATTAATTGGGCATAGTGGTTTGGGTCGATTTCTGGGGTCTCTATTCTATTCCATTGATCTATATGTCTGTTCTTGTGCCAGTACCAAGCTGTTTTAAGAACAGTGGATTTGTAATACAGTTTGATATCTGGTATTGAGATCCCACCTACTTTGTTCTTTCTCAGGATTGCTGCAGCTATTTGGGGTCTTTTTTTATTCCAGATGAATTTTTGGAACGTTCATTCTAGATTTGTGAAATATGCTGTTGGTAATTTAATGGGGATTGCATTGAATCTATAAATTGCTTTGGGTAGTATGGACATTTTGATGATGTTGATTCTACCAATCCATGAACAAGGTATATTCTTCCATCTGTTTATGTCTTCCACTATCTCTTTTTTCAGTGTCCTGTAGTTTTCAGCATGTAAGTCTTTTACCTCCTTAGTTAAGTTTATTCCTAGGTATTTTAATTTTTTTGGTGCAATGGTAAATGGGATTGCTTCTGTAGTTTCACTTTCTGTAAGTTCACTATTGGTGTAAAGAAATGCCATGGATTTCTTAGCATTAATTTTGTATCCTGCTACATTGCCGAATTCATTTATTAAGTCTAATAATTTTTTGATGGAGTCTTTAGGGTTCTGTATGTACAGTATCATGTCATCTGCAAATAAGGACAGTTTTACTTCTTCTTTTCCAATCTGGATGCCTTTTATTTCTTCTTCGTGTCTGATCGCAATGGCTAGTACTTCCAGTACTATGTTGAACAGGAGTGGTGAGAGGGGGCATCCCTGTCTTGTTCCTGTTTTTAGGGGGGATGGTTTTAGTTTTTGCCCATTGATTATGATGTTGGCTGTGGGTTTGTCATATATGGCTTTTATTATGTTGAGGTATGATCCTTCAATTCCCACCTTGCTGAGAGTTTTTATCAAGAAAGGGTGTTGGATTTTGTCAAATGCTTTTTCCGCATCAATTGATATGACTATGTGGTTTTTTTCTCTCAATTTGTTTATGTGATGTATCACGTTTATTGATTTGCGGATATTGTACCATCCTTGCATCCCTGGGATAAATCCTACTTGGTCATGGTGTATGATCTTTTTGATGTACTGCTGGATCCGGTTTGCTAGGATTTTGTTGAGGATTTTGGCATCTATGTTCATGAGGGATATTGGCCTATAATTCTCTTTCATTGTATTGTCTTTATCTGGTTTTGGGATTAGGGTGATGTTGGCTTCATAGAATGAGCTGGGAAGTGTTCCTTCCTCTTGGATCTTTCGACATAGTCTGAGGAGGATAGGTTTTAGTTCTTCCTTGAATGTTTGGTAAAACTCCCCTGTGAAGCCATCTGGCCCCGGGCTTTTGTTTGCTGGAAGCTTTTTGATTACTGCTTCGATTTCCTCCATAGTTATTGGCCTATTGAGATTTTTAGATTCTTCCTGGTTAAGTTTTGGAAGGTTGTATTTATCTAGGAATATGTCCATCCTCCAGGTTGTCTAGTGTGTTGGAGTTGAGTTGTTCATATTATTTTCTAACAATCCTTTCTATTTCTATGGGGTCTGTTGTTATTTCTCCTCTTTCATTTCTGATTTTGTTTATTTGGGTCCTCTCTCTTTGTTTCTTGGTGAGCCTGGCTAGAGGTGTATCAATCTTGTTCATCCTTTCAAAGAACCAGCTCTTGGTTTTGTTGATCTTTTGTATTGTTTTTTTTTGTCTCTATGTCGTTTATCTCCACTCTGATCTTTGTTATTTCCTTCCTTCTGCTTACAGTGGGCCTTTTTTGTTGCTCTCTTTCTAACTCTTCGAGTTGTAGAGTTAGGTCATTTATTCTCATTGTTTCTTGTTTCTTGCAGTAGGCTTGTAGAGCTATGAACTTTCCTCTCAAGACTGCTTTTGCTGTGTCCCATAGGTTTTGGATTGTTGTGTTTTCATTGTCATTTGTTGCCATGATGTTTTTTATTTCTTCTTTGATCTCACTGGTAACCCAGTCGTTGTTTAATAGCATGCTATTTAGTCTCCATGTGTTTGATTTTTCTGGATTGTTTTTGTTGTTGTTGATTTCCAGTTTTATGCCTTTATGGTCTGAGAAGATGCTTGATATGATTTCTATTTTCTTGAATTTGAAGAGACTTTGTCTGTGACCCAATATATGGTCTATCTTTGAAGATGACAAATGTGCACCTGAGGAGAATGTATATTCTGTGGCTTTGGGGTGAAATGTTCTGAAGATGTCAATTAATTCCATCTGATCTAGTGAGTCATTTAGGATTGATGTTTCTTTGCTGAGTTTCTGTTTAGAGGATTTGTCCAGTGGCGATAATGGGGTGTTAAGGTCCCCTACTATGATTGTATTGCTGTCAATCTCTCCCTTGATCTCCTCCAGAAGATTTCTTACGTATTTGGGTGCTCCTATATTGGGTGCATATATATTTACCAGAGTTATTTCTTCTTGTTGCACTGCTCCCTTTAGTATTATGAAGTGGCCTTCTTGATCTCTTTTTATGTCCTTCACTTTGAGATCTAATTTGTCAGATATAAGTATTGCTACCCCGGCTTTTTTTTCACTTCCATTGGCCTGAAAAACCTTTTTCCATCCCTTCACCATCAGTCTGTGTGCGTCTTTTTTTCTGAGGTGGGTTTCCTGTAGACAGCAGATATATGGGTCATGTTTTCTTATCCACTCATTTACCCTATGCCTTTTGACTGGGGAATTTAATCCATTTACATTTAAAGTTATTATTGATAGAAACTTGTTAGTCGCCATTTTTGTTCTTTACCGCTGCATTCCTTCTTTGTTTCCTGTTTTTTCTATTTACAGCAGACCCTTTAGCATTTCTTGCATTGCTGGTTTTGTCTGTGAAGCTCCTGATTTGACCCTCAATTTTGATTGATAGCCTCGCTGGGTATAGTATTCTTGGATTCAGACCCTTCCTTTGCATGACTTTGTATATTTCATTCCATTCCCTTCTTGCCTGATGTGTTTCTGTTGAGAAATCGGTCGCTAGTCTGATGGGGGATCCTTTGTAGGTAACTTTCTGTCTCTCTCTGGCTGCTTTTAAGATTCTTGCTTTGTCGTTGGTGTTTGCCAATTTAATTATTATGCGCCTTGGTGTCGGTCTTTTCGGGTTCATTTTGTTTGGGACTCTGTGAGCTTCTTGGATTTGTGCGAGTTTTTTCCTCCCTATATCAGGGAAATTTTCTGTTACTATTTTTTCAAACAGGTTTTCTATTCCTTGCTCAGTTTCCTCTCCTTCTGGCACCCCTATTATTCGGATGTTGTTTCGTTTAGCATTGTCCCAGAGTTCTCTTAGGCTCTCCTCCTGCTTTTTAATTTTTTTTTCTAGAAGCTGTTCTGTTTGGGTATTTTTTTCTACCTTGTCTTCTAGCTCGCTGATGCGGTCCTCTGCTTCTTCTAGTCTACTGTTGATGCTTTCTATTGAGTTCTTTATGGCAGTGATGTCATTTTTCATTTCTTCTTGGTTTCTCTTCATTTCCTCTTGGTTCTTCTTCATTTCCTCTTTTTTCCTACACATATTGTTGAATTGGTCTTCCATTCTTTTCATCCACCTTATGGCCATTACTCTGAATTCTTTCTCTGACAGGTTGCTTGCCTCCATTGCCTCCATTTTGTTTACTTCCTTTTCTGATGATGCCTGTTTTTCTTTCATATTTGGGTTGGTTCTTTGTTTCACCATGATTTCTCTTCTCAAGGTGTTTGGTTATGTAGTTCTCTCTCTGCTGCACTGATTCAAAGGCACAAAATACAACACAACAAGGCACAACGTACAAGGCACTGAACTAAATTCATTCACGATATTAATAACCCCAAATATAGGTGACCCCCTGAGTGAAGAGAATTAGGGGATAAAGAAGAAAAAAGAGGATATAGATTAAAGAGAAAAATAAAAAACAAAAAGGAGTGCTGAAATGAGATTGGGAAAAGGGACAGAAGAAAAAAAACAAAAAGACAAAAAAAACAACAACAAAAAAACAAAAACAAACAAACAAAAAAGTAAGAGAATGAAATAGAGGTGGGGAAGAGGCTATTTGTATGGAGAGAAAACTCCAAGAGAACCGCAACCAATCTCAATGAACTCCAGCAGCAGATCCCTGGAGACTAATGCAAACTACAAACAACCAACAATATCAAGCGAGGCAAGGGAAAACAGAAGCACAAAAATAACCAGATAAAGAAAAAGTAAGCAAAACAGAAAAATTAAATTGAAAAACAAAACAATTTCCCACACAAGCATAAAAAACCCCAATATACTCAAAATCAAGCAAACACTAGCAAAACGACAGAGAGAGAGAGAGAAAAAAATTAGATAGTGAAGAAAGATAAGAGAGAGGTGTATATGGATTTAGAGCGAGGGATTGGAAATTAGATATATAAGTAGGGTGAAATTTAGACAGTGGGTAGAAAGAAGGAATAGGGAAAATCCAAAGCAGGAATAGGGTAAGAGAAACAGGACAACAAAACGGGAAAAGTGGGGAAGAGAGTTTTGGCTTAAGGGTAAATGTGAGATAGAGAGAAATGATGCTAAAGGAACGATGAGACTAGAGTGTAGAACACTAATCCCAAAATAAAATAAAGACAAATAAAAAGAATAAAAAATAAAATGACACTTGAAAAAATGGTAAAAGCTTAGCAATAATACTGGTTAAAAAAATGTAGTAATTAAAAAGGTAAAATCAAGTGATGAAAAAAATAAAAAATAATAAAATAGGTTCTTAATGAAATGGTAAAAAAAGAATTAAAAAAATATATAAAAATATTCTGAAGTGAAGGTGCTTCAGATCTTCCACTCTTCTTTTTGGCACGCCTTAGTCCTGCCAGGCATTCAGGGGAGTGTTGAACTCCCCTGTGATACACTGTCCCTTGTGCAGTAAACCACAGACCTGATTTTAAGGCAGGTTGTATTTGTTTACCAGACTGCCTTTATTTGTGATCACAGAAGAGACAGTTCGTGGCTCTGCCTCTGGGTGGCAGTGTGTCTGGATTGACCTCCGAGGCTATAAGTCCTCTCTATCAGTCGTGGTTTTGTTTTTTTTCCTCTATGGTATTTGGAAAAGACCACTGCCCAGAGCTGGTTCCTTGCCACTGCCCGCTGTTTCCCAGGCTCCCCAAAAAGAACTTTCCCCTACAGGCTCTGCAAATGACCCCAACTGGGGAATCCCATGCACTGGGTTTAATAATCAAATGCACGGATCTAAGGGGAACTGTAACAAGAGCCTGATAGTTGTGCGAATTCGCAAGCCTCCACCTTCCAGGTCTGCGCACAGTCTCCGCGCGCAGTCTCCGTGCGCCCACTCGCCCCTGACACCAAGCAGCCAGCAGATTGGCAAAGTCCAAGGATGCTCCTTTACATCCAGTCCAGCTATGGGCTTATTTTTCGCGTTCCCTTCTGCCAGCAGCCCTGTGGGGCCCCTTCCCCACTCGCGGGTCACGCTGGTCCCAACCGCTGCGGACTCTGTGGGGCGCAGATTTCTCCCCACATGCGCGGTCCTCTCTCCAACCTGAATTGCAAACCGCACCTTTAGGGGAAGTCTAACCTTTCCTTGAGAAGAAGCAGTGCTCCTCTGAGTTCACACAGTCACGCTGCTTGAGATCCCTTGTTTCCAGGTTAATAGCTGGTCTCTGGATGCAGGCAACAACCACCCAAGATGGCGCAGTCTCCGCTGCTTAGCTGGCGCACCACAAGAGGCTTCAGCTGCAGTCTCCAACTGTCCTTTTTTTCCTGGGGGTTCTCAGTCTTTCCTAGCTGCAGACAGTCTCTCAGCTGAAAATCCTCTGCCTATTCGGGCTGTATGTTACCCGTTTCAGCTGCTCACCCTTATCTGCTCCAGGACAAGGCACCGGACACGTCCGTTTATACCTCCACCATTTTCCATCGAAAGCAGTCTTAAGAGGAAAGTTCATAGCTCTACAGGCCTACCTCAAAAAAACAAAACAAAAAAAAAACAAGAAAAAAATGGTAACAAATTATCTAAACCTATAACTCAAAGAGTTAGAAAGAGAACAAGAAAAGCTAGCATAATCAGAAGGAAGGAAACAATAAAGATAAGAGTGGAAATAAATTATAGAGATCAAAAAAAACAATTCAAAAGATCAATGAAACCAAGAGCTGGTTATTTGAAAGGAAAAACAAGATTAATGAACCTCTAGTCAGGTCACCAAGAATCAAGGAGAGAGGACAAAAATAAACAAAATCATAAATGAAAGAGGTGAAGTTAAAATTGATCCCACAGAAATAAAAAGTATTATGAAAAAATACTATGAACAACTCCATTCCAAAAAATATGGACAATCTAGATGAAATGGACATATTATTAGAAAAATACAAGCTCCCAAAACTCAATCAGGAAGAATAAAAAACCTGAAAAAGGCCTATAACTACCAACGAAATTGAAGCAGTGATCAAAAATCTTCCAGCAAACAAAAGCACTGGTCCGGACAGCTTTACAGGGCTGTTATACCAAGTATTCAAAAAAGAATTAAACCTTTCCTCCTCAGACTATTCCAAAATCTTCAAGAGGAAGCAACACTTCCAAACTCTTTCTATGAAGCCAGCATTACTCTAATTCCAAAACCAGATAAAGACACACACACAAAAAAAAAAACACAACAAAGCGAACTACAGGCAATATCTATGATGAACGTACATGCTAAAATCCTCAACAAAATTCTAGCAAATTGGATTCACCATTACATTAGAAAGATCATATACCATGACCAAGTGGAATTTATTCCAGGGATCCAAGGATGGCGCCATATCTGCAAATCAATAGATGTGATACATTACATAAAATATTAAGAGACAAAAATCACATAATCATATCAATTGACACAAAATAAGCATTTGACAAAATCCAACATCCTTTCTTGATAAAAACTCTCAGCAAAGTGGGAATAGAGGGATCATATCTAAACATAATAAAAGCCTTATACACAAACCTACAGCCAACATCATCCTCAATAGGCAAAAACTAAACTCATTTCCCCTAAGAATGGGAACAAGACAGGGATGCCCAGTCTCACCACTCCTGTTCAACATAGTACTGGAAGTACTAGCCATTGCGATCAGACAAGAAGGAGAAATAAAAGGCATCCAAATTAGAAATGAAGAAGTAAAACTGCCAATATTCGCAGATGACATGTACTATACATAGAAAACCCGAAAGACTCCATCAAAAAACTACTAGATCCAATAAATTTGGCAATGTAGCAGGATACAAAATTAACACCCAGATATCTATGGCCTTTTCATACACCAATAATGAACTCACAGAAAGAGAAATGAAAAAAGAAATCCCATTTAGCATTGCACCCAAAAAAATTAAGATGCCTAGGAATTATCTTAACTAAGGAGGTAAAAGACCTGTACTTGGAAAACTACAGGATGTTGAAAGAAGAGATACAGGAAGACATAAACAAATGGAAGAATGAACCATGTTCATGGATTAGTAGAATAAACATCATTAAAATATCCATACTACCCAAAGCAATCTACAGATTCAATGAAATCCCCATTAAAACACCAACTGCATACTTCAAAGATCTAGACCAAACTCTCCAAAAATTCATCTGGAATAAAAAAAGACCCCGAACAGCCACAGCAATCCTGAGAAAGATGAATGAAGTTGGAGGGATCACAATACCAGATATCAAGTTATATTACCAAGCCACGGTTCTCAAAACTGCCTGGTACTGGCACAGGGACAGACATATAGACCAATGGAACAGACCAGAGAACTCAGAAATCAACCCAAGCCATTATGCTCAATTACTATTTGACAAAGGAGGCAAAAGCATACAATGGAGTCAAGACAGTCTCTTCAATAAATGGTGTTGGGAAATTTGGTCAGAGACATGCAAAAAATGAAACTAGATCACCAACTTACACCATACACAAAAACAAACTCAAAATGACTAAAAGACCTAAATGTACGACGGGAAACCATTAAAATCCTACAAGACTCCTTAGGTAGCAAAATAGCAGACAGATGTTGTAACATCATCTTTGCAGACACAGCTCCAAGGGCAATGGAGACTAAGGAGAAAATAAACAAATGGGACTACCACAAAAGTAGAAAGCTTCTGCACAGCAAAATAAACCATCAACAAAACAGTAAGAAAGCCCACTGAATGGGAGAACATATTTGCCAATGATGTTTCAGATAATGGTTTAGTCTTCTAAATTTATAGAGAACTCATACAACTTAACAAAAGGAAGATAAATGATCCAGTCAAAAAATGGGCAAAGGACCTAAATAGACACTTTTTGAAAGAGGACATATGAAAACATTCTCACACCTGTCAGAATGGCTACCATCAACAAATCAAAAAATGACAAGTGCTGGCGAGGATGCAGAAATAAAGGAACCCTTGTGCACTGTTGGTGGGAATGCAGACTGGTGCAGCTCTGTGGAGGACAGTATGGAGTTTCTTCAAAAAACTAAAAATGGAACTCCCATTTGACCCAGTTATCCTACTTCTAGGGCTATATCCCAAGAAACTAGAAACACCAATCAGAAAGGATATATGCACCCCTATGCTCATAGCAGCACAATTTACAATAGCTAAGATTTGGAAACAACCTAAGTGCCCATCAGCAGATGAGTAGATTAAGAAACCGTGGTACATCTACACAATGGAATACTATGCTGCTATAAAAAAGAAGGAAATTTTACCCTTTGCAACAGCATGGATGGGACTGGAGAGCATTATGCTAAGTGAAATAAGCCAGTCAGAGAAAGATAAATATCACATGATCTCACTCATATATGGGATATAATCATCAACAAAATTTGATGAACAAGAATAGATCCAGAGACAAATGTCAGGGGAAGTGGGGTTAGAGAGCAACAAAGGACTTGTATGCATGCATATTAAAATAACCAATGGATATAGACACTGGGGAGGTGGTGGCTTGCCTGGGGTGGGAATGGCTGTTGGTTGTCAACTGGGGATAAAGAAGGTATATGCAAAACTTTAGACAATAAAAAAGACACTATTTTTTCCTGCCTTTCATGCAATTTGTAATGACATTGGATAGTTCAAATTCTCTTATTTGCAAAGCTATAAAGTAGTTAAGCCATATCTATAATCAGAAATGAATTTGAGCATTGTCAGTAATGTTCATAAAAACATTTTTCTTTTTCTTTGATCCCAGGTCAGGACACATACAAGAATCAACCAATGAATGCATGAATAAGTGGAACTATAAATATCTCTCTCTCTCTCTCTCTCTCTCTCTCTCTCTCTCTCTCTCTCTCTCTCCCTTCCTCTCTCTCTTCCTCTTCCTCTTTATCCCCATAAATCAGTCAATAGTTATATATAATTTAAAGAAGAGTTATGCTGGTAACAAATCTAAATGCATTAAATCTTGGCATTCTTTATTAACACAGATCCTCACCCTGTTTTTTAAGTAATAATAACTAAATAGACAGTTCAATTTTATCCAAGGTCTAACAAAGTGTGGTCACTTTCAATCTGCTTATAAATCATTTTTTATTATTGTAAATGTAGATTACTGGACCCCATTTTCAACCCACCTTCAAATTGATTTTCTTATACTTTGAAATTTGTGTGTCTTCCTTAAAAAATGTTGGTGGGAGAAGATGGGGCAGGGCAGATGATACATTCTGTGTCACCCTTATCAATGCACCCTTTCATGAATTCCCAAATCTATTTAATTCACAGATTCTCACAGTCCCTGCCTTCTCTCTCAGATATCCTAGAGATATGGGAAATATAGATTTTGTGAGTCAAACCATCTTGCTGGCAGCTAAGCACAAGATTACCTTAAAAATATGTATAATGAAGAGCAATAATTAAGTCAATACCCATTATTGAATATATATTCAATGTCACAGGTTAGGTGTTTTTCATACACCATCTTATTTGTAAAACTCTAGGAAGTGTTATAGATATTCTCATTTAATATTTGAAGAAACTAAGGCTCATAGGGTTTAACTAATTTGTTCAGTTACTGGAGGAGCTTGGGTTAGAACACACATTTTTGCTTCAAACACCTATGCTTTTGCCATGTTGCCTTTGATCATAAAAATCAGATGAGTCATTGGAGGGGAGGGGGATAACGATAAAGAAAAACATTCCCATGTTACCCAAATCCTCAGTTGCTTACACAATAGCTAAAGTATCAGTCTTGTAGAACTCTCCCCTTGTCTTCACTGGACATTCTCCCCACTTTTTCAGAGTCTCAGCTTAGTTCTGGTAAGTCCCCTGGTAAAGTCTTCCACCTCTTGTTTGTTTTCAGCTATGTTATTGATTGCCTGAATTACAATAAAATGAAACATCCATATGGCCTACCTTAAGCTCTAATTTTATGATACAGTAGCCACTGGTCCTACATGGCTATCTCAATGTAATCAGTTTACTTAATATTTTAATTTAAAGTTAGTTTAAATTGAACAAAAAAAAATCCACTTGCGTGGTCACACTGATATACGACAATACTATTTGGCAGCACTGCCCAAATGTACTAGTATAGGTAAAAGGCAGTTTTATATTTGAGGGTTTAGTAACTGGTGCAGAAAAATAATCTATATACTTACACACTTATTTTAACAAACATTTAAACATCTTTTTTTTTAAAAAATATATTTTTTATTAAAGGGAGGAAGGGAGAGGAAGAGAGGAAGGGAGAGGGATACAGAGTTAGAAACATCGACGAGAGAGAAACATCGATTAGCTGCCTCCTGCACACTCCCTGCTGGGTATGTGCCTGCAACCAAAGTACATGCTCTTGACCAGAATCAAACCTGGGACCCTTGAGTCCACAGGCCGATGATCTATCCACTGAGCCAAACCAGTTAGGGCAATACTTAAAAATCTTAATCCACTGATGTTTTTGTTTTTCCTTATAATTATAGTCTCTTTTCAGCCCTTAAAACGAGTATATTATAAAATGTTTTTAAAGGTACTAAAGGTGAGGCAGGATAGTAAGAAGCTAGGAAAATTCCTTGGTAAGTACAATAGGGAAACTGAGACATAGCAGGGGTAAAAAAAACAAAAACAAAAACAAACAAACAAACAAACAAAAAAACCCGTCTGAGCAATTTATAGACAGATACAGAAGTTCATGGGGTGGAAAGTCCCAGGTGCCTAGCAACGGGCAAAACTGGTATCAGAACATGTTCCCAGAGTGGCTTTTCCTCCCCTAGCATATAAGTGGCCATGAAGTTTAGACTCCCTGACCTTTCCTCCTTAGAAATAATATCTAAGTCTCAGTTGTATTTCAGCTCTAGGCTTAGAAAAGTAGCTAAACCAGGAGGGTGATGCCAAGACCAGCTGTGATGACTAAGGCCCCCCTGCCTTGACACTGACCAATCAGTGGAGACCATGACCCTGAAAAGGTACATCTGGAAAAGCTGATAAATATTCTATTGAGATCCTTCCCTTAGATTTCCCCTAAACTACCAGCCTTTAAAACCCTCAAGAGGAAGGATCAAGTGGACGCTCTCCCTCCAGGCTCACACCCATGCCTTTTCCTTCCTCCTCTTCTTCCTGGACAGGCATGCATCTCCTAAACTCTAAAGCACCCAACAGACTTGCAAACAGGAGAGCAATGGGCAGTGGCAGCTCATTTAGGACTAACCCCCTGAGCCGGTCTCCAAGGCCCCCTTTTCTCTGACTTCCAAGTGAGCCAAAGCAAGCCCACCTAAGCTTTCTCCTGTCCCCTCTTGTACCCTATATCCTTCCTTATTTCATTGTCCCCAGATTTAATAAATGTACTCTCAAAATGACCTGGACGTTTGTTGTGAAATCTTTCCTGCACAAAGTCAAGAACCCACATACTACAGCCTGGTGTCAGGAAGACCCACTCTGGGCCCAGCCCCTTTCTGGTAATAATGGTAGTAATCTGCTTATTGCACTGATTAGACAGTCCTGAATGTACAGGTACTAAAGGGAAAATTGTATTTTTTAAAAATACGGAAAAGTATTTCCATGTGATTAATGTTTACCTTTACAACCAAATAGATCCAAGCAGTTAAGACTGATGGGGTGCCATTCTTCACAACATGTGACAGCATATGCCCTGGACTATTAGTTTCAAGTGTATCTGTATAGCAAGCAGCCTTGGAACTTATAACTCCCTCCAGGGCAAGGGACAGAGTTGTTTACTGAACAGGTTGAGGATGGTATCTCTCTTTGAGAAAAAGTTGGTCAGGTTTGCTAGAATTCTTCTTTCAAAGGTTGGAAGGTTCTTAAACTTGTGGTCACTTAGCTGGACACAAATGCACTGTGTGTGCAGCACTATATGGTCTATTCTCTGTCTGTCCCTTGGGTCTGGTCTTGAAGGCCAGGGGAAACTCATGCTACCTGCTGGGCCTTGAATAAAATTGTGCCTCTAACCAAGGATCTGTGTCATTCCACAGCCTCCATGAAACTGACTGGCTCACATGTGGGCTTTAGATCTGAGAGAGATCTCAGACCCCACAGAGCTCTTGAGAAAATAAGATAGAGATAAATTGGAGCTAGTAGGTGTGGACACAAAAAGGAGTTCTATGGAAAATAACCTCACAGGGTGAGCTGATCATAAATTCCTAACTGGGCAGGTCATGCCAGGTTACCATACCTCAGGCTTATAACCTTTATAGAAAAAGGTTTGTGTTTGCCTTAAGCAAGCCCTATCAATTGTTCTTGTGCATCTAGGTTAACACACCTTTGAAATATGGGTACCCACTCTCAAGAGAGCACATAATCTTGGTTACTATCCTGTAATCCACTCCCCTCCTTGCTTTCTCCCACCTTCATGTAATCTTTCCTATGTTCCCTCCTTAATTTGAAATGTGTAAAAGAAGCTGCTGACTGTCATTATGAGGAGCATTTTTTTTTTTTCAGTCTGTTGAGATCTTGCTTCCAAGTGTATCCTCTGTTTGGCTCAAATAAGTTTTACAAAAATTCTCTACAGGTTGAATGTTCTTAGGTCAAGGTAGGTATGTCCTGGGAAGGGGGGTACAACCCAGAGTGTGGGAGAGGCAGAGTGGTCAAAAGGATGTGGAGTGAAGGTGCTAGAGGGAGAGAAGACTGGGAACAAAACACATCATTTTATTTTGTTAACAACTCCTAATCCACTTAATTTTTGTCCAGTTAATTTAGACCTCAAAGTAGATGATATGGGTTAATATAGATGATATGAGTTAATCTTGCTCAAAAGGAAACAAATCACTTGAAGACACCGGTTCTTCAGAAAAAAAAATAGATGCCTAATTAACTTTTTAATCCCCATTCAGTGTTTCCTCAGCATTGTCAGTTCTACAGGACTCCTCATTAAAATTATCCCACTTATTGGTGGAACTGCTCTCCTCATCCTAAAGACACAACCCCCTTGCTTTTGCTTTTCCAATCTTAAATCAGTCAAGAAAGTTTTCAGTAAAATGAAGAATAAAACTGGTCTGTCTCACACTCACCCATCCCTCCAAACTTGCCCCAGCCCCTTGCCTCCCCACCACATGCCTCCCTCCACCCCTTCCACACACACCCTGATGTGGGAGGTGTACAACCTATGCCCAGAAGGATGGGAAAACTTTGCTTCATAGATACCAGTCAAAAGACAACCACATGAACTAATTGTTTTATTAAGGTGATTGTATTATCTTATCTAATAATAGACAAAGATGGTAATTGACTGTACCTTCATTACACCTCCCATTGGCTAATCAGCACAATATGCAAATTAGCTGCCAACAAAGATGACGGCTAATTTGCATACTGAAGGCAGGGCGGGACAGCGTGAGCAGCCCGTGAGCAGCCCCATTTGCAGCCCCGCCCCCAGCCGGGACCTCCGTGTGCCACCTAAGTCCCGCTCTGCCGAAGCCCCACCTCAAGCTGGGACCCCATGGCGGTCAGAGAGCAGGAAAGTGCCGCCCACAGGCAGCACCCAGGTGGACCTGCTCCTGGGTCGCCATGGCAATCCCAGAGCAGGAAAGTGCAGAGGGCAGGTAGCCCCCAGGTGGGCCTGCTCCTGGGTCGCCATGGCTATCCCAGAGCAGGAAAGTGTGAAGGGCAGGCAGCCCCCACGTGGGCCTGCTCCTGGGTCGCCATGGCGATCCCAGAGCAGGAAAGTGTGGCCTGCCCCCAGCTCTCTGCAGCTATCCAGGGATCCATGAGCAGGAAAGTGCAGCCTGCAGGCAGCACCCCACCCTGGTCACAGCTCAAGGGAGAGTACAACACACAGTGGAGGCCAGGAGCCTGTGAGATCAACACAGAGGGGCGCCTGCTCCAAGCCTCCACAGTGTGGCTGAGGCAGGCCCCCAGCAGACACACACACACACACACACACACACACACACACACACACACACATACACACACAGACACACATACACAGCACCTGCTCTGAGCCTCCAATGTGGCTGGGGCAGGCCCCAAGTGGCGACACACATGCACACACACACACACACACAGGACACCTGCTCCGAGCCTCTGCTGCCGGACTGTGGCGGTCAGTAGGACATCCACTGAGGGCTCCTAGACTGTGAGAGGGGCAGGCTGGGCTGACGGAACTCCACCCCCCAGTGCACGAATTTCATGCACAGGGCCTCTAGTCTATAGATATAAAAGGCTAATATGCTAAGTGTCCCTCCATCCATCCGACTGGTAGTGATGATGCACACTGACCACCAGGGGGCAGACAGTCAACACAGGAGCTGCTGAGCTGCAGTGACTTGGCAGCATTGGTTCTCTGATGATGCACCCCGAAACCAGAGAGGAGGGAGCTCAATTTCTCACGGGTCCAAGCAATTCCACCTTCAACCATGGGTTATGTTGTTGCTGGGGCACTGTTGGCCCGAATCTGGTTTACTGCACACTCACATTTGTGTTCCACACCCTGTATGTAGGACAACAACTTTGCAGAGTGCTCTCTTACTCTCCAGGGCCCCTTGGGGTTTGTTGGAGAGCTTGTTTCAGCCCAATCCCCACAGGCCAGGCTGAGGGATCCCACCTGCCGGAGGGACCCTGCTCACTCTGCAGATGCCTCTTGAGCCATGGTGCTACCCCAGGTGCAGCCAGGCAGGGAGGGACCATATGAGGTTGGCTCCAGGGCATGTCTGGCCCATCTTGCTCAGTCCTGCCCCACTGGCCACCTTCTAATTAATTTCCTTTCAATGTGCATGAATCTATGCACCAAGTCACTAGTTTATTGTTAAATTACATGGTGTACTTCTTCATCCATGCTTGAGCCATGAAATCATACTTTGGCCTATCATTTATGTACATCTTACCAATTTCTGGAATGAGAATGTTGTGTGGATTGGGATGACATAACATGGTGCTGAGAGCAATACTTTGGAAACTGTGTGTTTGGGAGACCACTGGGCATTAAGAATGGGTGTTTTGGGAGATGGAAGCTGGCAACCGGCAAGAAGGTAGGGAGGGAGAGAGTGTGAGAGAGTGAGGGAGCAATAGAGGAATGTGCAGATGTGGGTGGTGTGTGAGTGTATGAGCTAGGGACAGTTAGATCCTGCAGGTCTTCCAAGAGGCTGCCAAACCTGGCAGTTTCAGATGCAAAAACCCCGCTGAAACCACAGACACTCGGGGTGGCCAGCGCAGGCACAGAAACCACACCATCTTGAAAAACAGAACTGTTTGAGACTAGGATCCTAGCCTCAGAACCACCCAATCTGGTCTCAGACGCAAACCGGTACCTGACAGCCACTAGGGACAAAGACCTGCAACCACAGCTGCAGACTCACAGACACCAAGAATCCAGACATGCCGGATGCAGATTTCTGTGAGTCACGGAACCCATCCCTCTTCCCGCAGGCTTGCTGCAGTGCCATAGGAACTGCTACACCCACCCTTCACACATGGCTGCAGCTCAGCTATGGGAATTTGAGCCCAGGCATGTGTGCAGTCACTGGGAATCTGTTCCCCACAATGCAATCAGGTGACCAAACCCCACTCCCATGCAGGGTGGCAGTGCCACCTGACTTCAATTCTGGGCAAGTGCACATGGAAGTCTGTTTTCCACAGCGCAGGAGTGAAAATCCTGCCTACACAGTGGGACTATGCAACCCAGTCCCCCAAGAAGCCCAGGGACCCTGATTCTCTGTGCAAGAAGCAGCACTGAGCACCAGAGACTTGACTCTGTTTCACATAGCGCGTGCTTGGGATCCCTGATTCCCAGTGCATTCACACTAAGAGCTAGTGACTCCAATTCTTGGCTCATGCACACAAAGGGAAACTGATTATCAGCACGAGGTCGCACCAAACAACAGAGACTATGACACTTGATTCTTGGTGCAGGCACCGGGGGACTCTGACTCCTGGCAAGTGCTAAGGGACTCAGATTTTTTAAAAAATATAGTTTATTGATTTTTTACAGAGAGGAAGGGAGAGGGATAGAGAGTTAGAAACATCGGTGAGAGAGAAGCATCGATCAGCTGCCTCCTGCACACCCACTACTGGGGATGTGCCTGCAACCAAGGTACATGTCCCTGAATGGAATCTAACCTGAGACTCTTCAGTCCCCAGGCTGATGCTCTATTCTGTGAGCCAAATCAGCTAGGGTAGGAACTCAGATTTTTGACACACACTAGCAGCGTCTCTTTTTCAGTGTGGTGCAGGCAGGGTCCCTGATTCTAGGTGCATGCACGAGGCCACACTGAGTGCCGGTGACTCTGATCCTGGGTGAGCATGGCTCCCACCAACCCATGACAGCCACATGTCTTGGTGTCAGAACTCTTCAGTGACACTCGGGTGGTGCAAAGCTCCCACTGCACACAGCCCAGGCCAATTCAACTCAATGTTTGAACCTTCTGGTGACAGTTAGAATGGGGAGAAAACAAAACAATACCCAGAGGAAAGAAAATGAAGAGGAATCACCAAGAAAGGAAGTAAGTAAAATGGAAGCATGCACAATGACAGAAAAAGAATTCAGAGTAATGACAGTACAATTCATAAACAGGATGGATGAGAAAATCAACAAACTATCAAAAACACCATAGAAAGTTTCAACAGTAGACTAGAAGAAGCAGAGGACTGAATTAGTGAGTTAGAAGATAAGGTAGAGAAACAAGCCTAATCTGAACAGCAACCGGAGAAAAAAATTACAAAGCAGGAGGAGAGCCTAAGGGAGCTTCAGGATAACACAAAACAAAGTAACATACATATAATAAGGCTGCTAGAAGGACAAGAAGAGCAACCAGGATTAGAGAATTTATTTGAAGGAATAATGACAGAAAAATTCTCTGATATGGTGAAGAAAAAGGTTACACAAGTACAGAGAGTCCGAAGCAAGATGAATCCCAAAAGACACAAAGAAACATCATAATTACAATGGCAAATGTTAACAACAAAGAGAGAATCTTAAAGGCTGCAAGAGATAAACAGAGTTACCTACAAAGGATCCCCCATGAGATTATCAAATGATTTCTCAATAGAAACACATCAAGCTAGAAGGGAATGGAAGGAGATATACAAAGTGAAGCAAAGCAAAGGACTGAATCCAAGTGCCGGGGTCCAACCCCAGCAGGTCCAGGGGTTCCCAAAGGCGTAGATGGAGTTGGCGAAGAAGGAATGACACAGAGACAGAGTTCAGTTTATCAGGAGCCTAACCAGGATCTCTAGCCAAGTTCTGGTCAGGATCTCCAGCAAAGTTCTGGTTAGGATCTCCAGCCAGGTTCTGTGTCCATGTTCTCTTGCTAGGTTCTCCAGCCAGGTTCTGTCCAGGTTCTCCAGCCAGGTTCAGTCACCAGGTTCTAGTCAGGTTCTCTTGCTATGTTCTATCCAGGTTCTGTCTCTATGTTCTTCAGCCAGGTTCTCTCGCTAGGTTCTGTCTCTAGGTTCTGTGGCCAGTTTCTGTCCAGGATCTTTTGCCATGTTCTCTCCAGCGAAGTTCTTCTGTCTCTAGGTTCTGTGTAGGTTCTGTGTCTAGGTTCCAAGTCCTGTTGTCTTGTTACATTTGTATTTATACCAGTTGATTCCAATCCTATCAATCTCTATTCCAAAGGTTAGGGCATTTCTTATCTCCATTCCAGGGAGTAAAGATTATGTAGCTTAAGCATGATTGTTTGTAGTTAAAGTGATTAATTACCCGCCTGGCACTTAGTTAAGGAGTTTTATTCCCTCCCTAACTTCAGGGAAAAATCCCTACCTGGGGAAACAACCTTTCTCAGAGAGGTGACCTTGGTTAAAACACATAGAGCCAAGAAGGTGAGCAAACATATTAAGAACAGTATGCCATATATGCCAGGTCCCTTGAAACAGCAAGGATGGACCGGATCCCGTCAAATTCCCCCTTTTTTATTTTTTAAAAGCAGGCATTAAAAAGAAAAACCCCAAATGCTCTCTTGTATCCATTTTAAGAGTAGAATTGGCGCTTTCCGCTATTACCTGAGTCCTGATCTATCACCCCAGGGAGAGCTTGCCAATCCTGCACTTTTCCAGGGTGGAAAGGCTGCAGTGGGGTTAAGGATAAGGCTCCTTGGGCCTACCTCCTCCCATGCCTTTACATTTACCTTTCCTTCCTCAGAAAAGCATGGGCATACTTCTTGTATAAAAAGTTCTGTCTGACTGGGAGTAACCTTAATTCCTCTGCTAGCAAGCATATGTGTTAAAAAATCAATACAGAGTCTTTTTTCTTTAGACTCAGTATGGCACATCTTCTTAATGTAAAGATCAATACAGAGTCTTCTTTCTTTGGACTCAGTATGGAACATCTTCTCAATCTAAGTTCTGTACTATCCACCTTCTTACCCTACTTATCCCCTATAGGGGGGTCTGCAGCAACCTGGTGGAGTCCTATCTGTCCCGAGTGTGGGGGTTCTCAATGCGGGGGGGCTTACCTAGGGGAATCCTGTTCCAGGGGTTCCCAAAGGTGTGGACGGAGTCGGCGAAGACTATCCACCCTCTTCCTACGGTGGAGTCCTATCCATCCCGAGTGCGGGGCACTTACCTAGGGGTCCCTGTTCGGGCGCCAGATGCCGGGGTCCAACCCCAGCAGGTCCAGGGGTTCCCAAAGGCGTAGACGGATTGGCGAAGAAGGAAGGACACAGAGACAGTGTTCAGTTGATCAGCAGGCTAGCCAGGATCTCCAGCCAAGTTCTGGTCTGGATCTCCAGAGAGGTTCTGCTGTTTATTGTCTTGTTACATCCGTATTTATACCAGTTGATTTTAATCCTGTCAATTTCTATTACAAAGGTTAGGGCGTTTCTTATCTCCATTCCAGGGAGTAAAGATTATATAGCTTAAGCATGATTGTTTGTAGTTAAAGTGATTAAATACCCGCCTGGCACTTAGTTAAGGAGTTTCATCCCCTCCCTAACGTCAGGGAAAAATCCCTACCTGGGGAAACAACCTTTCTGAGAGATGTGACCTTGGTTAAAACAGACAGCGCTAAGGGGAGCAAACATATGAAGAACAGTACGCTATATACGCCAGGTCCCTTGAAACATATGCTGTGCAGATGTTTCTTTCCTGCAGCGACTGTGTCAAGCAGCAAGGATGGACCGGCTTCCGGTATCCAAGAATACTCTATCCAGCAAGAATATCAATCAAAATTGAAAAGGAAAGCAGGAGCTTCTCAGAGAAAAAACGGCTAAGGGAATTTATCACTGCCAAGCCAGCAATGAAAGAAATGCTAAAGGGAATGCTGTAAAAAGAAGAAATAGAAAGGGAGGAAGGAACACAGGAATAAAGTACAAAAATGGATACATACAAGTACCTATCAATAATAATATTAAATGTAAATGGATTAAATGCTCCAATCAAAAGACATTGAATGAGTGAATGGATAAGAAAATATGCTGTCTACAGGACACCCACCTCGGAACAAAGGACTCACACAGACTGAAAATGAAGGGATGGAAAAATATCTATCAGGAAAATGGAAATGAAAAAAAGGCTTGGGTGGCAATACTAATATCTGACAAAATAGACTTCAAAGTGAAGACCATAACAAGAGACAAGAAAGGCCACTTCATAATTCTAAAGGGATCGATACAACAAGAGGATATACCTCCAGTAAACATTTATGCACCCACATGTAGGAGCACCCAAATACATAAAATAACTACTGGAAGATATCAGGGGAGAGATTGACAGCAACACAATCATAGTAGGAGACTTTAATACCCCATTAACATCACTGGATAAATCTTATAGACAAAAAAATAGCAAAGTAACATTAACCCTAAATGACTCACTAGATCAGATAGACTTGATTGACATCTTTAGAATATTCCACCCCAAAACTATAGAATATACATTCTTCTTAAGAGCACATGGGACATTTTCAAAGATAGACCACATACTGGGACACAGGCAAAGTCTCTCCAAATTCAAGAGGATTGAAATCATATCAAGCATCTTCTCAGATCACAATGGCATAAAATTAGAAATCAACTACAGTAAAAAAAAAATCACGAAGAAGGAAAATGGCGGAGGTGTAGACAGGCGTGTCTCATACTTTGTCCCGGAGCTGTTAGGGTGAGCAGCTGAAGCAGGTAACATACAGCCCAAATAAGCAGAGGATATTCAGCTGAGAGACAGTTTGCAGCTGGGAAAGGCGGAGGAATCCCGGAGAAAGCAGACGGTTGGAGACTGTGGCTGGAATCCCTCCAGGAGCGCTGGCTCAGCCACAGAGACCGCGCCATTTTGAGTGGCTATTATTGGAAACGTATACTGTACATCCAAAGACCCGGCATCCAGAGATCGGCTGCTAACTCGGAAACAATGGATCTGGGACAGCGCGACTACATGGAGCCCTCCTTCTTCTCATGGAAAGATCCAAGCAACAGCAGCCTCCTGATCACCACACCCTCTGTCTGAGGAATAGCAGCTGTGGGTGAAGCCTGCCTGCACCAGCCAAAAGAGCCACCTCAGCTGTGAACAGCACCCACCAGAGGAGCTGCTGCCAACTGAGAAGCTGCTACCACAACTGCCCTAGAAGCAACCACAGCCCGAGGAGCCACTGCCACCCAGGGAACAGCCACTGAACGACCAAACATCTAGATATGTTGGTGAGATAAAACATGGGTAGACAAAGAAACCCCCAAAGGAAAGAAAAGGAGGACTCGACAGAAAAGCAGCTAAGTGATACAGAGGCATGCAATATGACAGAAAAAGAATTCAGATTAAGGATCTCAGAGTGCATAAACTGGATGGAGGAAAATATCAACAACTTATGCAAGAAGCAAGAAGAAACAGATGAAAAAATCAATAACTTAGGTAAGAACCAAGAAGAAATGAAAAGTGATATAGCTGCAATAAAAAACACGACTGAAAGTTTCAACAGCAGACAAGGAGAAGCGGAGGACTGATTAGTGAATTAGAAGACAAGGAAGCAAAACACACCCAAAATGTACTGCAATTGGAGAAAAAAATTAACAGACAGGAGGAGAGCCTAAAGGAGCTTTGGGACAACATCAAGCGAAACAACAAACGAATAACAGGGGTGCCAGAACAACAGAAAGAGGAATAAGGGTTAGAAAACCTATTTGAAGAAATAATATCAGAAAACTTCCCTGAGATGGGGAAGAAAAAAGTCACACAAGCACAGAGAGTCCCAAACATGTGAACACGAAAAGACCCACGCCAAGACACATCATAATTACCATGGCAAATGATCAGGACAAAGACAGAATCTTACAGGCTGCAAGAGAGAGATGGAAAGTTACATACAAGGGATCTCCCTTTAGATTATCAAATGATTTCTCAACAGAAACACATCAGGCCAGAAAAAAAATGAATGGAAATTTACAAAGTGATACAAAGCAAAGGACTGAATCCAAGAATACTCTATCCAGCAAGGCTATCATTCAAAATTGAAGGGTAAATAAGAAGCTTCACAGACAAAAAAAGGCTAAGGGAGTTTATCACCACCAAGCAAGCAATGCAAGAAATGCTGAAGGAAATGCTATAAAAGAAATAAAAAACTCAGAAAGAAAACAGCTACGCACAAAAAAAGAAATGGCTACAAACAAGTACCTTTCAATAATAACTTTAAACGTAAATGGACTAAATGCTCCAACCAAAAGACATCGAGTGGCTGAATGGATAAAAAAAAACATGACCCATACATTTGCTGTCTACAAGAGACCCACTTCAGAAGAAGGGACTAACACAGACTGAAAGTGAAGGGATAGAAAAATATTTTTCAGGCAAATGGAAATGAAAAAAAAAAGCGGGGGTAGCAATACTTATATCGGACAAAATAGACCTCAAAGTGAAGACCATAACAAGAGATAAGGAAGGTCACTTCATAATACTAAAGGAATCAATACAACAAGGAGATATAAGCCTGATAAACATATATGCACCCAATGTGGGAGCACCCAAATACATAAAAAAAAACTCCTGGAATATATCAAAGGAGAGATCAACAACAATACAATCATAGTAGGGGACTTTAATACACCACTGACATCACTGGATAAATCCTCTAGACAAACAATCAGCAAAGAAACAGCAACCCTAAATGACTCACTAGATCAGATGGACTTAATTGACATCTTCAGAACACTTCACCCCAAAGCCACGGAATATACATTCTACTCAAGTGCTCATGGGACATATTCAAAAATAGACCACATATTGGGTCACAAACAAAGTCTCCCCCATTTCAAGAATATTGAAATCATATCAACAATCTTCTCAGACCACAATGGCATAATATTAGAAATAAGCTGCAATAAAACAACCCAAAATAGGCAAACACGTGGAAGCTGAATAGCATGTTATTAAATATTGATTGGGTTACCAATGAGATCGAAGAAGAAATTAAAAACATCCTGGAAACTAATGACAATGAAAACACAACAATCCAAAACCTATGGGACACAATGAAAGCAGTCCTGAGAGGGAAGTTTATAGCTCTACAGGCGTATCTCAAAAAACAAGAAAAAATGGTAGTAAATCATCTAACTCTACATCTCAAAGAATTAGAAAGAGAGAACCAGAAAATGACAGAATGAGCAGAAGGAAGGAGATAATAAAGGTTAGAGCAGAAATAAATGACATAGAGACCAAAAAAAAAAAAATACAGAAAATCAATGATACCAAGAACTAGTTCTTTGAAACGATAACCAAGATTGACGAACCTCTAGCCAGGCTCACCAAGAAGCAGAGAGAGAGGACCCAATAATCAAAATCAGAAATTATAGAGGCAAAATAACAACAGACCCCACAGAAATACAAATGATTGTTAAACAATACTATGGACAACTCTACTCAAACAAGACAACCTGGAGGAAATGGACAAATTCCTAGAAAAATACAATATTCCAAAACTCAATCAGGAAGAATCTAAAAATCTCAACAGGCCAATAACTATGGAAGAAATTTAAGCAGTCATCAAATAGCTTCCAGCAAACAAAATCCCAGGACCAGACGGCTTCACAGAGGAGTTTTACCAAACATTCAAGGAAGAACTAAAACCTATCCTCCTCAGACTACTACAAAAAATTCAAGAGGAAGGAACATGTCCAAGCTTATTGTATGAAGCCAACATCACCCTAATACCAAAACCAGGTAAAGACAACACAATGAAAGAGGATTACAGGCCAATATCCCTCATGAATATAGATACCAATATCCTCAACAAAATCTTAGCTAATCGGATCTAGCAGTACATCAGAAAGGTCATACACCATGATCAAGTAGGATTTATCCAAGGAATGCAATGATGGTACAATATCCGCAAATCAATAAAAGTGATACATCACATAAACAAATTGAAAGAAAAAAATAGCATAGTCATATCAATTGATGCAGAAAAAGCATTTGACAAAATCCAACACCCATTTTTGATAAAAACTCTCAGCAAGGTGGGAATTGAAGGATCATACCTCAACATAATAAAAGCCATATATGACAAGCCCACAGCCAACATCATACTCAATGGACAAAAACTAACACCATTTGCCCTAAGAACAGGAACAAGACAGGGATGCCCACTCTCACCACTCCTGTTCAACATAGTACTGGAAGTATTAGCCATTGCAATTAGAGAAGAAGAAGAAATAAAAGGCATCCAAATTGGAAAAGAAGAAGTAAAACTGTCCTTATTTGCAGACACATGGTATTATACATAAAAAACCTTAAAGACTCCATCAAAAAACTACAAGACTTTATACATGAATTTGGCAAAGTTGAAGGATACAAAATTAACCCCAAGAAATCTAAGGCATTTCTATAAACCAATAGTGAACTTACAGAAAGAGAGTCTAAAAAAACAATCCCATTATACCATCGCACCAAAAAAAATTAAGCTACCTAGGAATAAACTTAACTAAAGAGGTAAAAGACCTCTCCTCAGAAAACTACAGGACGTTGAAAAAAGACATAGAGGAAGACATAAACAGATAGAAGGACATACCATGTTAATGGATTGGTAGAATCAATATCATTGAAATGTCCATACTACCCAAAGCAATCTATAAATTCAATGCACTTCCCATTAAAATACCAACACCATATTTCACGGATCTAGAAAAAACTCTCCAAAAATTCATCTGGAATAAAAAAAGACCCGAACAGCTTCAGCGATCCTGAGAAAGAAGAACAAAGTAGGCGGGATCTCAATACCTGATATCAAGCTGTATTACAAAGCCACTGTTCTCAAAACTGCCTGGTACTGGCACAAGAACAGACTTATAGATCAATGGAATAGAATAGAGAGCCCAGAAATTGGCCCGAACCAATATGCTCAATTAATATTTGACAAAGGTGGCAAGAACATACAATGGAGTCAAGATAGTCTCTTCAATAAATGGTGTTGGGAAAATTGGATGGATACATGCAAGAAAATGAAACTAGACCACCAAAACTAGACCACCAACTTACACCATACACAAAAATAAACTCAAAATGGATAAAGTACGTACATCTATGATGGGAAACCATAAAAATTCTAGAAGAATTCAAAGGCAACAAAATCTCAAGCATATGCCGAAGCAATTTCTTCACTTATACAGCTCCTAAGGCACTTGAAACTAAAGAGAAAATGAACAAATGGGACTACATCAAAATTAAAAGCTTCTGAATAGCAAAATAAACCATCAACAAAATAACGAGAAAACCCACTGCGTGGGAAAACATATTTGCCAATGTCATATTTGATAAGGGCCTAATCTCCAAAATTTATAGGGAACTCATACAACTTAACAAAAGGAGGATAAACAATCCAGTCAAAAAATGGGCCAAGGATCTAAATAGACACCTTTCAAAAGAGGACATTCAGAAAGCCAAGAGACATATGAAAACATGCTCAAAGTCACTAATCATCCAAGAAATGCAAATCAAAACAACAATGAGGTACCATCTCACACCTGTCAGACTGGCTATCATCAACAAATCAACAAACGACAAGTGCTGGAGAGGATGTGGAGAAAAAGGAACACTCGTGCACTGCTGGTAGGAATGCAGACTGGTGCAGCCACTATGGAAGACAGTATGGAGTTTCCTCAAAAAACTAAAAATGGAATTCCCATTTGACCCTGTGATCCCACTTCTAGGAATATATCCCAAGAAACCAGAAACACCAATCAGAAAGGATATATGCACCCCTATGTTCATAGGCAGCACAATTCACCATAGCTAAGATCTGGAAACAGCCTAAGTGCCCATCAGTAGATGAATGGATTAGAAAACAGTGGTACATCTACACCATGGAATACTATGCGGCTGTAAAAAAGAAGGAACTCTTACCATTTGCAATGGCATGGATGGACCTGGAGAGCATATGATAAGTGAAATAAGCCAGTCAATGAAGGAAAAATACCACATGATCTCACTCATTCATGGATAATAAAGATCATTATAAACTTATGAACAAAAATAGATACAGAGGCAAAGCTGCCTCGAACAGACTGTCAAACTACAGTGGGAAGGCCAAGGAGGGCAGGGCGGGCAAAAGGGGGGGGTAAGAGATCAACCAAAGGACTTGTATGTATGCATACAAGCATAACCAATGGACATAAGATACGGGGGGGGTGGGGGGTAGGGGAGACCAGGGGATTGTCAAGGGCTGGGAAAAAAAGGAGACATATGTAATACCCTTTGTGATACTTTAAGCAATAAAACAATTAAAAAAAATAAAAAAATAAACAATTTTGTTTACTTTACAAAAAAAAAGTAAAACAAGCACAAAAATTCAAACACTTAGGCCTGAATAGCATACTGTTAAACAATGAGTGGGTTACCAAAGAGATCAAAAAAGAAATAAAACACATCCTGGAAAAAAATGATAATGAAAACACAACAACCCAAAATGTTTTGGACACAGTGAAAGCAGTCCTGAGAGGGAAGTTCATAGCATTATAGGCCTCCTTAAAAAAAAAAAATAAGAAAAACTGGTAATAAACCATCTATCTTTGCAACTTGAAGAATTTAGAAAGAGAGCATCAAGAAAAGCCCAGTGTGAGCAGAAGGAAGGAAATAATAAAGATCAAAATGGAAATAAATTACATAGAGAACAAAAAAACAAACAAAACAAACAAACAAAAACAACAGTTCAAAAGATAAATGAAACCTAGAGCTGGTTCTTTGAAAGGATAAACAAGATTGATGAACCTCTAGCCAGGCTCACCAAGAAGCAAAGAGAGAGGACCCAAATAAACAAAATCAGAAATGAAAGTGGTGAAATAACAACAGACCCCACAGAAAAATGAAGAATCATAAAAAAATACTATGAGCAATTCTACTCCAAAAAAAATGGTCAACCTAGAAGAAATGGACATATTCCTATAAAATTATGACCTTCCAAAACTCAACCAGGAACAATAAAAATATCTGAATAAGCCGATAACTATGGAGGAAATTGAAGCAGTAATAAAAAAAATTCCAACAAACAAAAGCCCTGGACCTGATGGCTTCACAGGGGAGTTTTATCAAACATTCAAAGAGGAAATATAACCTATCTTCCTCAGACTATTCAAAAAAATCAAGAGGAAGGAGCACTCCCAAGCTCTTTCTACGAAGCCAGCATTACCCTAATCCCAAAACCAGATAAAGACAATTTCAAAGAAAGAGAATTACAGGCCAATATCCCTCATGAACAGAGATGCCAAAATCCTCAACAGAATTCTAGCAAATTGAATCCAGCATTACATTAGAAAGATCATACACCATGACCAAGTGGGATTTGTTCTAAGGATGCAAGGATGGTACAACATCCGCAAATCAATAAATGTGAAACACCACATAAACAAACTGAGAGATAAAAACCTTATAATCATATCCATTGATGCAGAAAAAAAAACATTTGACAAAATCCAACACCCTTTCTTGGTAAAAATTCTCACCAAGGTGGGAATAGGAGTATCATACGTCAACATAACAAAAGCCATATATGACAAACCCACAGCCAACATCATCTTCAATGGGCAAAACTAAAACCATTTCCCCTAAGAAGGGATGCCCACTCTCACCACTCCTGTTTGACATAGTACTGGAAGTACTAGCCATAGTGATCAGACAAGAAGAAGAAATAAAAGGCATACAAATTGGAAAAGAAGAAGTAAAACTGTCCTTATTAGCAGATGACATGATATTGTACATAGAAAACCCCAAAGACTACATCAAAAAAACTACTAGACTTAATAATTGAATTTGGCAATGTAGCAGGATACAAAATTAACACCCTGAAGTTTATGGCTTTTCTATACACCAATAATGAACTCACAGAAATAGAAATTAAAAAAGAAATCCCATTTACCATTGCAACAAAAAAAATTAAGATACCTAGGAATAAACTTAACCAAGGAAATAAAGGACCTATACTCAGAAAATTTCAGGACACTAAAAGAAGAGATAGAGGAAGACATGAACAAATAGAACAATATACCATGTTCATGGATTGGTAGACTCAACATCATTAAAATGTCTATACTACCCAATGCAATCTATAAATTCAACACAATCCCCATTAAAATACCAATGGCATACTTGAAAGACCTAGAACGAATTCTCCAAAAATTCATCTGGAATAAAACAATTCCCCAAATAGCTGCAGCAATCTTGAGAAAAAAGAACAATGTTTGAGGCATCACAATACCAGATATCAATCTATACTACAAAGGCACTGTTCTCAAAACTGCCTGGTACTGCCACAAGAACAGACATATAGACCAGTGGAACAGAACAGAGAACCCAGAAATGGACACAAACCAGTATGCTCAATTAATATTTGACAAAAGAGGCAAGAGAATGCAATGGAGACCATACAGTCTCTTCAATAAATGGTGTTGGAAAAACTGGACAGATACTTTGAAAAAAATGAAACTAGGCCACCAAATTACACCATACACAAAAATAAACTCAAAATGGATAAGGGACTTAAATGTAAGATGGGAAACCATAAAATTGTTAGGAGACTCCATAGGCAGCAAAATAGCAGACATATGTCATAGCAATATCTTTACCAACACAGCTCCTGGGGCAATGGAAGCTAAAGCGAAAATAAACAAATGGGACTACATCAAAATAAAAAGCTTCTGCACAGCAAAAGAAACCATCAACAAAACAACAAGAAAGTCCACTGCATGGGGGAACATATTTGCCAATGTTATCTCGGATAATGGTTTAATCTCCAACATTTATAAGGAACTCCTACAACTTAACAAAAGGAAGATAAACAATCCAATCAAAAAATGGGCAAAGGACCTAAATAAACACTTTTCAAAAGAGGAGATTCAGAAAGCCAAGAGGCATATGAAAACATGCTCAAAGTTACTAATCATCTGAGAGATGTAAATCAAAACCACAATGAGGTACCATCACACACCTGTTGGAATGGCTATCATCAACAAATCAACAAAGGACAAGTGCTGGCGAGGATACTGAGTAAAAGAACCCTCCTTCAGTGCTGAAGGAAATGCAGACTGGAGCAGCCAGTGTGGAAAACATTATGGTGTTTCCTTAAAAAATTAAAAATGGAACTGCCATTTGACCCAGTAACACCACTTCTAGGAATATATCCCCCCAAAAAACAGAAACACCAGCCAGAAAGGATATATGTACCCTTATGTTCATAGGAGCACAATTTATAATAGCTAAGATTTGGAAACAGCCTAAGAGCCCATTAGCAGATGAGTGGATTAGAAAATGGTGGTACATCTACACAATGGATTACTACACTGCTGTAAAAAAGAAGGAATTCTTAATATTTGCATCAGCATGGATCGACCTGGAGAGCATTATGCTAAGTGAAATAAGCCAGTCAGTGAAAGATAAATACCACGTGATCTCACTCATTTATGGATAATAAAGAACATTACAAACTGTTGAACAAAAAAAGACAGCGGCAAAGAAGCACTGAACAGACTGTCAAACTACAGCGGGAAGATAGGGGAGGGTTGGGGGGATAAGAGATCAACTGAAGGACTTGTACGCATGTACATAAGCACAACCAACAGACGCAAGACACTGGGGGTGCGGGGACAAGATCAAGTGCCAAGGGGTAGGGTAGGCAAGGGGGAGGTCAGTGGGTGGAAAAAAGGAGATATATGTACTACTATTTGTAATACCTTAAACAATAAAATTAAATTAAATTAAAAAAAATATGTTAGCCCTGGCCGCCTTGGCTTATTGGATAGAGCCTGGGAACTGAAGGGCATATGCCTGGGTTGTGGGCTTGATCACCAGTGGGGGGCGTGCAGGAGGCTTCCGATCAAAAATTCTCTCTCATTGATGTTTCTATCTCTCTCTCTCCCTTCCTCTCTGAAGTCAATAAAATATATATTTAAAAAAATAAAATAAATAAAGTTAGATCACAAAAGATAAAAAAAAGTATTAGTTATAATCATCACAGGCTATTTTTTTTTTCTAAAACACATTTTTATTGATTTCAGAGAGGGAGAGGGAGAGAGAGAGAGAGAGACATCAAAGTTGAGAGAGAATCACTGATTGGCTGCCTCCTGCATTCCCCCTACTGGGGATTGAGCTCCAACCCAAGCATGTACCCTGACCAGGTATGGAACTATGATGTCCTGGTTAATAGGTGGACACTCACCAGTGAGCCACACTGGCTGGGCTACAATGATCACAGTTTATACCCAGATTACATCTTTCCTCTTCACTCTATAATAGAATGTAAGGACCTCTCACACCATCCCAAAAGAAGGAATCCAAGGATTTGAAGAGAAGAGGATTGTATTTTTAATCATTTTAAAATATGAAGTACAGGGTGCAATTGATTTTTTAAGGTATTTTTTTTCTTAAAAAAAAAAAAAAGAATGGGTGGTTTGAAGTGTACTCCCATGGGAATCGGGTGGTAAGGAAGAAGACCCCTCCCTGGTTGCAGCTGTCCCTGGGCCCCAATACAATTCCCTGCCAGTTGAACAGGTTTTCTGCAATGGGCCCTGCGGAGCACAGCTCTGGGGCGTCCAGAGAAAGGTGGAGAAACTCCTTCTGGAGGCACTTTTCAGCCAGAGACAGCGCCATGGGCCGATCTTTGTAGGGAGGCTTCCTGATAGGCATAAGGTGGGGGAGACCACAGTTAGGGGGAGCGGCAACCCACAGGGCTCGGGAATAGGTGAGCCATGTCCGGACTCTGAGGTGGAGATAGGTGACAAGGGAAAGGGAAGGTGGTGGAGAGGAGGGCTGAGGAAGGAGAAATGGAAATCAGCTAAACTCATGGGCTACTGGAGACCTGTGTCCTGCACTGCTGCTGGCCCTGCCAAGGCTGCCACCACCTCCCGGATGTCCTGACCTGGCGCTCCTGCTCAGGGCTGCCTGCCCCTGCTGCTCACAACTGCCAACAAAATGGGTCCCCTGGGGACAGTAGGGTATCTGCTCTGTGAGGTCACATGGGCCAAGCTGATGACATCCAAGTCAGTGGAGGGCAGGGGGAGGGTCAAGAGGTAACCTGAATGGAGAGGGGTGGAGGGAGGAGGGACTTAATCGCCAACCCTGGGATGGTCCAGAAGACACCTTTCACCAAAACTATGAGTCATAAATGTATAAGGAGAGCCTCAGTGTCCCTGAAGAGCTGAAGAGCTCTGTGATTTCTCTTTTATGTAGGCCAGACTTTATAGTGGGAACTGCAGTCACTGAATTAGAAAATATAAAAACAATCAGTGTAGTTGGATCCCAGGGTTGCAGGGGCTGCGCTGCTGCTGCACTCATTCACCAAAGACAAGGTGGACGTGGTTACCATAATATCATTACGGTAATGAGAGCAGAGTAAAAGCAGCAATCAAAATAATCTGACTCACCTATGGCCTTAGCTAGTGGATCATGGTGTCCCTGGAAGTGAAGTACATACATAGCCTACTAAATTCTCACGTGATCTGTATTAGCAGAAAGTTTATATCAAGTGAATAAAAATCTAACTCGAATTATAAAAACAGAATGATGGAGCCTCAATCACTTCCCAGAATTAAGCCAGTTTATAGACCCAGAATGAATGGAAAGGAAGGACAGTTCTTTGTGATAAAGGACTACGCCTAACATTTATACCATTAATCTTTCTCCCAGCCTTTCCCAAAAGGACCTGCAGTTTTTTTTAGCTGGGTAACAGTGCACTGGAGAAAAAGAAATAATCATAGCTTTCAGGGACTCATGGACACTGGCTCTGCTCTAACACTAATTCCAGAAGACTAAGACCTCACTCTAGTCCACCAGTCAGAGAGGGAGCCTGTGGAGGTCAGGAAATCAAAGGAGTTTTACCTCAGGTCTGCCTCCCAGTGGTCCCAGTGGGTCCTAAAATCTGCCCTGTGGCTATTTCCGAAGCTCCAAAGTTAATTGCTGGAATTGGTGTACTTAGTAGAAGGCAGAATGCCTGCATTGGTGTCCTGACCTGTGGAGTAAAGACTGTTATTGTGAGGAGTGGACCACCTATTGGAAGCCATTAGATGATACTGTCAAAAATTTGTTGCCACTTTTGTTGTCTCTCTTTTTTGAGGATGGTATCAGTGTGCTCTTAGCACACATTTCAATCTGATAATGAAAATGAAAAGATCAAATGGTCTCTGTGTGACATAGCTCAATAGTGCTTACCTATTTGTCTTTCTTCACCTGAATGCTTTATATGATGACACAGATAGATATGGTAGGATACATTTCATTGGTTGTACTTTTATTATGAATTGAATGGCTGAAATAATGTATAGGAGAGCAAAATTATAATTATTCTGTTATAAATAAGTCCTCACACTACCCAAGAAGTTGTATAGTGTTGTTTGAAAGTGGCCTTAGATTAGATGTAAATGTATATTGCAAACCCTAGGGAAACCACAGAAATGTAAGAAAAGAAGTATAACTAATATGCTAAAAAAGGAGAGAAGATGGAATCACATAAACTGCTCAATTAAAACTATAACAGACAGTAAAACAGTTGAAGTCCAAATTATCATAAAGGAACAAGGTCAACAAATAAAATATTGTAATAAGTATGATAGATATTAATCCAACTGCATCAATAATCACTTTGAACATCAATGGTCTAAATGCTCTAGTTAAAATACAGAGATTAGGTAAAGCAAAAAAACAAAGCCTGACTATGTGTTGTTACAAGAAAAAAAAACTTTAAATATAAAGACAAATGTATTTAAAGTAAATGGGTGGAGGAAAAAATGTACCATGCTAACACTAATGAAAATAAAACAAAAATAGCTATAATAAAGAAGAGCATTACATGATAATAAAAGGGTCAATTCTCTAAGATATAACAATCTTTAATATGCACTTAACAAAAGTGCATCAAACTATGTGAAGCAAAGCTGATAGAATAGCAAGGAAAAACACATAAATATACTAATGTAGTTGTAGACTTCAATACAGTCCATCAGAAATGGGTAGATTCAGAAGGCAAATAATCAGTCAAGACATAGTTGAACTCAATAATATCATCAATCAGTTGGGTATAATTGATATTTATGGGCTACTTTATTCAACAACAACAACAACAGTATACACATTCTTCCAAGCTCACACAAAGCATACCAAAAGATAAACCATATTCTGGGCCATAAAGTACACCTTAAAAATTTTAAAAGAATAGAAACAATACAATGTCTGATCTCAGACTACAATGTAACCCTAAATTAGAAATCAAAATAGAAATATAAATAATAAATCCCCAAGTATGTAAAAATTAAAGATTACATTTTAAATGTTTTTATTGATTTGAGAGAGAGAGGAAGGGAGAGGAATAGAGAGATGAAAAAATCAAAGAGAGAGAAACATCGATAAGCTACCTCCTATACACCCACTACTATGGATTGAGCCTACAACCTGGCATGTGCCCTGACCAGGAATCAAACCAGTGACCTCCTCGTTCATGGGTTGACGCTCAACCAACTGAGCCATACCAGCTAGGCTTAAGTATTACATTTTTAAGTAACACATGAGTCATAGGAGAAATCTTAAGCAAAATTATAAATATTTCAGGTAAATTAATATGAAAACACAACTTACCAGAATTTGTGGGATGCAGCAAAATCAATATGTAGAGGGAAATGTATAGCATTTAGTGCATACATTAGAATTTAAGAAAGATCTAAAATCTAATTTTTGTTTCTACCTAAGGAACCAAGAAAAAAAAGAGCAAATTAAATTCAAAGTTAGTGGAAGAAAAGAAACAATAAGAATTATAGTAGCAATTAATAAAACTGGAAGCAGGAAATTAATAGAGAAAGACAGTGAAGCCAAAACCATAACCTTTTTAGAAGTGATACTCTTCCTATGTCTCCACATGTTCACCAACATGAACGCTCTTTGAACCCCATTCTTTTGGGTTTTCATGGAGGCTTCATGGCATAGACATGAATGATTAAGTAATTGATCATGGTGATTGAGTCAATCTCCTGCCCCTCACCTTTCCCCAGGGGCTAAGGGGTGGGACTAAAGTTTTCACCATCTAATCATATGGTTGGTTTTCTTGGCAACCAGCCACCATCCTTAAAGTGCTTTGAAAAAGTCACTTCATTAACATAAGAAATGACCTTGATCATTTTCAACACTTAGGAATTTCCAAGGGTTTTGAGAACAGTTGCCATGAGTTGTGGACAAAGACCAAATATATATGAGAAATATATTCTGGTCATTTGATTAATCAAGTATATACTTCTTATAAATCACAATATTGCATATACGATTATATCAATAGATACTGATAAAGCATTTGATAAACTCAACATTAATTTATGAAAAAAACATTCTCAGTAGACTAACATAGAGGAGAACTTTCTCAACTTGATAAAGAACATCTACTAAAAAAACAACAACCTTGACTTAACATTATACTTAATGATGAGAAAACCAAAGCTTTCCCACTAAGATCAGGAATGAGGCAAAGATGTCTCTTCTTACTACTTTTCAATATTGTACTATAAATTCTAGTCAATATAATAAGACAGGAAAAGAAAAGATATACAAATTCAAAAATAAAAAAAAATAAAACTACCATTGTTCACAGATGAGCACAAGCTCTCCAGAATAAACTTTGACTAAAGGACAATGCATGTTTGTACTGTACCAGATTTATTTAAGAGCAATAATTAGCCCAAGCTTCTAGTCACTCAACAGTGACTAAGTACTAATGAGTAATACCTTCACATCCCAGCTACCCCTTTACTTACTGTAAACATCTCAGCTACTCCTTTATGCACTTACCCCTCTGGTACTTTTACTGGAGAATCAAACTTCCCCATTGTTCCTAGGAGCAAGGTTCTTGTGAAATCTTTAGAACATGAATTTTCTAAGATTCACACAGGAAAACGAGATATGGAAAAAGGCTTTATTTTTGTGGTTACATTTCGTGGGTTCCAAAGTTCCCTGCCCCTTAATCCAGTCTTGAAAAAGGTACAGTTGGAGTTACAGCTATGGGCCTTTTCTGTCTGAACTGTTTGGGCAGAAAAGGAAAAGCAGTTTCAAGTGAATCCAATAGACCATCCATAATTCATTGACACAACCATAAGTCCAAACCATTGAATCCCACTGTGGAAGACAGTGATGCAGATAGCTTCTAAAATGAGGCCCATATTGTGTGCAAAAGGAATCAGGTATACAAGTACATAGGCATACAGTCTATGAAAATAGAAGCAAAACTATATAAATGTTAATGCACATTGTGTTATATTGTAGATCAGTGAGCAGAACATAGGACACCTTAATGAGCCAATTAATTAGGAGTCTTTATTAGGCTAGCAGGCTCAGAGCAATATATTGTCAAATTCTGAGCAAACTATGGAAGACGTTTTCCCTCTTTATATCTTTCCATTTCCAGACCTTCTGCAGAACTATTTTTGCAGCTTGTAACCTTGAGCACATATCTAACAAACATCTGGCATGAGAATATGGGAGTATATCAGTATCAGCTTATCAGCCCCTTACGTTAGATGGCTAGCTTGCAAAAGGTCAGACAGTTAAGTTTATCTTCTGTATTATTCAAGTTAAAAAGCAAAGTCATTTTACAGAATAAGAGACCATCTAAAAATAACAGAATGGACTTACAGAACAAGGGACTAGCAAAAAATTTCAAACAGCAGTTTCAAACAGCAGTTTTTCCAAAGGAGGAATTATTATGCTTCAATAGCAAATTATAAACCATTTGTGAAAGGCTTTTGCTGTAAAGCAAGTAAGCAGTGACAATCTGATAGATTGCCTGCAGTTAGAATATCTCTAGCAATATCATGAGGTGTTGAGGTCTGTATGGCATACACAGACACAGCCTTAAAAACAAAACTTTAAAGACAGTTAACTGTATTGGAGTTTAGTAGCCATAACTTGGCACTTTGGTTTCAACTGAAGCTTAATTTTTCTCGCCCTAAAAGTAGCCTTCTGTTTAAAGAGACTGTATTAAGTTTAATTCTGGTTTGGCTTGATTGTTTGTATAAACACAAGAGTAACAATTGACCAAATTGATCACACAGGCTTTCTCAAATTTGCTTGGCTGGAATTTCATTTAATTCATAAGGAATTTTTAGATTGCACGCTAGGAGCAACCAGCCCCTCAGTGGGGAGAAGCCACAGCCATGGTTACCATCAGGCTTTGCCTGGAATACTGGTTTGGGTCATGTTTTCAAATCCTTGTGGTCACCACAGCCATCTTAAGGTTACTTTCTTGCCACCTTTCAGGAAAGCAACCTTTGTTCCTTCTCTGAAAAGATTGCCATGAACCATGTGACCAAGCAAGGTGTCAGGCCTTTTGTGTAGTGGTTTGTGATCGACTTTGATCAGTTAGAAAGTCAATTTCAAGTCCTAAGGCCTCCTGGTGGCAGCCAGAATTCAGGCATGTCTCCCTTAGACATAGCATTCCAGTCAAAGTCTTAGTCAATAAGGCCACATAGTTTGGAACGAGCCTCATTGGATTTATGCAAAGAAATGCATCACCATACTGCACTCATTAAGGATTGCCAAATTTTGGAGGTATCAGGTAGGGAGGGAAATAAAGCTAAAAGTGAGCAACTGGCATCCTCTAGGATTATCAAACACATTTTATGATCTTTTAGTAAACACAGGCTTTCTTATTGGTGAACATTAATATTTACTGTTTAGCAAACCAGAGATGAATTGAGTTAAACTGATGGGCTTAAATAGCTTAGTCTCAGATGAGATCTATTTCAGTATCTGTATTCAAATGCATGTCTCAGAGAGGACCTGTTTTTGAAGACCAGGCGTTGGCACTATAAAGGCAAAGTCAAACAGTTTCCTTTTGACAGACCCATAACAAAACTTCATGTCAGAGTAGGGTGCTCTTGAGGAATGGGATTGTATTATTGTGACTTGGAGGAGAAAAACCAAAAAGTTGAGGAAGACATGACCCCCCTAAATGCTACAGAGTTTCCAACCTAAGCCACCTGGGGAAATGGACATTTCCCCACAGTCCCAAGTTTCTTCCCACACCCCAGATAGAGACTCTTCCAAAAACAGTAAAAAATTGTCCAGGTGTTGGACTTTTAACTTCACATGGAAGATTCTGTTTAGGTAAAAAAAAATGTCTGGCTCTTTCAACTCACCCTCAACATTTGGGCCAGTAACCTATCATTGTCTCATATTTTTCTAACAGCCTCAGTCCCCTAACAAGTTAAGCACCATGTCACTCACCAGTGACTGAAACAGAAAGGAAGACAAAACAGGCTTGGCGCTTAAAGTGCTAAAAGGCTTGAAAGCGTGAGAAAGCTTATCTTAATAAAGGAATGAGAAGTCCCTGTTAAATTTGACTGAATAGAACTAAATGTTCCAAGCTCTGGGTTTAAATTCCATTTCCAACCAGTTCCCAAAGTCAAATAACAAAAACCTTTCATTTCTCTGAACACTGTATATTTGAGCCTTTCTATTAATCATATGTGAAAGCACGGCATTAACCTACAAGCAATAATATCTGTATGAATTTAAAACATTGTGTTTGCAAAAGAAAACAGCATTAGGTTAAAAGGTTTGGTAGCATAGCAGCCTAATACTATTATCGGATTGCAATGTTTGCCCCAAGTAAGATGGCTGCCAGGAGGCAGGACTTTGCCCTTAGCAGAAGCAGTTTTAATGACAACTTCCAACCTTAACAAAAATGGTGGATAAGCAATGCTGTGTTTTGTTTTGTTTTTTAATTTAAATTTTTTATTGTTTAAAGTATTACATGAGTCTCCTTTTTCCCCAATTGACCTCTTCCTGGCTGCTCTCACCTCCCAGCACATGCCTTCACCCTCCAACTGTCTGTGTCCACTGGTTATTCTTATATGCATGCATACAAGTCTTTTGGTTGATTTCTTAACCCCTCAACCCCCGCCATCCCTCATAGGTTGGACAGTGTGTTTCATGTTTCTATGTCTCTGGTTCTATTTTTGTTCATCAGTTTATGTTGTTCATTATATTCCACAAATGAGTGAGATCATGTGATATTTATCTTTCTCAGCCTGGCTTATTTCTCTTAGCATACTATACTAGTAACTAGAGGCTCAGTGCACAAAAATTTGTGCACTGGCAGGGGGGGTCCCTCAGCCCGACCTGTGCCCTCTCACAGGCTGGGACCCTTCGAGAGATAACCACCTGCTGGCTTAGGCCCGCTCCCCAGGTGGCAGATGGCAGACCTGATCCAGTGGTGCCTGCCCCACCTCCCCAGGTTGCAGATGGCAGGCCAGATCCCGTGCTGGGTCGCAGATGGCAGGCCTGGATGGTGGTGGGCAGGTGGAGTATGCTGTGTTGGTAAAGATATTGCTACAACAAATGTCTGCTATTTTGCTGTCTATGGCTTCTTCTAAGATTTTTATGGTTTCCCTTCTTAGGTTGAAATCCTTTATCCATTTTGAGTTTATTCTTGTGTACGGTCTAAGTTAGTGGTCTAGTTCCATTTTTTTTTTTGCATGTATCTGTCCAATTTTCCTGACATCATTTATTGAAGAGACTGTCTTGACTCCATTGTGTGCTCTTGCTTCCTTTGTCAAATATTAATTGAGCATAATGACTTGGGTCTATTTCTGGGTTCTCTGATCTGTTCCATTAGTCTATGTGTCTGTTGTTGTGCCAGTACCAGGCAGTTTTCAGAACAGTGGCTTTGTAATATAGCTTGATATCTGGTATTGTGATCCCTCCAACTTTGTACTTCTTTCTCAAGATTGCTGGATATTCAGGGTCTTTTTTTATCCCAGATAAATTTTTGGAGAGTTTGTTCTAGGTGTTTTAAATATGCCATTGGTATTTTAATGGGGATTGCATTGAATCTATGGATTGCTTTGGGTAGTATGCACATTTTAATTATGTTGATTCTACCAATTCATGAACACCATATATTCTTCCACTTTTCTTTGTCTTCCCCTATCTCTGTTTTCAGTGTCATGTAATTTTCTCAGTACAGGTTCCTTACCTCTTTGGTTAAGTTTATTCCTAGCTACTGTGTGTGTGTGTGTGTGTGTGTGTGTGTGTGTGTGTGTGTGTGTGTCTGTATGCAATGGTAAATGGGATTTTTTTTTTTTAGTTTCTATTTCAGTGAGTTCATTATTGGTGTATAAAGAAGCCTTAGATTTCTGAGTGTTTATTTTGTATCCTGCTACATTGCCAAATTCATTTATTAAGTCTAGTAGTTTTTTGATGTAGTCTTTAGGGTTTTCTAAGTACAATATCATGTCATCTTTAAATAATGATATGTTTACTTCTTCTTTTCCAATTTGAATGATTTTACTTCTTCTTTGATAGCTATGGCTAACAGTTCTATTACTATGTTGAACAGAAGTGCTGAAAGTGGGCATTCTTTTCTTATTCTTGCTCTTAGCTGAAACGGTTTTAGTTTTTGCCCATTGAGTATAATGTTGGCTATACATTTGTCATATAAGGCTTTTATTATGTTGAGGTATGATCCCTCTATTCCCATTTTGCTGAGAGTTTTTATCAAGAAAGGGTGTTGTCGATTGATATGATTATGTGATTTTTGTCTCTCAATTTGTTTATGTGATGTATCACGTTTATTGATTTGCAGATATTGTACCATCTTTGGATCCCTAGAATAAAACCCACTTGGTCAGGGTGTATGATCTTTATAATTTAACTAGTGGCACGGTGCACAAAATTCGTGCATGGGAGGGTGTCCCTCAGCCCAGCCTGTACCCTCTCCAATCTGGGACCCCTCGGGGGATGTCTGACTGCTGGTTTAGGCCTGATCCCACCTGATCACTGGGATCAGGCCTAAACTGGCAGTTGGACATCCCTCTCAAAATCCAGGACCGCTGGCTCCTAACCGCTCACCTGCTTGCCTGCCTGATTGCCCCTAACCACTCTGTCTGCCGCCCTGCTCACCCTCAACTGCTCCCCCCTTGCCAGCCTTCTTGCCCTCAAATTCCCCCCCCCCTGCTGACTTGCTTGCCCCCAACTGCCCCCCTGATGGCCTGTTCATCCCCAACTGCCCCCCCCATTGGCCTGATCACCCCCAACTGTCCTCCCCTCCTGGCCTGATTGTCCCTAACCACTCTGCCTCAGCCCCGCCACCATGGATTTGTCCAGATGGACGTCTGGAAGGTCTCCCAGTCTAATTAGCACATTACCCTTTCATTAGTGTGTGTGTGTGTGTATGCATACACACACACACACACACACACACACACACACACACACACACACTAATTTGATTTCAGAGAGGAAAGGAGAGGGGGAGAGAGAAACATCAATGATAGAGAATCATGGATTGGCTGCCTCCTGCACTCCCCCTACTGGGGATCGAGCCTGCAACCCGGGCATGTGCCCTTGACCAGAATTGAACTTGGGACCTGCAGTCTGCAGGCTGACACTCTCTCCACTGAGCCAAACCAGCCAGGGCACCACCAGTCACTTTTAGAACATTGTATTGCTTCTAGAAGAAACCCCGTGCCACCTTCCCCATCTAGCTGCCTGCCCCACCCAGCCTTCTGCACATTGCTGTTTCAGACATTTCATGGAAACAGGACCATACACAATGGGCATTTTGTGACTGGCTGCCTCACTTGGGTTTATACCTCTGAGTGGCAGATTGCAGAGTCCTATGTGACTGATATTAATCATTTAAGGAGCGTCCACACCATTTCCATTCCAACAGCAGTGTGTGAAGGCTCGGATTTGTCCACATCCTCGCCAACACTTGATATCATCTAACTTTTGGTTCTAGCCTCCAAGGTGACCTCGGGGTCCTGCCAAAGCATTGCTCTCTAGAGCAACAATCTATCCTTTTCAATTCAGTTTTAAAATTGGATGTTGTTTAAAATGTCTGCACAAACATCCCTATTGGTAAGTTCTTGCTGCTCACTATCCGCTGTGACACAGCTTGCAGGGGCTAAGTCTGCCCCAGGCCAACCTCACCCCCCTGCTGCCTGGTCCTGTCTGGTACTGGGGAGGGCCTTGGGGAGGGCCCTGGGGGCACAGCCAACCCTCTGTGGGGCTGGCCACAGGCTGCATTGGACTTTGGGGGCTGAGGGAGGAAGAGCGAGGTTCAGGAGCAGCTTTGGGGTTATGCCTGTCGCTGTGACTGTGCTGCTCCCTGAAGGCCGAGGTGGGCGGTGAGCAGGAGGTGCCTTCTTTGAATGAAGCTGTGGGAGCCAAGGAGCTCCTGGGTGCCTGTCTGCGGGCTCCTCTGCGCCCACCGTCCTGGCCTCTATGCCACCTCCGAAGGCAAAGGTCTCATCAGCAAAAATGAAAACTTTAAAGAGGTGATGTGGGCTCCACCTCAGAGTGGCTCAGACACGGTTCACAGTCCCAGGTGGGACTGCAAACATCAGTGGGTGTGGGCAGCAGCCACGCGGGCCCAGCATGGCCCTCTGGCAGGGCCCGAGTGCAGGGAGTAGCTGGAGCTTCATTGGGAGAGAAAGTGCAAGGGGCTGAAGGCTCCCTCTTCAAACACTGATCGCTGGTCATGGTCTGGCCCCCAACTCCCATCCAAGGGGCCCTCCTCACTGAGTAAAGGGGTTACCTTTACTTCCTGGTGGTCCCCATGGACACGTTGGCTCTCCTAAGTCTGTGGGGGCAGATTGTGGGGCTCCCCTCTGAGCAGCACAGCCACAGCTGCAGCCCTGAGGCCAGGTTCTGGGTTTGGAACAGGGGTCCTCAGTTCCACAACCCCCTGATCTACACCCCCCGACACACACAACCCCCCTATTTTCAGCCCCCTTAGTCTTCAGCCCACCTTATCTGCAGCCCCCTGATCTGCAGCGCCCTGTGCAGTGACTCTGGGCTCCTTCTGAATGTGTCATTATTCCAGGCCCGAAGGTGTGCTGGCTGCTCAGGGGCTGGCAGTGCTTGGAGCCTGAGGCTGCTCAGGTCCCTGCTGTTCAGTTGTGATGCCTTACAGCATCAGGGCTAATTTGCATATTTCTCTATTTTATATATACTTTAGGCCCGGTGCACAAAAATTTGTGCACTCGGGGGGGAGGGGGGGTCCCTCAGCCCAGCCTGTGCCCTCTCGCAGTTTGGGACCCCTAGGGAGATAACGACCTGCTGGCTTAGGCCTGCTCCCGGGTGGCAGAGGGCAGGCCCAATCCCTAGGTGCAGCCCCTGGTCGGGCTCAGAGCAGGGCCAATTGGGGAGTTGGGGCACCGCCCCCTGTCATGCACAGAGCAGGGCTATCTGGAGGTTGTGATGCCACCCTCAGTCACACTCACAGTAGGGCCGATTGGGGGGTTGGGGCACTGTCCTCTGTCACACTCAAGGCAGGGTCAATGGGGAGGTTGTGGTGCCACCCCCTGTCACGCACAGAGCAGGGCCAATCAGGGGGTTGGGGCACTGCCCCCTGTCACTCACAGAGCAGGGTCCATCAGGGGGTTGGGACACCACCCTCTATCACCCACAGAGCAGGGCCGATCAGGGGGTTGGGGCACCGCCACTCTCACACTCAGGGCAGGGCCAATGGGGAGGTTATGGCTCTACCCCATCACATACAGAGCAGAGCCCATGGGGGAGGGGGTTGGGGCCCCGCACCCTGTCACACACAGAGCAGAGCTGATCAGGGGGTTGGGGCGCCGCACCCTGTCACACACAGAGCCGCATGGCAATCAGGGAGTTGGGGAGCTCCCCCCTATCAGGCACAGAGCAGGGCTGATCAGGGGGTTTGGGCTCCTTCCCCTGTCAGGAACAGAGCAGGGTGGATAGGGAGGTTGTGGCCCCGCCCCCTGTCACACACAGAGCCTCAGGGCGATCAGGGGTTTTGGGCGCTGCCCCCTGTCACACTGATCCCGGTGCAGGGAGGCCTCGCGGCTCCACTGATGCCAGTGCTGGGAGGCATATTACCCTTTTACTATATAGGGTAGAGGCCTGGTGCACGGGTGGGTGCCGGCTGGTTTGCCCTGAAGGCTGTCCTGGATCAGGGTGGGGATCCCCACTGGGGTGCCTGGCCAGTCTGGGTGAGGGGCTGAGGGTTGTTTTCAGGCTGGGGGTGACTGAAGCTCCCAACTGCTCCTTTTTTTCTTTTTCTTTTTTTATTCTGAGCCAGCTTTAGCTTTGAGGCTTGCCTCCAGCTCTTAGGCCTCTGCTCCTGAAAGTAGGTTTATGGCCTTTGCTTATAATGTTGCGATCCTGCTGGCTGAAGCTGGCGGACTAAAGCAAGTTTCTGGGGTTTTGTTTAGCTTCTATATTTGTTACATAGTTGCTTAGAGTTTCAGCTCAGAGGCCTGCAGCGGCAGGCGGGGAATGTTGGAGTCCTCCGTCACTGAAGCAAGCAAGCCTCATGTTAGTTTCAAGCTGCCTGGCTGCCAGCCGCCATCTTGGCTGGCAGTTAATTTGCATATTTCCCTGATTAGCCAATGGGAAGGGTAGCAGTCATACGCCAATTACCATGTTTCTCTTTTATTATATAGGATAGATACTGGATCCAATTTGCTACAATTTTGTTGAGGATTTTAGCATCTATGTTCATCAGGGATATTGGCCTGTAATTCTCTTTCTTTGTAGTGTCTTTATCTGGTTTTGGAATTATGGTGATGCTGGTTTCATAGAAAGACCTTGAAAGTGTGCTTTCCTCTTGAATTTTTGTAATAGTCTGAGAAGGATAGTTTTTAATTCTTTGAATGGTTGGTAAAACTCCCGTGTGAAGCCGTCCGGCCCAGGACTTCTGTTGACTAGAAGTTTTATTTATTTTTATTTATTTTATTTTATTTCTTTATTACTGTTTCAATTTCATCAGTAGTTATCAGCTTATTCAGGTTTTTTATTGTTCCTGATTGAGTTTTGGAAGCTTGTATTATTCTAGGAATATGTCCATTCCGCCAAGGTTGTCTAGTTTGTTGGAGTACAATTATTTGTAGTATTTTTTTACAGTCCTTTGTATGTCTGTGGGGTCAATTATTGCTTCACCTATTTCATTTCTAAATTTCTTTATTTGGGTCCCCTATCTTTGTTTCTTGGTGAGACTGGCGAGAGGTTCATCTATCTTGTTTATCCTTTCAAAGAACCACCTCTTGGTTTTATTTATTTATTTTTGTCTCTATGTTGTTTATTTTCACTCTGATCTTTATTTCCTTCCTTCTGCTTACTATGGGCTTTTGTTTTTGCACTCTTTCTAATTCTTTAAGTTGTCAGGTTAGATAATTTATTACCATTTTTTCTTGTTTTTTGAGGTAGGCCAGTAGAGCTATGAACTTCCCTCCTAGGACTGCTTTCACTGTGTCCCATAGGCTTTGGATTGTTGTGTTTTCATTGCAATTTTTTTCCAGAATGCTTTTTATTTCTTCTTTGATTTTTTATTTCTTTTTTATTTTCTTTATTGATTAAGGTATTACATATGTGTCCTTATCCCGACCTTGCCCTACAACCCCCTGCTCATGCCCTCACCCTCTTGGTATCTGTGTCCATTGGTTGTTCTTGTATGTATGCATACAAGTCCTTTGGTTGATCTCTCCCCCTTACCCTACCTTCCCCTACCTCCCTCTGATGTTTGATGGTCTTATAAATGTTTCTCCATCTCTGGATCTGCTTTTGTTCATTAGTTTATGTTGTTCATTATATTCCACAAATGAGTGAGATTATATGATATTTATCTTTCTCTGAAAGACTTATTTCGCTTAGCATAATGCTCTCCAGGTCCATCCATTCTGTTGCAAATAGTAGGAGTTCCTTCTTTTTTACAGCAGCACAGTATTCCATTGTGTAGATGCACTACAGTTTCTTAATCCACTCATCTTCTGTTGGGCACTTAGGCTGTTTCAAAATCTTAGCTATAGTAAATTGTGCTGCTATGAACATAGCGGTGCATATATCCTTTCTTATTGGTGTTTCTAATTTCTTGGGATCCATTTGGTCACCCAATCATTGTTTAATAGCATGCTAGTTAGCCTCCAATTGTTTAATTTTTTTTCATTTTTCTTAGTGTAGTTTATTTCTAATTGTATGCATTGTGATCTGAGAAGATGTTTGATATGATTTCTATCTTCTTGAATTTGAAGCTACTTTGCCTGTGTCCTAATATGTGGTCTATCTTTGAGAATGTCCTGTGTACACTTGAGAAGAATGTATGTTCTGTAACTTTGGGGTAACATGTTCTGAAGATGTCAAGTCCATCTGATCTAGTGAGTCATTTAGTATTGCTGTTTCTTTCCTGATTTTTTCTTTAAAGGATTTACCCAGTGGTGTCAATAGTGTATTTAAGTCCCCTACTATGATTGTATTGCTGTTGATCTCTCCCTTGATATTTTCCAGAAGTTTTATTTTTTTATTATTTTTTTAAATGTATTTGGGTGCTCCTGTATTGGGTACATATATGTTTATGAAAGTTATATCCTCTTGTTGAATTATTCCCTTTAGTATAATGAAGTTGCCCTCCTTATCACTTGTTATGGCCTTTATTTTGAGGTCATTTTTATCAGAAGTATTGTTACCCCAGCTTTTTTCTCATTTCCATTTGACTGAAATTTTTTTTCCCATCCTTTCACTATAAGTCTGTTTGAGTCCTTTGTTCTGAGGTGGATCTCTTTTAGACAGCAGATATATGGGTAATGTTTTCTCATCCATTCAGCTACCCTATGTCTTTTGAATGAAGCATGTAATCCATTTACATTTAAGGTTATTATTGACAGGTACTTGTTCGTCACCATATTTATTCTTTATGCCTGTGTTCCTTCTTCCCTTTCTATTTCTTCTTTTTACAGCAGTCCCTTGCAGTGGTTCTCAACCTGTGGGTCATGACCCCTGAAAATACATCCTGCATATCAGATATTTACATTACGATTCATAACAGTAGAAAAATTATAGTTATGAAGTAGCAACAAAAATAATTTTATGGTTGAGGGTCACCACAACATGAGGAACTGTATTAAAGGGTCGCGGCATTAGGAAGGTTGAGAACCACTGCTCACTTCCTGCATTGTTGACTTGGTGGTAATAAACTCCTTTAGCCCTTTTTTGTATATGAAGTTCCTGATTTCCCCTTCAATTTTGAATGATAGTCTTACTGGGTATAATATTCTTGGATTTAGTCCCTTGTTTTTCATCACTTTGTATATTTCCTTCCATTCCCTTCTGACCTGATGTGTTTCTGTTGAAAAATCATTTGATATTCTAATGGGAGATCCCTTGTAGGTGACTTTCTGTCTCTCCCTGGCAGCCTTTAAGATTATTACTTTGTTGTTGACATTTGCCAATTTAATTATGATGTGTCTTGGTGTCAGTCTTTTGGGGTTCATCTTGTTTGGGACTCCATGTGCTACTTGGACTTGTGTGGCTTTTTTCTTCCCAACATCAGGGAAGTTTTCTGCCATTATTTCTTGAAACAGGTTTTCTATGTTTTTCCTCCACTTCCTCTCATTCTGTCAACCCTTTTATATGGATGGTGTTTCATTTTGTGTTGTCCCAAAGTTATCTTAGTCTCTCCTCCTGCTTTTTAAATTTCATTCCAATGGCTGCTGAGCTTGTTTTTTGTTTGTCTGCCTGTTAGATTTGTTGTGTGTTTTTTCTACCTTGTCTTCTAATACACTGATGCGGCCCTCAGCTTCTTCTAGTCTACTGTTGATATTTTCCATTGTGTTCTTTATTGTGGCTATGTCATTCTTCATTTCTTCTTTTATTTAATTTTTTTATTGCTTAAAGTATTACAAAGGGTATTACATATGTGTCCATTCTCCCCCCCCCCCCGCCCTTGACAGTCCTCTGGCCTGCCCTACCCCCCAGTGTCTTACGTCCATTGGTTATGCTTATATGCATGTGCACAAGTCCTTCAGTTGATCTCTTACCCCCTGCCCTCCTGCCCCCCAACACTCCCAGGCCTTCCCGCTGCAGTTTGACAAACTGTTTGAGGCAGCGCTGCCTCTGTATCTATTATTGTTCAAAAGTTTATAATGGTCTCTATTATCCATGAATGAGTGAGATCATGTGGTATTTTTCCTTCATTGACTGGCTTATTTCACTTAGCATAATGCTCTGCAGTTCCATCCATGCTGTTGCAAATGGTAGGAGTTCCTTCTTTTTTACAGCAGCATAGTATTCCATCGTGTAGATGTACCACAGTTTTCAAATCCATTCATCTAATGATGGGCACTTATGCGGGTTCCAGATCTTAGCTTTGGTGAATTGTGCTGCTATGACCATATGGGTGCATATATCCTTTCTGATTGGTGTTTCTGGTTTCTTGGGATATATTCCTAGAAGTGGGATCACAGGGTCAGATGGGAGTTCCATTTTCAGTTTTTTGAGGAAACTCCATACTGTCTTCCATAGTGGCTGCACCAGTCTGCATTCCCACAAGCAGTGCACGAGTGTTCCTTTTTCTCCACATCCTCTCCAGCACTTGTCTTTTTTTTTTTTAAATATATTTCATTGATTTTTTTACAGAGAGGAAGGGAGAGAGATAGAGAGTTAGAAACATCGATGAGAGAGAAACATCGATCAGCTGCCGCCTGCACATCTCCTACTGGGGATGTGCCCGCAGCCCAGGTACATGCCCTTGACCGGAACCGAACCTGGGACCTTTCAGTCCACAGGCCGACACTCTATCCACTGAGCCAAACCGGTTTCGGCCAGCACTTGTCTTTTGTTGATTTGTTGATGATAGCCAGTCTGACAGGTGTGAGATGGTACCTCATTGTTGTTTTGATTTGCATCTCTCGGATGATTAGTGACTTTGAGCATGTTTTCATATGTCTCTTGGCTTTCTGAATGTCCTCTTTTGAAAGGTGTCTATTTAGATCCTTTGCCCATTTTTTTATTGGATTGTTTATCTTCCTTTTGTTAAGTTGTATGAGTTCCCTATAAATTTTGGAGATTAGGCCCTTATCAGATATGACATTGGCAAATATGTTTTCCCACGTAGTGGGTTTTCTTGTTATTTTGTTGATGGTTTCTTTTGCTGTGCAGAAGCATTTTATTTTGATGTAGTCCCATTTGTTCATTTTCTCTTTCGTTTCAAATGCCCTAGGAGCTGTATCAGTGAAGAAATTGCTTCGGCATATGTCTGAGATTTTGTTGCCTTTTGATTCCTCTAGAATTTTTATGGTTTCCCGTCGTACATTTAAGTCCTTTATCCATTTTGAGTTTATTTTGTGTATGGTGTAAGCTGGTGGTCTAGTTTCATTTTCTTGCATGAATCTATCCAATTTTCCCAACACCATTTATTGAAGAGACCATCTTGCCTCCATTGTATGTTCTTGCCACCTTTGTCAAATATTAATTGAGCATATTGGTTCAGGCCGATTTCTGGGCTCTCTATTCTACTCCATTGATCTATATGCCTGTTCTTGTGCCAGTAGCAGGCAGTTTTGAGAACAGTGGCTTTGTAATACATCTTGATATCTGGTATTGAGATCCCACCTACTTTGTTCTTTCTCAGGATTACTTCAGCTCTTCAGGGTCTTTTTTATTCCAGATGAATTTTTGGAGAGTTCGTTCTAGATCTGTGAATTATGCCATTGGTATTTTAATGGGAAGTGAGTTGAATTTATAGATTGCTTTGGGGAGTAGGGATATTTTAATGCTGTTGATTCTACCAATTCATGAACACGGTATATTCTTCCATCTGTTTATGTCTTCCTCTATCTCTTTTTCCAACGTCCTGTAGTTTTCTGAGTAGAGGTCTTTTACCTCTTTAGTTAAGTTTATTCCTAGGTAGCTTAATTTTTTTGGTGTGATAGTAAATGGGATTGTTTTTAATCTCTCTTTCTGAAAGTAAACTACTGGTGTATAGAAATGGCTCAGATTTCTTGGGGTTAATTTTGTATCCTGCTACATTGCCAAATTCATGTATTAAGTCTAGTAGCTTTTTGATGGAGTCTCTAGGGTTTTGGATGTATAATATCATGTCATCTGCAAATAAGGACAGTTTTACTTCCTCTTTTCCAATTTGGATGCCTTTTATTTCTTCTTCTAGCCTAATTGCAATGGCTAACACTTCCAGTACTATGTTGAACAGGAGTGGTTAGAGTGGTCATCCCTGTTTTGTTCCTGTTCTTAGGGAAAATGGTGTTAGTTTTTGTCCATTGAGTATGATGTTGGGCGTGGGCCTGTCATATATGGCTTTTATTATGTTGAGGTATGATCCTTCTACTCCCGCCTTGCTGAGAGTTTTTATCAAAAATGGGTGTTGGATTTTGTCAAATGCATTTTCTGCATCAATTGATATGACTATGTGGTTTTTTTCTTTCAATTTGTTTATGTGATGTATCACGTTTATTGATTTGCGGATATTGTACCATCCTTGCATCCCTGGGATAAATCCTACTTGGTCATGGTGTATGATCTTTCTGATGTACTGCTGGATCTGATTTGCTAAGATTTTGTTGATGATTTTGGCATCTATGTTCATGAGGGGTATTGGCCTGTAATTCTCTTTCATTGTGTTGTCTTTACCCGGTTTTGGTATTAGGGTGATGCTGGCTTCATACAGTAAGCTTGAACGTGTTCCTTCCTCTTGAATTTTTTGTAGTAGTCTGAGGAGGATAGGTTTTAGTTCTTCCTTGAATGTTTGGTAAAACTCCCCTGTGAAGCTGTCTGGTCCTGGGCTTTTGTTTGATGGAAGCATTTTGATGACTGCTTCAATTTCTTCCATAGTTATTGGCTTGTTGAGATTTTTAGATTCTTCCTGATTGAGTTTTGGAATATTGTATTTTTCTAGGAATTTGTCCATTTCCTCCAAGTTGTCTAGTTTGTTGGAGTAGAGCTGTCCACAGTATTGTTTAACAATCATTTGTATTTCTGTGGGGTCTGTTGTTATTTCACCTCTATCGTTTCTGATTCTGTTTATTTGGGTCCTCTCTCTTTGCTTCTTGGTGAGTCTGGCTAGAGGTTTGTCAATCTTGTTTATCCTTTCAAAGAACCAGTTCTTGGTTTCATTGATTTTCTGTATTGTTTTTTTGGTCTCTATGTCATTTATTTCTGCTCTAATCTTTATTATCTCCTTCCTTCTGCTCACTCTGGGGTTTTCTTGTTGCTCTCTTTCTAATTCTTTTGAGTTGTAGAGTTAGATGATTTACTACAATTTTTTCTTGTTTTTTGAGATAGGCTTGTAGAGCTATAAACTTCCCTGTCAGGACTGCTTCCATTGTGTCCCATAGGTTTTGGATTGTTGTGTTTTCATTGTCATTAGTATCCAGGATATTTTTAATTTCTTCTTTGATCTCATTGGTAACCCAATCAATATTTGATAACATGCTATTCAGCTTTCAAGTGTTTGAAAGAAAAAAGAAGAAAAAAAATTGCAGTAGTGAAGGTCCTTCGGTTCTTCTACTCGTCAATCTGTCTCGCCTTAGTCCTGCCAGGTATTCAGGAGAGTGTTGAATTTCCCTGCGATACATTGTTCCTCCGTGTTGTAAACCACAGTCCTGATTTTAAAGCAGGCCGTATTTGTGTCCCAGACTGCCTTAAGTTGTATTTACCTAAGAGTCAGTTTGTGGCTCAGCCTCTGGGTGGCAGTGTTTTTGGGTTGCCCTCTGAGGCTATAGGGCCTCTCTGTCCAGTAGCTTGGGTTTATTTTCTCTATTGCACTTAAAACTGGTTTGGGGAAGTCCACTGCCCAGAGCTGGTTCCTTAATAGTTACCCACTCTGTGTTGTTGCTGGGATTGAAAATCCCTCTATAGGCCAGACCCTGTTAACTCCCAGGGACTGATCAGATTATTTTAATCCTTGATCTCCTTCAGGGTGGAATCTGGGTGTGGCTGTGCTCCTTGCCTGGGGGCTAGGTAGAGGAGTCCTACCCTCCGGAGAGAATGGCTGCCCGGATCCTGGGCCCAGGGGTGTCTCACACTCAATTCACTGCCAACTCTCCCAGCCCCCCCTCTCTTCTCAGTCTCTCCCAAGTTTCCACTCCTCTGCACCTTCTCCCTCTCTTCAGCACAGGTGAGTGTCTGTATCCGAAATGTCTTATGAACAGGATTCAGTGAAAAGAAACAAACAAACACCGGCCGCGGAAACAGGGAAGGCTGAGTCTCTGTAAGCTCTTCTTTTACTGGCACTGCATGCTCTGGTCAGCTCTTCAGGCTGCCCCCTTTAGGCTCAGTCCTCCGTGATCACAGAACCCAGATCTCAAATCCCCTGGCGCCAGGAGTCCCTCAGATCTCCTTTCCCCAGTCAGGGGCTGTGCCTGTCCCAAGGGATGTGGCTGTTTGCCACGCGGTCTCTCTCTGACCCTCTGGGCTCAGAGGTCTGGCAAACTTTCCTGCCCGGATCCCTGGTTTTTTACCTTTCCAGGGGAGTTCTGCCCTTCCCGGCTGCAAACCGTCTCACCAGCTGAGTAATTTCGCCAGTTCGTGGTGGGTGTTATTAGTTTCAGCTGCTTACTCCATTTGCTCCGGGACACGACCTGGGACGCGTCTGCCTATATCGCTGCCATCTTAGGAAAATCTTTCATTTCTTCTTGATTCTTCTTCATTTCCTCCCAGTTGTTTGACATGTTGTTGAATTTGTCTCCCATTCCTATCAGTGTCTTTATAACCGTTTCTCTGAATTCTTTCTCTGACAAATTGCTTGTCTTCATTTTTCCCCCTGTTCTGGTGATTTCTCATTTTCTTTTGAATGGGGGTTGTTTCCTTATCTTTCCAGTTTAGCTGTTCCTTTGTGATTGTTTCTACATATCAGATAAAACTTCTATGCCACCCAGATTTTTTGAGTTTGTCTTATATAGTAGATGTTCTGTGGGATCCAGTGGTGCAATCTCTCCAGTCTTCTGGGCTGGGAAATCTAGGGATGTCTCCTACTTGGGATATTTGGGTTCTCTTGGTGCAGTTGTGTCTTGAGTGTTATTGTCTCATTTATGGATGGAGTCTCCCCTCAAGGTGTCTGGTTATGTGGCTCGCTCTCTACCACGTAGACCAAACGGCACAAAATATAACTCAAGACGTGACACAAAGGGGACAACATATGAATGTATTCACGACACCAGTAACCTCAATATAAGTGACCACCAGGGAAAAAAGAACTAGGGGAGAGAAAAGGGAACAAAAATGATATCGAGGCAGGAAAAAAATGGTAAGAGAGAAAAGAAAAAGTAAATGAAGATATATATATATATAGATAGATAGATATAGATATATATATATAGATAGATATAGATATAGATATAGATATATATATAGATATAGATATAGATATAGATATAGATATCACCACAGGGAAAAAAAAGAGATAAACTAAATGATGCAAACAACAAACACACAGAAAAGAGGGTGGGGGCAGAATCTATAGAGGCAGAGCTTATATACAGAAAGTAAGGTTAACAAATTGAATGAATATTGGGAGGACCTTGGTTCAGTATAGAGGAGTTAGTAAGAAGATGAGTGAATAAGAAGAAAGAGAAGAAAAAAATTAAAAATAAGATAAAATAAAAATAGAATGATGAAAAATAATGGGAAAGTAAAAAAATAAACAAAGAAAATAAAGAAAAATGTTTTAAATTAAATATAAAAATAAATAAAAAAAGTGAAGTGTCATTGATTTCATTTGAGTTTTTTTTTTATTTAAATTCTTTATTGTTTAAAGTATTACATAGGTGTCCTCCCCCCCCCCCATTGACCACTCCCTGGCCACCCCCAACCCCCAATGCATGCCTTCAACCCCCTGTCTGTGTCCATTGGTTATGCTCATATGCATGCATACAAGTTCTTTGGTTGATCTCTTACCCCCTCACCCCCCACCTTGCCTCATAGGTGGGACCCACCCATTAATTTTTCTGCTGTTTCTACCAGTTTCAATGTGGCTTCTTTTTAAATTTCTTAGTGGTAGGACTTCTATTTAGCCAGATTTCAGGTGGTTCTGAATGATAGCAGTTCTGTAGTTTAGTTGTAATTTTGATGTTGTTGTGGGAGGAAATTTATGACAATCAGGTGTAATTACATTATTGATGAATAGATTGCAGAATATCTAGAGATGCACTGAAGTAAATCTTTTTGTTTTAATTTCATGTGAGGGCTGACTTTCACATGTCCCAGGTTTCAGTAATAACTTATTGGCCAAAAAATAAATTTCTATATTTATATGTCTGGATATTTCAGCTTTGTTTTATTGAAACGCTAAAGTATCTGTATAACAAATTCAGTTGTGTGCAATTTCTCTCTATTTACCTTTTTTAATGGTATTATAAAATCATTTTTTATTTTTTTTATTTTTAATTACAATTGACATACAATATTATATTGGTTTCAGGTGTACAATCTAGTGATTAGATATTATATAACTTATTAAGTGATCACCTCAATAAATCTAGTACTAACCTGGTACCGTACTTAATTATCACAATATTATTAACTGTACTCCTTATGCTGAAATTTATATCCCTGTGACTATTTTGTAACTACCAATTTGTATTTCTTAATTATCTTTACTAGTAACTCTTTTACCCAATCTCCTTTTCCTCTGGCAATCACCAGTTTGATCTTTGCATCTATGAGTTTGTTTCACTTTTGTTTGTTTTTTATTTTGTCCTTTAGATTCGACATATAAGTGAAATCATATGTTATTTGTCTTTCTCTGACTGACTTATTTCACTGAGTATAATACCTCCTAGGTCTATCCATATTGTTGCAATAGTCATATTTCATTCTTTCTTATAGCTAAGTAATATTCCATTGTATATATGTACCACTGCTTTTTTTTCTTTATTGAGTAAGGTATTACATATGTGTCCTTATCCTCCCATTGCTTTCCCACCCCCCACCCTCACTCATGCCCTCACCCCCCTGGTGTCTGTGTCCATTGGGTAGGCTTATATGCATGCATACAAGTCCTTTGGTTGAACTCTCCCTCCTTACCCCCACCCTCCCTTACCTTTCCTCTGAGCATTGACCTTCTGATTAATGTTTCTCTGTCGCTGGATCTGTTTTTGTTCATCACTTTATGTTGTTCATTATATTCCAGAGATGAGTGAGATCATGTGATATTTTGACCCAGTGATCCAACTTCTAGGAGTATATCCCAAGAAACTAGAAATACCAATCAGAAAGGATATATGCACCCTTATGTTCATAGCAGCATAATTTATTATAGCTAAGATTTGGAAACAGCCTAAGTACCCATCAGAAGATGAGTGGATTAAAAAACTGTGGTACATTTACACAATGTAATACTATGCTGCGGTAAAAAAAAGAAGGAATTCTTACCATTTGCAACAACATGGATGGACCTCCAGAGCATTATGCTAAGCGAAATGAGCCAATCAGAGAAAGATAAATACCACTGCTTTTTTATCCACTCAATTTGGATTGGGCACTTAGGTTGCTTTCATAGTTTGGCTTTTGTAAATCATACTACAATGAACATAGTGATGCATATGTTTTTCTTTTAATTTGTATTAGTTTTTGGGGGGGAGGTAAACACTCAGAAATTAAATCACTGGGTCATATGCAGTTTCATTTTAATTTTAGGGGTATCCTCCATGTTTTCCTTAGCGACTGCATCAATCTGCATTCCCAACAACAGTGCACAATGGTTTCCTGTTCTTCACATTCTCACCAACAATTGTTTGCTGTTTCACTGATGAGAGCCATTCTGATAGGTGTAAGGTAATATCTTATTGTAGTTTTAATATTTTTAAATATTTTTATTGATTTCAGAGAGCAAGGAAGAGGGAGAGAGAGATAGAAACATCAATGATGAGAGGGAATCAATGATCAGCTGTTTCCTGCATGCCCCTTATTGGAGATTGAGCCCTCAACTCTGGCACATGCCCTGACCAGGAATCAAACCATGACCTACTGGTTCATTGGAGCCACATCAGTGGGGCTGTAGTTTTAATTTGTATTCCTCTGATGATTAGTGAAATTGAACATCTTTTCATATGTCTATTTGCAATGTGTATGATCTCTTTAGAGAAGTGTGTATTCAGGTCCTTTGCCCAATTTTAATTGTTTTTGTTGTTGTTTTCTTGGTGTTGAGGTGCATGAGTTTTTTATAAATTTTGGATATTAAATTTTTATCAGATATATCATTAGTGAATATGTTCTCCCATACATTAGGTCTTTGTTTATTTTTTTATTTTGTTTCCCTTGCCTAAAGAGATATACCTGAATAAATATTGCTAAAAGAAATTTACTGGCTATGTTTTCTTGTAAGAATTGTATCATTTCAAGTCCTAATCTGTAATTTATTTTGAGTTTATTCTTGTATGTGTATAAGAAGGTCATCTAGTTTCCTTTCTTTGCATGCATTAGTCCCATTTTTCCAACACTATTTAATGAATAGTCTGTCTTTACCCTCCTTTGTCAAATATTAATTGATCATATATGTGTAGGCTCTCTATTCTGTTCCCTTGATCTATATGTCTGTTTTCATGCCAGTACCATGTTGCTTTGCATACTATATAGCCTTATAGAATAGTTTTATATTATGTAGTGTGATACCTCCAACCTGGTTATTTCTCAAGATTGTTGTGGCTATTCAGGGTCTTTTTTGTTCCATATAGATTTTTGCAATATTTGTTCTAGTTCTGTGAAATGTACCATTGCTATTTTGATAGGGATGTGTTGAATCTTTAGATTGCTTTGGGTAATATAGACATTTTAATACTACTATTTCTTCCTATCTATGATTATAGTATATGCTTCCATTTGTCTTATAGTTTTTTGATTACATGTCTTTTACATCCTTGGTTAAGCTTATTCTTAGGTTTTGTGGGGTTTTTTTATGAAATTATAAGTGGGATTGTTTTCTTATTTTCCCTTTCTGATAGTTCACTATCTATACTAATAAGAGCCTTAGGGGTGATCAAGCCATCAGGAAAGGGCATTTGGGGGCAATCAGGCTGGCAGGGGAGCAGTTAGGTGTCAATCAGGCCAGCAGGGGAGCAGTTAGGTGGCAATCAGGCTGGCAGGAAAAAGCAGTTAGGGGCAATCAGGCAAGCAGGAGGCAAGCGGTTAGGAGCCAGCAGTCCCGGATTGTGAGAGGGATGTCTGACTGCCGGTTTAGGCCTAATCCTGTCGGGCTTAAACCAACAGTTGGACATCCACTGAGGAGTCCCAGATTGGAGAGGGTGTAGACTGGGCTGAGAGACACCCCCCATGCACGGATTTCATGTACCAGGCGACTAGTTGATGTATAAAAATGCAACTGATTTCTAATGATTTATTTTGTATCTTTCTACTTTACTAAATTCATTTATTGGTTCTAGGAGTTTATGGCAGAATCTTAAGGGTTCCCTATATACAGTATTATATCATCTGCAAATAATTATTTCTTCTTTTCCAATTTGGATGCCTTTTATTTCCTCTTTTTTGTCTTATTGCTGTGGTGTACCTTTATTCATTTGTTTGTTGATAGACACTTATTTCCATATATTTGCTATTGTGAATAATGCTGCAATAAACATGAGAGTGCATATATCTCTTTGATTTTATGTTTTTATTTCCTTTGCGTATATACTCAGAAGTGAAATTACTGAACCCTATGGTAGTTCTACTTTTTTGTTATTTTAGAAACCTCTATATTGCTTTCCATAGTGTCTGAACCAATTTGCATTTCTATCAACAGTGCACAAGTGTTTCCTTTTTTCCACTTCCCCATAAACATGTTATTCTTGTATTCTTTTTTATTTTATTTTTCTATCACTATTTATCCCCCCTATGCCATCTTCTACCTCCACCCACCTTGCTCTTCCCCACAATCACCACACTGTTGTCCATGAGTTTTCTCTCTCTCTCTCTCTCTCTCTCTCTCTCTCTCTCTCTCGCTCAATTCCTCCATCTCCCTCATATCCACCCCACCACACACACACACACACACACACACACACACACACACACACACACCAGAGCTGTCTGCCTGGTCTCTATCTTTGAGTCTGTCTCTAGTTTGCTTGGTAGTCATTTGTTCATTAAATTCCACATACGAGTGAAATCATATGGTGCTTGCCTTTCTCTGACTGGCTTATTTCACTTAGCATAATGTTCTCCAGGTCCATCCAAGCTGTCTCAAAGGGTAAATTTTTCTTTCTTTTTACAGCAGAGTAGTATTCCATTGTGTGAATGTACCACAGCTTTTTTATCCACTCATCTACTGATGGACACTTGGGCTGATACCAAATCTTGGCTATTGTAAATAATGCTGCAATGAACATTAGGGGTACATATATTCTTTATAATTTGTGTTCTGGGTTTCTTCAGAAACATTTCCATAAGTAGAATTGCTGGGTCATAAGGCAGTTTCATTTTTAATTTTGTGAGGTAACTTCATACTCCTCCATAGGGGCTGCACCAACCTGCATTCCCACTAACAGTGCACAAACGTTCCCTTTTCTCCACATCCTTGCCATCACTTGTTTGTTGTTTTATTGATAATAACCATTCTGACAAGTGTGAGGTAATATCTCGTTGTGGTTTAAATTTGCATTTCTCTAGTTATTAGTGACTGAGCATCTTTTCATGTCTATTGGTCATCTGTATGTCTTCTTTCGAGAAGTATCTATTCAGATCTTTTGCCCATTTTTTAAATTGGATTGTTTGGGTTTTTGTTGTTTACTAGTAGTTGTCTAAGCTCTTTATAAATTTTGGATATTAACCCCTTATCAAATGTATCATTTGGTGAATATGCTTGCCTATTCAGTGAATTGTCTCAACAGTGATCTTGAGAAAGAAGAACAAAGTTGCAGGAATCACACTACCTGGTATCAAACTGTACTACAAGGCCATAGTAATCAAAACAGCATGGTGCTGGCATAAAAACAGACATATAAATAAATGGAACAGAATAGAGAATTGTTTTTAGTTTGATGAAGTCTTATTTGATTTTTCTTTTTATTGCTTGTGTTTTTGGTGTCACAGCTAAAACAAAACAAAACAAAAGAAAACAAAAAAAACACTATATCCAAGAACAAGGTCAAGGAGCATCTTTTTTTTTTTCTCTAGAAGTTTATGGTATTAGGTCTTATGTTTAAGTTTTTAATCTATTTTAAGTTAATTTCTATAAGTAGTGTAAGGTGGAGATCCAATTTCATTTTTCTTCATGTTGTTATCTTTTTCCCCATACAATTTCCCCAATTTAAAGTTGTTGGCTCCTTTGTCAAATATTAGTTAAACATACATTCATGTGTTTATTTCTGGGCTCTCTATTCTGTTCCATTGGTCTATGTCTCTGTTTTCATACCATAACCATACTGTTTCAATTATTATAGCTTTGTAGTGTAGTGTTAAACCAGGAAGTCTGATTCTCCAGCTTTGCCCTTCTTTCTCATAATTTCTTTTGCTATTCAGTGTCTTTTGTGGTTTTATGCAAATTTTAGGATGTTTCATATTATTGCTGTGAAAAATGGCATTATAATTTTGATAAGGATTGCATTAAATCTATAGATGGCTTTGGGTAGTATGGATATTTTAACAACATTAATTTTTCTCATCCATAAACAAGAAATATTGTTCCATTTGTTTGTGTATTTTTCATTTTTTTTCATCAAAGTCTTAGTCTTATAGTTTTCAATGTACAGAACTTTCATTTCTGGAGCTAACTTTATTCTTAAGTATTTTATTGGTTTTGATGATATTGTAAATGGGATACTTTTAAATTTTCTTTTTCAGATATTCTGTTGTCAGTTTATAGAAGTGCAAGTAATTTCTGCATGTTGATTTTATATCCTGTAACTTTACTGAATTTGGTGATTAGTTCTAACATATTTTAGTAGATTGTATAGGCTTTTCTAAATATAATGTCATGTCACCTGTAAATAGTAACAATTGTACTTATTTTTTTTTTCTAATTTGGATGACTTTTATTTCTTTGTCTTGACTAATTGTTCCAGCTAGGACTCCAAGTATTATGTAGAATGAATGGTAAGAGTGGGTACCCTTGTCTTGTTCCTGACTTTAAAGGAAAACTTTCAACTTTTCACCATTGAATATAACGTTAACTGTGGGTTGTCATATGTGTCCTTTATTATGTTAAGGTATGCACCTTTTATGCAAAAATTGTTAGGTGTTTTTTATCATGAAAGGCTATTGTATTTCATCAAATGCTTTTTTTGGTATCTATTAAGATGTGTCATATGATTGTTTCCTTCTATTAATGTGGTCAAATTTATTGATTTGCATATCTTGAACCATTCTTGCACGCCAGGGGTAAATCCCACTTTGTCATGGTATAATCCTTTTAATGTACCCTTTAATTCAGTTTGCTAATATTTTCTTGATAATTTTAACATCTCAATTTATTAAGTATTTTAGTCTGTGGCTTTCTTCTTATAATGTCCTTATCTGACTTTAGTATCAGGGTAATGCTGAACTTGTAAAATGAATTTCAAAGTGTTTTCTCTTTTTCAAGTATTTGGAAAAGTTTGAGAAAGATTGGCCATGATTTTTCTTTAAATATTTGATGGATTTACCAGTGAAACCATTTCTTCCTAGGATTTGCTGTGCTTAGAGATTTTGGATTAAGAATTCAATCTTCATACTTATTGGTCTGCTCAGATTTTCTAATTCTTTGTGATTATCTTGGTAGGTAGTATGTTTCTAGGAATTTGTCCATTTCTTCTAGGTTATTCCATTTTTTACATATAATTATTTATAAAAATTCATTATTGTTCTTTGTATTCTGTATTATGAGTTGCAATGTCTTTTCTTTCATTTGTGCTTTTATTTATGTGTCTTATTTCTTTTATCTTTAGTCTAGCTAAAGGTTTTGAATCTTGTTTATCTTTTTAAAATAACAGCTCTTAGGTTAATTTTTACTTTTTTTCTGGACTCAATTGTTTTCTGCTCTGATCTTTGTTATTTCCTTTCTTCTCCTAACTTTGGGCTTAGTTTGTCTTTCTTTATGTAGTTTCTTTAGGTATAAAGATAAATTGTTTGAGATCTTTTGATTTTTCCTCTATCCATTTATTGTTATAAACTTCCCTATCAGAACAGATTTTGTAGCAACCTATGCTTTGGTGTGTTGTGTTTCCATTATCCTTTGTTATGAGATTTTTAAAAAAATCCTTTTCATTTCTTATTTAACCCATTTATAATTACAATTTATACATTTATAGAAACATCAGTGATGACCTCCTTATAAATTTTGGAGTATATCTTTTGGATGAATTGACCCTTTTCTTATTATTATTTGACCTTCTCTATCTCTTATTACTGGACTTAGATTAAGGTCTATTTTGTCTGATATAATTATATCTATCCAGGCTTTCTTTTGGTTTCCACTTGCATGGGATATCCTTTTATATCCCATTACTTTAAACCTATGTGTGTTTTTAATGCTGATGTGAGTCTCTTAACGTAGCATAGAGTTGAGTCTCATTTATTTATCCATACAGCCACTTCGTGACTTTTGACTGGGGAATTCAGTCCACTTTTACTTAGTTATTTTTTATGCATATTTTTTAAAATTGATTTCAGAAAGGAAGGGGGAGGGAGAGAGAGATAGAAACATCAGTGATGAGCTCCTTATAAATTTTGGAGATTAGACCCTTATTGGAGATAACATTGGCAAATATGTTCTCCCATGCAGTGGGCTTTCTTGTTATTTTATTGATGGTTTCTTTTGCTGTGCAAAAGCTTTTTATTTTGATGTAGTAACATTTGTTTATTTTCTCCTTAGAATCCATTGTCCTAGAAGTTGTATTGGTAAAGATATTGCTACTACATATGTCTGGTATTTTGCTTCCTATGGATTCTTCTAATATTTTTGTGGTTTCTGTCTTACTTTCAAGTCCTTTATCCATTTTCAGTTTATTTTTGTGTATGATGTAAGTTGGTGGTTTAGTTTCTTTATTTTCCATGTACCTCTCTAATTTTTCCAGCACCACTTATTGAAGAGACTGCCTTGACTCCATTGTATGGTCTTGCCTCCTTTGTCAAATATTAATTGAGCATAATGGCTTGGATCTATTTTTGGGTTCTCTGTTCTCTTCCATTGGTCTATATGTCTGTTCTTGTGCCAGTACCAGGCAGTTTTGAGAACAGTGGCTTTGTAAAATAACTTGATATCTGGTATTGTGATCCCTCCAACTTTGTTCATCTTTCTCAAAATTGCTGGGGTTATTTGGGGTCTTTTTTTATTCCATATGAATTCTTGGAGAGTTTGTTCTAGGTGTTTGAAATATGCTGTTGGTATTTTAATGGGGATTTCATTTGAATCTATAGATTGCTTTGGGTAGTATGGACATTTTAATGATGTTTATTCTACCAACCCATGAACACGTTATATTATTCCACTTATTTTTGTATTCCTCTATCTCTGTTTTCAATGTACTGTAGTTTTCCAAGTACAGGTCTTTTATCTCCTTAGGTAAGTTTATTCCTAGGTATCTTAATTTTGTTGTTGTTGTTGCAATGGTAAATGGGATTTTTTTTAAATTTCTCTTTTTGTGAGTTCATTACTGATGTATTAACAAAGCCGTAGATTTCTGGGTGTTAATTCTGTAACATGCTGAATTCATTTACTAAGTATAGTAGTTTTTGAGCTCATACATCTTAACAATGGAAGATAAACATTCCAATAAAAAAATGGCAAAAGACCTAAATAGACACTTTTGGAAAGAGGACATACAGAAGGCCAAGAGACGTATGAAAACATGCTCAAAGTCACTAATCATCCGAGAGATACAAATTCAAACGACAATGAGGTACCTTCTCAAACCTCTCAGAATGGCTATCATGAACAAATCAATAAACAACAAGTGCTGGTGAGGATGTGGAGAAAAAGGAACTCTCGTGCACTGCTGGTGGGAATGCAGACTGGTGCAGCCACTGTGGAAAACAGAATGGAATTTCCTCAAAAAAATTAAAATGCAACTCCCATTTGGCACAGTAATCCCACTTATAGGAATATATCCCATGAAATCAGAAACACCAGTCAGAAAGGATATATGCACCCCTATGTTCATGGCAGCACAAATTACAATAGCTAAGATCTGGAAACAGCCTAAATGCCCATAAGCAGATAAGTGGATTAAAAAACAGTGGTACATCTACACAGTGGAATACTATGCTGCTATAAAAAGAAGGTACTTTTACCATTTGCAACAGCATGGATTAACCTGGAGAACATTATGCTAAGTGAAATAAGCCACTTGGAGAAATATAAATAACACATTATCTCACTCATTTGTGGAATATAATGAATAACATAAACTGGTGAACAAAAATAGATCCAGAGACAGGGAAGCATCAAACAGACCCTTAAACCTCAGAGGGAAGGCAAGGGAGGTCGGGGTTGGGGGGAGGAGTAAGAGATCAACCAAAGGATTTGTATGCATGCATATTTGCATAACCCATGGATACAGACAGTAGGGGGGTGAGGGCATGTGCTGAGGGGTGGAAAAGGTTGGGAGAGGTCAGTGGAGGTAAAAGGAGACATATGTAATTATTTAAACAATAAAGAAGTTGTTTTAAAAAGCAACATCAATGATTAAAGAGAATCATTAATTGACTACCTCCTGCACTCCCCCTACTGGGGATTGAACTTGCAACCCAGGCCTGTGCCCTTGACAAGAATGGAATTTGGGACCCTTCAGTCTGCAGGTTGATGCTCTATCCACCTAGCCAAGCCAGGTAGGGCTCATATATACTGATTAATGCCATCTAATTCATTGTGTGGGACTATTTTTATTTCTATTGTTTTATTTCCTTTTGTTTCTGCATTAAAAAAATAAATTGGTGAGGTCCACGATGGTGGCTGACAGGGTGACAGTAAAGAAGAGAATGTGAGTGAGTGAGAGAATGAAAGGAAAGTGCGTGGATGTGTGGGGCCCATGTGTACGTGTGAGTGACAGACAGATGTATTTCACAGGACTGTTGGGGATTGGCAGACCAGGCTCCCCTGGCTGGGAAGCCTCTATTACTGCTGAAATCTCTCCCGGAGCAGCCAGCTCTGCTGCAGAGAACGTGCCATCTTGAAGGGGAGAGCCGCTGTGACTGGGAGCCCAGCCTCACCTCTACCTGGGGAGACCTCGGATACCTCCCAGGACCCTACAGCCACAACGCCTAGGGAGCAGCTACCTCGGCTGGGAACCCACAAACACTGAGAGTCCAGCCTCCCCAGCCGTGGGCTCCTAAAAAGTTTGTCCAGGGGGAGACAAAAAGCTGGCCAAATAGGCAGACGGGTCCTTCGCCTTCTCACAGAGCAGATAGAAGAAACAGCTGAATGGAATAACATCCACCTGGAATTGGCAAATGAAACACAGCTGATGAGGCAATCTGTGGACAGAAAGGTCAGTGATCACCTGGAGAGCGGTAGGATCAGGGATCTGGGCTGGAGGGAGAAACACATACAGCCAGGACTAGAGTTTCAGAGGGAGACTACACTGCACCAAGTCCCTGTCCCTTGGGGACAAGTGTAGCGCTCCGTCATGGAACGGGGTCCACAGGGTTGCTGGCAGCTGGGGACTCTAGGTCTAAGCCCATAGACATGGGAGGCTGTGCCCAGAAAGGCAGCCTGAAGTTCTGCACAGGCCATGCAGTGCCGGGGAAGGGGAGGGGGGGAGACGTGCAGCATTGCGATTGCTCTGTCTTTATAATTTCCATGCTTTTACTTGCTAAACCCAGTGTATAGGATCTTACAATTACAAACACTCACTGAGGCTGTGGTGCAGAGGAAGGTGGTTTTGTGGATGCTGTAGAGCAAAATAGGGAGAGATGGTCAGGAAGCCAGCTCTGGGACAGTCTGATCCCTCCAACCCTGAACAGACATTTTTCTCCTGAAGACCAGGCCCCTCCTAGCAGCACAGCCTCACCCAGACTTGAGCTTGGCAGGGAAACAAAAGATTCTAAATATCCCCAGGGAGCCCTCAGGGACTGGGTTTGAGGGGCCATTTGGTCCCGGAAACTAATACAGAAACACCGCCACCAAGAAGTAATATCAGAAATAGATGCTTGCGTAAATATGACTGAAAGCAGGAAGAAAAACAAAGTGGGCAGATTAAGCCTGCCTGCCTGAAACCAATGCTGTGGCGTCTAACACAGAGGAGTGGTGGACTGCAGGGAACTTCAACATGGTGCTGACTACCTAACAGGAAACTGAGATGTGGCAGATAGAACAGTAGAGAGGTGTCCTAAACCATCCCCCATGGGACATTAAAACTCAGCTGAAGCCAACGAACTCCACTATTTCACTTTTTTATTTTTTATCTTTTACTTAAGAAACTAAATTTTTCTTTATTTTATTTTTTATTATTTTTATTTATTATTATGACTATTATTTTTAACCTTTCATTTTATAAAATTTATTCATTTTTTTGGATTAGTGTTTTACATTCTATTTTTATTTTTTTATTTATTTTTATTTTTTTTAAATATATTTTATTGATTTTTTTACAGAGAGGAAGGGAGAAGGATAGAGAGTTAGAAACATCGATGAGAGAGAAACATTGATCAGCTGCTTCCTGCATGCCCCCTACTGGGGATGTGCCCGCAACGAAGGTACATGCCCTTGACCAGAATCGAACCTGGGACCTTTCAGTCCGCAGGCCGATGCTCTATCCACTGAGCCAAGCCGGTCAGGGCATATTTTTATTTTTTATCATTATTTTACTCTATCTCATTATTTTCTTTTATGCCAATCCTTTCTTCCTCACTTCTCCCTTCTTCATCCAGTTTCTTTTCTCCCATTTCTGCTTTAGTTTTTCTCTCTCCTTTCTTTTTACTCCTTGTTAAAAATTGGTCTTTATCTGCTTTATTGATGCATTACTATTATAGTCTCCATTGGCTTACTCATATATCTAATTTCCTCTCCCCTGCTCCAGGTCCATGCACCCTTCTCTTTTCTCTTTCTAGCCAATTTTTTTTTTCTTGTTGTTATTATTTGTTTGATTGTTTTTTAGTTTGTTTTTTAATTTTTTTTAAATTTTATGCTATTGTTTTTCCTCTCCTCACTTCTCTTCTTCTACTAATAGCTTAATTAATTTCACTACCAAACTCAGGCCTATCTGCTCTCTACTCTATTCTCCTTTTCCAAAAATAGATGAATACATAGATAGATAGATTAAAGAAAGGAGAATTTTTAATATATATATAATTTATATATTTTTAAATATTTATTTTAATTATTTTAATAATTATGACTTTTTAATATTTTTATTATTTGTTTTTATACTTTTCTTCTTATGCACTCATTCTCTTTCTACCTCCACTATACTGAATTGTGGCCATTCCCCCATTCATTCAATTCTTTTACCTTACTTTCTGGAAATAAGCACTGCCTCTTCAGATTCAGCTCCCTTCCTTTTTTTCTGGGTGCTTGTTGTTTGCATTTTTTTGGTTTAGTTATTGGTTTTGTGGAGTTTTCTCCCCATATATGTATATTTTCCCCCATTCTTTTTTTCTCTCTTTCTTTCTCTCTTACCATTTTTCCTTTTCTCAATATCATTTTTCCACTCTTTCTCTCCTCTAATTCTCTTTTCTCTGGTGGTCACCTTTATTTGTAGTTATTGGTGTTCTGAATACATTCATGTTTTGTTACCTCTGTGTTGTGTCTTGTCAAGTTGTATTGTGTGCCTTTTGGTCAACGTAATAGAGAGTGAGCCACAAAACCAGACACCCTGAGAGGAACAAAAATGGGAGACAAAGAAACAGCTTCATGCAAAAGAAAAGGAAGAATCACCAGAAGTGGAAGTACACAAAATGGAGGCAAGCAATTTGTCAGAGAAAGAATTCTGAGCAATGGTCATAAGGATGCTAAAAAGGATGGAAGACAAATTCAAAAACATGTGTCAGAAACAAGAGGAAATGTAGAAGAACCAAGAAGAAATAAAAAATGACATCGCGGCAATAAAGAACACAAAAGAATGCATCAACAGTTGACTAGAAGAAGCAGAGGATTGCATCAGTGAACTAGAAGACAAGGTAGGAAAAAATACCCAAGCAGAGCATCAACTGGAAAAACAAACAAACAAACAAAAAACTTAAAAAGCAGGAGGAGAACTTAAGGGATCTTTGGAACAACACAAAATGAAACAACATTCACATAATAGGGGTTCCCAAAGAGAGAAAACTGAGAAAGGAATAGAAAACCTGTTTGAAGAAATAATGACAGAAAAATTCCCTGATATTGGGAAGAAAAAATTCACACAAGTCAAAGAAGCTCACAGAGTCCCACACAAGATGAACCCAAAAAGACCAACACCAAGACACATCATAATTAAATTGGAAAACACCAATGACAAAGTAAGAATCTTAAAGGCTGCCAGAAAGAGACAGATAGTTACCTACAAGGGATCTCCCATTAGACTATCAAATGATCTCTCAATAGAAACACATCAGGCCAGAAGGGAATAAGATGAAATATACAAAGTGATGCAAAGCAAGGGACTAAATCCAAGAATACTATACCCAGCAAGGCTATTATTCAAAATTGAAGGTGAAATCAGGAGCTTCTTAGGCAAAACAGGTCTAAGGTAGTTTATTACAACCAAACCAGCAATGCAAGAAATTCTAAAAGGACTGCTGAAAGAAAAAAAAAAAAAGAAATAGGAAGGGAAGAAGGAAAACAGGCATAAAGAATAACAATGGTGTCAAAGAAGTACCTATCAATAATAACCTTAAATGTAAATGGATTAAATGTTCCAATCAAAAGACATAGGGTAGCTGAATAAATGAGAAAAATGACCCAATATCTGCGGTCTACAAGAGACCCATCTCAGAACAAAGGACTCACGCAGACTGATAGTGAAGGGATGGGGAAAAAAAATGTTCAGCCAAATGGAAAGAAAGAAAAGCTGGGGTAGTAATACTTCTATGTGACAAATTAGACCTCAAAGTGAAGGCCATAACAGGAGACAAGGAAGGACACTTCATAATATTAAAGGAAGAAATTCAACAAGAGGATAAAAATCTGGTAAACATATATGCACCTAATATAGGAACACCAAATGCATAAAAATAAAAACTCCTGGAAGATATCAAGGGAGAGATTGACAGTAATACAGTCACAGGAGGGGACTTTACTATGCCATTGACACCACTGGACAAATTCTCTAAACAAAAAATCAGCAAAAAAATATCAATCCTAAATGACTCACTAGATCAGATGGAATTAATTGACATCTTCAGAACATTTCACCCCAAAGCTACAGAATATACATTTTTCTCTAGTGCACATGGGACATTTTCAAATATAGACCACATATTGGGAAACAGGCAAAGTCTCTTCAAATTCAAGAAGATAGAAATCATAGCAAGCATCTTCTCAGATCACAATGGCATAAAATTAGAAATCAACTACAACCAAAAAAAAAAAAATGAAAAAAAAATCAAACATTTGGAGGCTAAATAGCATGCTATTAATCAATGATTGGGGTACTAAAGAAATCAAAGAAGAAATAAAAAAACATCCTGGTAACAAATGACAATAAAACCACAACAATCCTAAATCTATGGGACACAGTGAACACAGTCCCGAGATAGAAGTCCATAGCTCTACTGGCCTACCTCAGAAAACAAGAAAAAATGGTGATAAATTACCTAACATTTCAACTCAAAGAATTAGAAATAGAACAATAAGAAAAGCCCAGAGTAAGCTAAAGGGAGGAAATAATAAAGATCAGAGAGGGAATAAATGACATAGAGTCCAAAAATAAAAAAAATAAAAATAAAAAGTAAAAAAGATCAATAAAACTAAGAGCTGGTTCCTTGAAAGGATAAACAAGACTGATGAACATCTAGCCAGGCTCATCAAGAAGCAAAGAGAAAGGACCCAAATAAACAAAATTAGAAATGAAAGAGGTGAAGTAACAACCGACCCCACAGAAATACAAGGGATTATGAAAAAATACTATGAACAACTCTATTCCAACAAAAAGGACAACCTTGACAAAATGGACATATTGTTAGAAAAATATAAGCTTTCAAAACTCAATAAGAATAAAAAAAACTGAATAGGCCAATAACTACCGAAGAAATTGAAGCAGTGATCAAAAATCTTCCAACGACCAAAAGCCCTGGACTGGACGGCTTTACAGGGGAATTCTACCAAGCATTCAAAGAAGAACTAAAACCTATCCTCCTCAAACTATTCCAAAAAAATTCAAGAGGAAGACACACTTCCAAGCTTTTTCTATGAAACCAGCAATATCCTAATTCCAAAATCAGATAAAGACACCACAAAGAAAGAGAACTACAGGCCAATATCTTTGATGAACATAGATACTAAATCCTCAACAAAATTCTAGCAAATCAGATCCAGCATTACATTAGAATGATCATACACTATGACCACGTGAAATTTATTCCGGGAATGCAAGGATGGTACAATATCTGCAAATCCATAAATGTGATACATCACAAACAAATCGAGAGACAAAAAACATATAATCATATCAATTTACGCAGAAAAAGCATTTGACAAAATCCAACACCCTTTCTTTATAAAAACTCTGGAAAATGGTAATAGAGGGATCATACCTCAACATAATAAAAGCCTTATATGACAAACCTATAGCCAACATCGTACTCAATAGGCAATGTCCAAATCCATTTCCCCTATGAATAGGAACAAGACAGGGATGCCCACTTTCATCACTCCTTTTATATATAGTATTTGAAGTGCTAACCATAGCAATCAGACAAGAAGAAGAAATAAAAGGCATCCAAATTGGAAAAGAAATCAGACTGTCCTTATTCGCAGATGATGTGATACTGTACATAGAAAACCCCTAAGACTCCATCAAAAAACTACTAAACTTAATAAATGAATTTGACAATATAGCAGGTTACAAAATTAATACCAAGAAATCTATAGCTTTTTTATACACCAATAATGAACTCACTGAAAAAAAATTAAAAATCAATCCCATTTACCATTGCACCAAAAATATTATGATGCCTAGGAAAAATCTTAAGCAAGGAGGTAAAGACCTGTACTCAGAAAACTATAGACATTAAAAACAGAAATAGAGGAAGACATAAACAAATGGAAGAACATACCGTGTTCATGAATTGGTAGAATCAACATCATCAAAATGTACATACTACACAAAGCAATTTATAGATTCATTCAATTCAATCCCCATTAAAATACCAAAGGCATATTTCACATATCTAATAGAAACTCTTCAAAATTTCATCTGGAATAAAAAAGACCCCAAATAGCCACAGCAATCCTGAGAAAGAAGAACAAATTTGGAGGAATCACAATACTAGACATCAAGATATATTACAAAGCGACTGTTCTCAAAACTGCTTGGTACAGGCACAACAAAAGACATATAGACCAATAGAACAGAACAGAGAACTCAGAAATACCCCAAGCCATTATGCTCAATTAATATTTGACAAAGGAGGCAAGAGCATTCAATGGAATCAAGATAGTCTCTTCAATAAATGGTGCTGGGAAATTTGGTCAGATACATGCAAAAAAATGAAACTAGATCAACAACTTACACCATACACAAAAACAAACTCGAAATGGTTAAAGGATTTAAATGTAAGATGAGAAACCATAAAATTGTTAGAAGACTCCATAGGCAGCAAAATAGCAGACATATGTTGTAGCAATATCTTTACCAACACAGCTCCTAGGGCAATGGAAACTAAGGAAAAAATAAACAAATGGGTTTACATCAAAATAAAAAGCTTATGCACAGCAAAAGAAACCATCCACAAAACAACAAGAAAGCCCACTGCATGGGAGAACATATTTGCCAGTGCTATTTGAGATAAGGGTTTAATCCCCAAAATTTACAACTTAGCAAAAGGAAGATAAACAATCCAGTCAAAAAAAAAAATGGGCAAAGGACCTAAATAGACACTTTTTGAAAGAGGACATACAGAAGGCTGAGAGACATATGAAAATTTGCTCAAAGTCACTAATCATCTGAGAGATGCAAATCAAAACAATGACGTACTATCTCACACCTGTCAGAATGCCATGAACAATTCAATAACGACAAGTGCTGGTGAGGATGTGGAAAAAAAGGAACCCTCCTTCTCTGCTTGTGGGAATGCAGACTGGTTCAACCACTGTGGAAAACAGTATGGAGTTTCGTCAAAAAGTTGAAAATGGAACTCCCATTTGACCCAGTAATTCCACTCCTAGGACTATATCCCAAGAAACCAGAAACACCAGTCATAAATGATATATGCACCCATATGTTCATAGCAGCACCATTTACAATAGCTAAGATTTAGAAATAGCTTAAGTGCTCATCAGCAGATGAGTGGATTAAAAAACGTTGTTACATCTACACAACGGAATTCTATGTTGCTATAAAAAAGAAGGAACTTTTACCATTTTCAACACATGGATGGAACTGGAGAGCATTATGCTAAGCAACATAAGCCAGTCGGAGAAAGATAAATATCACATGATCTCACTCATATGTGGGATATAATGATCAACATAAACTGATGAACAAAAATAGGTCCAGAGACAAGGTATCACTGAACAGACTGTCCAACCTCAGATAAAAGGTAGGGGAGGGGAGGAGAGTTAGAGATCAACCAATGGACTTGTATGCATGCATATTAACATAACCAATGGACACAGAAACTGTGGCCATGGGGGCTTGCCCTCAGGGGTGGGCGTGGTAGTGGTGGGGACAATTGGGAAAAAGGAGACATATGTAATACATTAAACAATAAAAATAATTGGTGATTTTTCATTAGTAGGCTCATTTTTTAATCTTTTGCATCTACTCTGAATCTTTGTGGTTACCATGAGGTTTACATCAAGATATGTTATAGAAAACAGTCCATTTCAAATTGATGGAAACTTAACTTTATTTACGAAAGGTTCACACATTTAACCCTTTCAATATTTTGATGTTATTATCTGCCACTTTTATTGTGTATTTATTAACACATTATAGTAGCTATAATTAATTTGATAGAATTTCCCTTTGGCCTTTATACTGCAGTAAAGTGGTTAGCATAGCAACTTATGACATAATTAAAGTTTTCTAAGTCTGGTGAGTATTCACCTTTACCAGTATGTTGTATACCTTTATATTTTTTCATGTCATTGTTAATGTCTTTTTATTTCAGCCTGAAGAACTCTTTCAGCATTTTTTGCAAGGCAGGAGTAGTGGTGAGAAGCTCCCTCAGTTTTTGTTTATATGGGAAGGTTTTACTTCCCCTTCAATCTAAAAAATAACTACCACATAGAGTAAAATTAGGGAGCACTTTTGTTTGTTTCAACACTGTGAATATGTTATTTCATTATAACCTGTTCTGTATGGTTTTTATTGAGAAATCCACTGATAGCCTAATGGGTGTTCCTTTGTAGGTTACAATCACTTTTTTCCTCTGGCTTTTTTATTTTTAGTATTTTTTTTTCATTCTTGATTTTTTGACACTTTTATGATAGTATCTCTCAGAAAAGGTCTTTTAGCATTGTAACAATAAGGTGATCTATTGGCTCTGTGAACTTGGATGTCTAAGTCTATGCTCAGGTTTGGGATGTTCTCAGCTATTATTTCTTTAAATAGACTCACTGCACCCTTCTCTCATTCTTCTCTTTCTGAAATATAAATTATTCTAATGCTTGTTCCCCAACTCTTATGTATTACAGTCTAATTTAGCCAAAGTAAATATAATTTCTTTTGACACGTTTTCTTTCATTTCTTGAAAGAGTGAAATTTTCTCTTTCCATTGAGTTTTTCAGATATCTATTACAGAAATTTACATAATTATTTGCGGACATGTCTATCTCTTTAAGATAGAGCTATTAAAGAAAAATAATGGCATTGTAGCCATTTATATATTCCCTGGAGCACGCATCAGCATGGCTGACAAGAAGTAGTTGCTTAGTGGATGTTTGAAAGCAGAATGAATGAATAAGTGAATGAATGCAATGCATAATTTAATGAAGTCTTATGATTGATGCCATGATAGACCATAGGCTAACCTCACTGTGCAGCATTGCAGTGCATTTCCTTGTGGGATATAACTATTAATCTAAGAAAATAGGTAGGAACATCTAAAATAGCCTATAAATCCTTCCCAGGAGATCAAAGAAATATTCCAGCTCAAGGCCTAGGTAAAATGCATGATACTAGAAAAATGAAAAATGAGAAGACCAGTCAGCCAATTGTGGAGGAGGGTAATTAGGGCGGATGCAGAGTGGCACTATTATAATAGAGAAGGCTGGATTGGAGAATATTACACTTATAAGAAATAAAAAGTTTATGAGAGGAACACTTTATTAGAGTCAAGAGAGAGAAAACATACAGATTAGGGCTGAGTTTGTCATAGCCCAAGGTAAGAGATAGGGACTGATTTCAATCAACATTATTTAGAAAGTCCCTACTATGTGTACCAAGAGAAAATTGTAAGTAGGCACTGGGTCACAAATAAAGAACTGGTTATGTGAGCTGGCAATTTGCACAAAATCTTTAAATATTTAAATTTGACTTATCCTGCATAGTTATTTTGTAACCCTGTGTAATTATTGTCAGGTCTGAGTAGTGGCAAATATGGTCTTGTTCTTTGTAGTTTTAGATGTCCCTACAGAAAGTCATTTCCTGTGCTGGTTTTACCATTATATTGGCCAGAACTTTAAAAAATGAGTATATGTTATAGCTAGATGGAATTTAAAGTGCTACTGGGTGGGGGGGGGGGGAAGCTCTTTGAGGGTATTGACATACTCTACTATCATAAATGCATTTTATGGAAAATATTTTTAAAACTCATCCTAGAAATTGTTTTGAACCATGGTGGCAATACTATTGCCTCCATCAACAGTTAAATAGAAATGAATATTCAAAATTTAATCTAAATTGCTTAGACTTCTAGTATTTTCAGTTATGAACACTGAAACACAACACAGGTATATTCTGCTTAAGGTATCTCATATTCAAATATCTAAATTTAGAGATTAGGAGAAGGAAAATGAAGATTATTGCTCTTGTAGAAAAAGTATTAACTGTGCAAAAGTATTCACTAAAGAGTATCTTCAGATATCTGGGTGCATTTGAAAGATATGTAACATCACACAATTTTTAAGGTGCATATATATGTATTCTACAAAAAAAGGCTTATCCTATATAATAAAAGCCTAATATGCACATTGTCCCCTGGAGTAGTCGTTTGGCTGCTCTCTATGACATACACTGACCACCAGGGGGTGGCACGGAACATAGTGGGCATCGGTGATGCACCGCTGGCAGCAGGCAGCAGTGGAGGCAAAGCTAGCCCTGATGAGCCCTGAGGAGAAGAGGACCACGGCAGGATGGTGGAGCAGGTGAGAATCTCTGCATGAGGACTCAGGCACTGTGACTCAGGCAGAGGGGGGTGCATCGGGGCCCAGGGGCCCAGGTGCTGCCCAGGGCCTAGAGGTCAGCTGGGACCTGCCCTTCCATGCCAGACACTCACGCTTCGATCACCAGCCAGGCCTAGGGACCACACACATGCAAGAATTTTGTGCACCAGGCCGCTAGTCTGTAAGAATATAAACACTAACTTAAGTACCATCATAAACTGATATCAGAAATTTCCAGATTAAAATTTTAGTCAGGTGATTTTTCTATAATGAGGGTTGAGCTGAAAGGATAAAGTAAACATGACAACCATGTAATGTGATGTTTATCAGGTGATGCCCCCTTGGGTTTATAGCACTTTAATGGGAACTATGAAGGTGAAGACATTCGAGGGAAAATTGAAGCTGGTTGGCAAAGCTGGTATATCTGGAGCTGAGGAAGAGATTCATGATGAAGAGCAAGGACATAGATGAAGTGTACACTGAGTTGTAGAAGCAGTAGTCTTTTCTTTAAGGCCTGTCAGGAGTATCAACATCCTTATCTACACAGGCGTGCCTTCCTTCACTGATATTAAAGACACATAATTGGGACCTGACATCTAATAGTTAAGAAAGATAGTTTTATATAATTGTTAGCATTCACAAATTGATTTTGTAAGCTTATATTTTTAATAGTTCCTAGATAGAAACTGCTGCCGATTTTTCCCCACTAAATATGTTATGAAGCTAATGGAAAAGTTGTCTGAACTACAGTTTGCTATGCCTCAATTCTAATTAAGAGCATTATTTCATCGCAAATGTTCTCTGGATACTACAGGTGATTCTTATCTATACAGATGAACAAAAATCACACAAAAGAAAATTAGATGACCACCAATGTACATCAGAAGTAAATTACTTTTATCAAGATTTACTATAAAAGAGCACACACATTGTGTACTTAAATATTTAATTCCTCTTATATCCTGAAATACCAGTGATTTTCTTTTCTTTTGGGGGAAAAAACAAAAAAACAAAAACAACTTGGTGGTTTCCCCTGGGTCCTAGGTATAGAGAATGCAATGATATCCATTGACTCTTGTCAGTTTTCTCTAAAGTAGATTATTATTTAAAAGCATTCTGATAATTGTCAAGTATAAGTAAAATTATTTTTGGTTCTCACTCTAGTATAAAAGGTAATGCTGTATGAAAGTCTTTTGGAAAAGAAAAGTAAAAAGTGATAAGAAAAATAGTAAACTGTAAGTAGAATTTTCAACAAGATTGTGAATTAGTGACTTTGAGCATGTTTTCATATGTCTCTCAGTCTTCTGTATGTCCTGTTTCAAAAAATGTCTATTTAGGTCCTTTGCCTATTTTTTGATTGGATCATTTATCTTCCTTTTGTTAAGTTGTATGAGTTCAGTGAGTTTTAAGAATAGTGGCTTTGTAATACAGCTTGATATTTGGTATTGTGATCCCACCTACTTTGCTCTTCTTTCTCAGGATTGCTGCAGCTATTTGGGGTATTTTTTTTTATTCCAGGTGAATTTTTGGAGAGTTTGTTCTAGGTCTGTGATATATGCCATTGGTATTTTAATGGGGATTGCATTGAATCTATAGATTGCTTTGGGTAGTATGGACATTTTAATGATGATGATTCTACCAATCCATGAACATGGTATCTTCTTCCATCTCTTTATGTCCTCCTCTATCTCTTTTTTCAGTGTCCTGTAGTTTTCCGAGTACAGGTTTACAGCTCCTAGGGCAATGGATAATAAAGAGAATATAAACAAATGTGACTTCATCAGAATAAAAAGCTTCTGCTCAGCAAAATTAACCATCAACAAAACAACAAGAAAGAACAACATGGAAGAACATATTTGCCAATGTTATCACTGATAAGGGTTTAATCTCCAACATTTACAGGGAACACATACAACTTAACAAAAGAAAGATAAACAACCCAATCAACAAATGGGCAACGGACCTAAATAGATACTTTTCGAAAGAAGACATAAGGAAGGCCAAGAGACATATGAAAACATGCTCAAAGTCACTAATAAACTGAGAGATGCAAATCAAAACAACAATGAGATATCATCTCACACCTGTCAGAATGGCTATCATCAACAAATCAACAAATGACAAGTGCTGGAGAGGATGCGGAGAAAAAGGAACCCTCTTACACTGCTGGTGGAAATGCAGACTGGTGCAGCCACTGTGGAAGACAGTATGGAGTTTCCTCAAAAAGTTAAAAATGGAACTCCCATTTGACCCAGTTATCCCACTTCCAGGACTATATCCCAATAAACCAGAAACACCAATCAGAAAGGATATATTTGCCCTTATGTTCATAGCATCACAATTTACTATAGCTAACATTTGGAAACAACCTAAGTGCCCATCAGCAGATGAGTGGATTAAAAAACTGTGGTATATCTACACAATGGAATACTACACTGCTGTAAAAAGAGAAGGAACTTTTACCATTTGCAACAACATGGATGGAACTGGAAAGCATTATGCTAAGCGACATAAGCCAGTCAAAGATAAATATCACATGATCTCACTCATACGTGGGGGATATAATCATCAACATAAACTGATGAACAAAAATAGATCCAGAGACAAATGGTAGGGAAGGGGGGGGGGGCATTAGAGAACAATGGAAGGACTTTTAACATGCATATTAGCATAACCAATGGACACAGACCCTGAGGCGGTTGCAGCTTGTCCGGGGTGGGAATGTCTAGGTGGAGAGTTAATGAGGGGAAAAGGAAACATATGTAAAACTTTAGACAATAACAAATAAATAAATAAACAGGAAAAATATTGTGAATTAAATCTGCATGTTAGAGTAAAATATTAAACAGCCATCAAGGTCATGATCCAACTTATAAGGAGCTCTTTAGCAAGTGCTGACTAAATCTTCAACAGCTCTTGTCTGTTATCAACACTTACCACCAGATATAGAACATCAGATAATTTATCAATGCTACCAAGGAAAATATTGGATTTCTTGGCTGCTCCCTCCATTATTCTAATATTAAATTTTGAGAAAAGTGAGAGACATCTATGATTTTACTTCAACATGTAAGAGAAATATATTTCTTAGAAAAATTTGTTTTATTTCATCAGGGAGACATTTCAGAGGAGACTTGTGTAGGCCCCCATAAATTACACCTATATTCCTCTGTGCAACTGAACAAATTGAGAAATGTAGATGTTGCTGTTTAAGAATCAAAACATCACCCTCTGTAGCTGATAAGTCTCAAAGTGGTGGATGAACATAAGCATAAAATCTGGAAAGATGTCTTACTGAATCTCAGAATTAGAGAGATTTAACCTCTATGTTCGAGGGTTGTTAGGGAATTTTGCTGTAATGGGCTCACTTTCCTGCTATTGTCATCTGCTTTGGTTAAATCTGGTGCCACCACACTTGTGAGGCCAAGTGTGAAAATGGGATGCAGAGAGGCAGGACCAAGTTCCCTGATGCAAAGATAATGTAGGAGCTGTTTAGATGGTTGGCTATAGGTATGTGACCCAGAGGAACTTGAATGAGAGTCTAATATAAGAATATGTCAATGTTTAATTCAAGGAATCATTTTCTCCAATAGCTTTGCCAAAATGCAAGAATCAAGAAGGAAATAAGCTCACAAGAATGATCACAACATTTCCAAACAAGAATGCTTGTTTTGTCCCTTTTTGTTTACTTGTCCTGATTCCAGTCCAAAAGACTCAGCTCAAGGAATTACATTTTTGAAGATGCCACAAAAAGATTCCTGGGTCTTAGAAGATGACTTGAAATATGTAGAGGAAAAATAAAATTGAAAGGTGCTTTTTCTGAGAAAACATTTGTCTGATTTATCTGATCAAGAATTCTAAAATGTATACAAGATACAGGTAGTCCTTAATATTTACCATTTCAACATGCACAAATATGTTTTCATCATTTAAATAATAACACTTTTCCTCCAACAACTTGGTTGAAATTTCAATTATAGCATTAACTGTGGATCATTGTATAAATTTTGTTGTTAGCTCTTCATTCTACAAACCATTATGCAAATAAAAGATGTGCATCATGATCAGTAACCAATTGCATCACTTCTTTCAAAATTTGTTAGTGACTGGTCACTGAAATTTATTAGTTCACACAAATACAGTAAAAAGTAGTTGTGGTGCCTTCTTGTATCCCAGTGATAAACTTATGCAACATTTTACAAAAATGGATAATCAAAAGAGGGAATTGGTCAACATAGATGACAGCAACAAAGAATCAAAAAGTGATAACACTGAAAGTGGAATTGGATGTGGTTAGATTTAAAAATGGTGACAGCTAAAATGGTGGCAGCTAAGTGAAGATAGGACAGGGGTGGGCAACCTTTTTGTGAGTGCGTGCCAAAACCAGCAAAATCTCTGACTCAAAATTTTTCTGCATTCCAACCCTAATTTTTTGAGAACATGTTATGCCTATTTGATATCTCTTAAGGTGTACATATGTGAAGAACCTTGAAGAAATAATAAAATTAATTTGAGCGACAAAAACACAGTATATGATGATGAAAAATACATTTATTTTTTAATGTATACATGTATATATGTACACTGATAGTCTGACTCTGTTTGATATTATCAGTGGGACTTTTACTGCTGCAGAGATTTTACATTAGGTTTATATTTTGTGACCTTCAGAGATATGCACGAGCTACTACTTTCATCCGTCAGGCTACTCCTATTCTGAGACTTAACAAAATTCATCACTGAGAACAAAGATTCACAAGCATATGTGGATGAAAACATGGAGAGTAACGCTGTTGCAAAGTTTTTTAAACAAAAAATTTTCTGGAATGGCATTCCAAGTCCTCAATAGTTCATTTTTGACACTTCTCTCTGGTACTCCTGTCTCTAATCACTTTTTTTTCAATGTTTTCCAAGTCAACTCTAAGGTCAATAAATTTCTGCTTCCAAATTGAGCTACTCTGAAATTCAATCAACTGCATTTCAAAGTCAGCCATGTCTATCCATGAAAACATTTGTAAGTTTAGTTCCTCCAGTTTCATACTGTCTGGAAACCTCATGAATTTTGCTGTCTCTTCCAGTTCTCTGAATTTCACAAATCTTGAGAAGAACTGCTCAATAGTTGACTTGATGATGTTTAAACACAGCTTTTGAAAGCTTTGACAGTGTGTTCTGTCATCTTTTGGGAGGTCTTTGATGTACCTCTTGAGGTTTGGGAAATATCTAAATCTCTCACCATCCACATCCATCTTAAAGACTTCCAGTTTCTTTTCAAAAGCCTTTATGTAACCAAACATAACATCAAGTGTCTTGACAGTTCCTTGTAATTTAACATTTAAGTCATTCAAATGTTCACAAAAATTGTAAATGGAAGATTATAAGAGAGGGATTCACGTGCCAGCAAAAGTTACTGGTGTGCCATGTTTGGCATGTGTGCCAAGGGTTGCCCACCCCCGAGATAGAATGAGACCTAGGCTTACATGAAGCAACAGTATGAACCATATTTTAAAAGCCTATATAAAAACAAGGTAAAGTTGTTTTGACATCTTTTAGTTTAAGTTGCATTGAGAATAATAAGCTGCTTATGGTTGAAATGGAGCATTTACTTCTACTTTGGATTGAGGACTGTAATAAAAAATAAATTCCAATCAGTTTGGATAACATTCAGGCCAAAGTGTCAAAGTTATTGTTGCTGCATTGAAGGAAATGGCAATTACAAAGAGACTGTGAAAAAAAAAAACCACAAACACACATTTTACTGCTAGTAAAAACTGGCTTTATCATAACAGAAGTCTGAATGAATTATTAACCTTAAGCTATCTTCTGAAGCTGCAAGTTCAGGTAAAAATGCTACTGTGAAATTTGCTTCCAGATTCCAAGGATTACAGGCAGCCTTGGCTTTGCACAGTAGTGTGAAAAACTACTTTAATGTGCAAAAAATAATTGCAGGATTTGAATGGAATGTAAATGGAGTTATACAAGATGTAGATGACCATGGGGATGTTAACACTGTCTCCATTGAGGAGGTACTAGTAGTTATAGGCATACAGCCAGAGGAACTTAGTGAAGGCAAACATACAGTCTTAAGTGACGAAAGTGGTTGTGTCATCAAGGATGAACATGTTTCAGAGGAAATTATGCAGATGAAAAATTTTGCTTTAAAAGACATCTCAGAGATATTCCACACCATCGAAAGCACAAAGCATAAAATTTCAGAAGCTGATCCAAATATGGAAAGAAGTATGGCGATTTGCCAAGGCATAGAAAAGATGCTCACTCTATATGGCAAATTGTATAATGAGAAGAAGCAAGCACTGTTCAAACGACTGTTGCTACACTTTTATACAGACATAAAACACTATAATTTTCAGTGTTAAAGAGATTTACCCAGTCAATGGCAGACAGTTTTGGATGAGGAAACTCCTGATATGTATTTTAAAAAGGACTACTCTGCCCAGCCAGTGTGGCTCAGTGATTGAGTGTCAACCCATGAACCAGGAGGTCATGGCTCCACTTCTGGTCAGGGCACATGCCCATGTTGTGAGCTTGATCCTCGGTGGAGGGCATGCAGGAGGCAGTCAATTGATGATTCTCTCTCATCATTGATGTTTCTACCTGTCCATCCCTCTTCCTTCCTTCTCTCTGAAATAAATTTAAAAAATTTTTAAAAAGACTACTCTAGAAAAGTAGTAAAATTCCAGGCAGAAAACAATTTGAAGCTAAGCTATTCTCCATTTTATTAGCTAGTTAAATCTCCCTACATTTTTGGGGGGTACAGAGTGAGTAAAAGACCAAATCATGGCCAGAACTTTGATTGAAGCAAAGTGGAGAGAGATTAACAAATTAAATTGAGAAAAGAGTAGAATCAACTAATATTTAATAAAAATAAAGTTGCCTAAGAGATTTATGATACCTTTGACACAAACACAGGAGTTAGGATAGTCTAAAGAAAATTAAGATCAAATTAAATAATATTAAATCATACTGCACTATTAAAGAGAGAAAAAAATGAGTTTGATTTTTAGTAGCGTTCCAAAGCTTAGATTAAATTTGAGTTAATAAATTGAGACTAATCAAAAGAGTTCTACACGAGTGAATTCTAAGGTCCATCCTTTCATTTTCCATTGTACACAGGACAGAAAAAATAAAAAATAAAAAAAATAAACACACACAGAGAGAAAACTTAAGTGGCAAAGAATTGGAGAAGAATTGTTAAAATCTTAGTAAAAATAGTATCAACACTATGTCATAAAAATAAAGCCTTAGATAATTCAATAAACATGCCAACATAAAAAGTGATCCAATTTCATTTTTCTACATGTATCTGTCTAATTTTCCCAACACCATTAAAATATTTTAAATTGATTTTTCTTTAGAGAGGGAGGGAGGGAGATAAAGAGAGAAACATCGATGTGAGAGAGACACATTTATAGGTTGCCCCTGTATGTTCCCCAAACTCAGATCAAACACACAACCTAGGTATGTGCCCTTACCAGGAATCAAACACGTAACCTTCTGGTTCATGGACCCAACCAACTGAGCAACACTGGCCAGCCAACACCATTTATTGAAGAGACTGTCTTTACCCCATTATATATTCTTTCTTCTTTTGTCAAATATTAATTGACCATATAAGGTGTGGGTTTATTTCTAAGCTCTCTATTCTGTTCCATTGATCTGTATGTCTATTTTTTTTCTGACATCACCATGCTTTTTTTATTACTGTGGTCTTGTAGTATAGTTTGAAATCAGGTAGCATGATATCTCCAACTTCATTATTCTTTGTCAAGATAGCTTTGGCTATTTGGGATCTTTTGTGGCTCCACATAAATTTTAGGATTATTTGTTCTAATTCTGAAAAAAAAATACATAGATGGTGCATACACATATGAAAAATGTACAATATTACTAATTATTAGTGAAATGTAAATGATACACTTACATTTCTATTAATAATCAACAAACAAGTGTTGGTGAGGATATGGAAAAAAGGTACCCTTATACCCTGTTGGTGGGATTGCAAATTGGTACAGCCAGCTATGGAAAACAATATGAGTTTTCCTAAATAAATTAAGAATTACAATATGACCCAGCAATTCCACTTCTGTGTATGTAACTGAAGAAATTAAAACCACCATTTCAAAAAATACATGCAGTCCTGTGTTCATTGCAATAATATTTACAGTATCCAAGATATGAAAGCAGCCTAAGTGTCCATCAATAGACCTATGGATTAAGAAGATGTGGTACACATATAAAATGGAATATTACTTGGCCATAAAATATAACAAAATCTTGCTGCTTGCAACAACATAGATAGACATAGAAGATGCTGTGCTGAGTGAAATATCAGACAGAGAATGACAAATACCATATGATTTCATTTATAAAGTATGTGGACTCTAAAAAACAAAAACAACAACAAAACTCAAAAATAACAGAAATAATCTCATATATACAGAGAACAAATTGATGATTGCCAGAAGGGAGAGGGAGTGTAGGGATGGGTAAAAAACTTGAGCGGATTATGAAGTACAAATTCAGAGAGTGGGGGCAAGCTAGAAGGGGTCAATGGGGAAAAAATGGGGCATATGTAATACTTTAAATAATAAATATTTTTAAAAAGAAGTACAAATTGCCATTTATAAATGGAGTCATGGGGATATAAATTATAGCATAAAAAGTATAGTCATTAATATTGTAATAACCCTCTGGTGTTAGATGTGTATTAAACTTATCTATTGGGGTGATCACTTTGTATATAAGTTATATAAATGTCTAATTACTATGTTTTACACCTGAAACTAATATAATATTACATGTCAACTATAAACAAAAAAATAACAAAACAAAACAATATAAAAAGAATGTCAACATAAAAAAATAGAAATTTACAAACGTAACTAATTTAAAAGGACATTGGTGGGAACTTCCAAAAATAGCTAGGACTTCAACTATGTACAGGCAACATATTTAGTAGGAGCTTTAAACTATTGTCAAATCCTTCAGGATAGCCAGACTTTTTACTAAATACAGAAATTGAATGGTAGTGAAATTCCCAGTGAAAGGAATTTTAGAGATAGGACAGGCAGCTAGGAGATATGGGGGCGGGAGGGGGTGGGGGAGGCTGTCCATAGAAAAGGAAGATAGAGAAATGTTACAAGATAAAGGGAAGAGGAAGAGGGAGGAACCAGGTGGGCTTTGAACTTTGAAACTGATACTCTGTAGAAGAATGACCAATTAGGAAAGCATGGGAAATATAAATTAAGAAAGGGTCCAATTAGAAAGGGTCATGTTCAGACAAAGAGCTACCAGCATATTTAAACAGGAGACAAAGAGACTCAGAACAGGACTGATTTTTTTTTTTTCCCATTAGAGAGAGAAAGCAGCAGGGTTTGTTTGTTTGTTTGTTTGTTTGTTTGTTTGTTTTGTTCCCATTTGGGGACCCTTCCACCTATTTATCACTTCCTATCTCCCTGCAGACCCCTGGAAACCACAGATGTTTATATCTTTTCATTAATTTGCTTTTTCCAGAATGTCACAGAGTTAGAATCCTACAGTATGTAGTCTTTTCAGTTGGCTCTTTTAACATAACAATATGCATTTGAGGTTTCTCCATGTTTTTTGGTGGCTTCACAGCTTATTTATGTTTAGCACTGAATAATGTCCCATTATATGAATCTTCACAGTTTGTTTTTCCACTCAGTGAGCAAAGAATATCTTGGTTGTTTCCAAGTTTTGGCATTTAAGAAAACAAAACAAAAAAAAACAAAACCAAAAATAGCATTATAAACATTTGTGTGTAGTTTTTAGTGTGTGTAAAGTCCAGTTTCTTTGGGTAAATATCCCAGGTATCATTGCTGTATTATGTAGTAAGAGTATATTTAGTTTAGTAAGAAATGACCAAATTGTCTTCCACAGTAGCTGTGCCATTTTGCATTCCCACCAACAATGTATCAGAGCTTTTGTTGCTCCACATCCTTACCAGAATTTGGCATTGTCAGTTTTTATTTTAGCCATTCCAATAAGTTTGTAATAGTATCTTATTGTTGTAATTGTTATTGCAATTTACAATTTCCTAATGACTTGCTGTTGAACATCTTTTCATATGTTTATTGGTCATTTGTACATCTTCTTTGGTGAGGTGTCTGTTTAAATCATTTGCCCATTTTTTAAATTGAGTTGTGTTTCTACTGTTGAGTTTTAAGTGTCTGTTGTATATTTTGAATACCAAGCCTTTCTCTAGTATGTGTTTTGCAAAGATTCCCCCCCGCCCACAGTCTGTGGCTTGTCATTTCATTATCTTAACAGTGTCTTTGAAGAACATAATTATTTAATTTAAATAAAGTATACCTTATCTTTTTTTAAAAAAATATAAATTGAGTTTTTTGATGTTGTATCTAAAACGCCATGACTAAATCCAAGGTCTTCTAAATTTTCTTCTGTGTTATCTCCTAAGAGTTTTATAGTTTCATATTTTACACTAAGGTCTATGACCCATTTTGAGTTAATTTTGTGAAAGGTGTAAGGTCTGTGTCTAGGTTCTTTTTTTTTTAAATCTTTCTTTTTGAAAGTATTAAAAATGTCCCCATTTCCCCCCCTTAACCCCTTCTAGCCTTCACCTGTCTCCACCCCAGGCCTTCTTCACACTATTGTCTGTGTGTAAAATTAAGGGAGTTTTCTTCCAAGGTCCCATCTCTGTCCATCTTGTCCGTGCATACAAGGTCTTTATTTATTTATTTATTTATTTTTCAATTTTTTTTCTTTATTGATTAAGGTATTACACATGTGTCCTTATCGCCCTATTACCACCCTACCCCTCACTCATGCCCCTACTCCCCTGTTGTCTGTGTCCATTAGTTAGGCTTAAATGCATGCATACAAGTCCTTTGGTTGACCTCTCCCCTTTACCCCCACCCTCCCCTACCTTCCCTCTGAGGTTTGACAGTCTGATCGCTGCTTCTCTTTCTCTGGATCTGTTTTTGTTCATCAGTTTATGTTGTTCATTATATTCCATAAATGAATGAGATCATATGATATTTATCGTTCTCTGACTGGCTTATTGTGCTTAGCTTAATTCTCTCTAGTTCCATCCATTCTGTTGCAAATGGTAAGAATTCCTTCTTTTTACCACAGCATTGTATTCCATTGTGTAGATGTACCACAGTTTTTTAATCCACTCATCTGATGATGGGCACTTAGGCTGTTTCCAAATCTTAGCTATAGTAAATTGTGCCACCATGAACATAGGGGTGCATATATCCTTTCTGATTGGTGTTTCTAGTTTCTTGGGATATATTCCCAGAAGTAGGATCACTGGGTCAAATGGGAGTTCCATTTTTAGTTTTTAAATGAGAATGTTCAGTTTTCCCAGAACCATTTGTTGAGAAGATTCTCCTTTCTCCGTTGTATTTCATTTGCTTTTTTTTTTTTTTCAAATTCAGTCAACTATGTTTGTATAAATCTATTTCAGAGATCTCTTTTTATTATTATTGTTATTATTATTATTTTTACTACTACTAGCGGCCCAGTGCACAAAATTTGTGCATGGGGGGGGGGTGGTTCCCTCAGCCCAGCCTGCACCCTCTCCAATCGGGGACCCCTTGGAGGATGTCCATCTGCCGGTTTAGGCCCGATCCCTGCCAGCCTGATCTTGCCCCCAACTACCCTCCCCTGCCAGCCTGGTTGCCCCCAACTGCCCTCCCTTGCTGGCCTGATCTTGCCCCTAACTGCTCTCTCCTGACAGCCTGATCAACCCCAACTGCCCTCCTGTGTCAGCCTGATCTCGCCTCCGCCTGTCTTCCCCTCTGGCCTGATCTTGCTCCCAACTGCCCTCCCTAATGGCCTGATTGCCCCTAAATGCATCTGCCTTGGTCCCCACCACCATGGCTTTGTCTGGAAGGAAGTCGAACATCTAGAAGATGGCCGGTTGACCCAGTCTAATTAGCATATTACCCTTTTACTAGTATACATAGATTATATAGCATAGGATTGCTTAAATGGGGGGGGGGCCCTTTTTTAGCAGGAGGAGATATTCTTGGCAAACAAAAATACATAATCCCTATATCTGGACTGATAGCCGGCCATATGCACTATACTGCCAAACTGGTCATTCAAAAATTGAACCACTTTCTTACACCTTACACCAAACAGCTGTTGCCCTTAAAACCCCTCCTTAGCCCCCACCTTAGGTTCTGCCTTCGCAGTTTGCCCAGATTAGGTTCTGATTGGTCGGTTTCTATGTCAGTCAGCGTCAAAAGCTCTGCCTCCTAGGCAGCCATTGGCTCCTTGAACTTCACCCAGATTTTGTTCTGATGGTTGGTTTCTATGCCAGTCAGTGTCTCCTGGCCTATCTCTGAGCCTGATCAGAGAGGTGGGGCTAATCAGCAGTCCCCACGGAGGCCCAGAGAGAAAGAGAGGCTTGGCTGCTGGCCAGGCCTGGAGATAAAGAGAGAGGCAAGGGCTGATCAACAGCTGCCAAGGAGGCTAGGATCAGACCTGCTTCTCTCTCCAGGCCTCTCTCCAGGCCTGATCTAAAGCCTCATCAGCAGTCAGTGCTCGGTTGCCTCACCCGCAGCAGTGGCCGGCAGTGCTGGGTCCCCATGGCAACCCAGCACTGACTGCAGGACTGGCTTTTGGTCAGTGGAGCCTTCAGTTGTTTTAGACGTTAGGGACCCTTGGTTTTTATATATTTGGGTCACCAATACCACACTGTTTTGATGACTGTAGCATTGTAGTAATGTTTGTACTTGTATAATTCAGTCCTCTAATTCTTTTTGTTTTTTATCCTTCAATACTATGTTGGCTCTTCCAGGTCTTTTGCTTTTCCATATGAACTTGAAGATCACTTTGGCAATATCCACAAAATAACTGGCTGAAAATTTTTAAATTTGAATGCCTATGTTTTCTGGTCTATTTTCTTATTTTTTGTTCATCATTCCCCCCACCAGGAAGGTGAGTGACAGATCAAAAGGAGATCAGTTAGAGAAAATACAGAAAATTAACTTTTTAAAGAACAGTTGAAGGGTAGTGTTTTAGGTTGAAATAGATTTCTTGGGGTGCTCTGAGGAAAAGAATTTCCTGAAACCCCCATGTGAGGATAGGGTTTCATGGAAAGCTTAATTGATGATGTAAAATTAAGGGGTTTCCCCTACAAGGTCCCATCTCTGTCCATCTTGTCATGGTAGAAGTCCAATCGTCCTCAGCAGAACCAGAATAAAGGCCACTGAACAGAATGTCTGTTCCATATTAAACTAAAGTCCAGTCCAGCATCTGGCTAGCTTAGTTTGTGTTCCCAGCTGTAGTTCATTGCTTTTGGGGTCCACAGGGCCATGGACCATGCTGATGTTTAAGACTGCATGGGTATGGAGAGAGAACAGGCAAGGGGATGGGCGAGTTCAAGTCATGGGGCAAGAGCAAGGGCAAGAGAGTGGGAACTCTAGATTTTAACTTTCTAAAGTTTTTCACACTTCTGCCTAGGGTCCAATCCTTAGCCAATCCATTGTTCCCCAGGCTATACTGGCAGGCAAGCACCTCCCCCAGTGTCACCCTGACTTCACTGCCTATGTGTTCATCTCCCCCTTTGTTTGATTCCTTCCCTCAGTGATCTGCAGGGAGTGGACAAGTGGTTCCCTGGGAAGCATGAAGCTGTAGCTTCCAGGTGGAGCTGGCCAGATAACCATGCTTATAATGTCTGGCCACCTCTTTGCTTTCTTCCTAGTATTAATATTAGTAATTAGCTAATTATGACAATAGCACTAGTGTCTATATTTCTACACTTTTCATGAATATTTGAATAGCAGTGTCTAGATTTTTACTCAGCTATATAAATATGGCAAAATTACAGAAGAAATGATCAAATACCATAATGCATCTTGTAAAGAATATATGCTTTGGTATTAATGTGTGCATTTTAAAATGCTACTATGAAAATGCAATTGATACACTGGGTGACAAAATCAATATGCAGTTTGAGATTAGTTGATTTGGCAAAAAATATCAAAATCATACCAATATGATTTATTTTTAATTAGAGGTGATCTTATTCAGACATTGTCATATGATTCTGCTTCATTTTTATGCTATGAAACATTAGTTTTTGAGTTCTTACCCACCTCCAATGAGATCCTATATTACAATTAATAAAAAATATTTAGACAAATATAAATACATATAGACATAAATTACTGTAATATTTATTTATTGCCATTTTGGTTGTTTTGTTGGTAAATAATTATACAGTAAACACTCAATTTTGCAGACCTTGATTTAACAGCCTTTGGATTTAATAAGATTTCCAGTCCATGTGTCATATGTAAAAATTAACACCCTGTTAATTTTAAAATGTTTTTAACCAATATTTGCTTATAATTACATTAACAGGTTATTTTTGTTATTGATTCACTGTTATTTTAACAAATTTTAGAGAATAGGCCATATGTTAAAAAAAATAGTGTAGTAAATTTCACCAACATAAATATTATATATCTACAATTATAGTCTACATATTTAAATCCCAGAGTGACCACTTATAAACAATGTTTGGGAAATTATTAGCATGTGATCACACTTCATAGCTCACAGTAATTGGTTCAATTGTCCCCTGGCATGACTTTCTGCAGCAGTTTTAACACCTGCCTGCCAATGTTCCCACATGAGCTAAGCAAGCCCCAGCCATGTGCATTTGTTTACTGGAGGTGACTGTTGAATGCAGGCATTTACTAGACCTACTCAGTATAAATTTAAAATTACAGTAATACTATAGAAAACTTTTCTGTGAAATTAAACTGTTTGTACATACTTAATTTTAATTATACAAGCATGTCTACATGTGTAAAAACAGATAAACTAATTTGTGAATTTTTTAAAATATATTTTTATTGATTTCAGAGAAGAATGGAGAGGGAGAGAGAGATAGAAACATCAATGATGAGAATCATTGATCAGCTTTCTCCTGCACGCCCCCTACTGGGGATTGAGCCTGCAACCTGGGCATGTGCCCTGACCAGGAATCAAACCGTGACCTTCTGAGTCATAGTTCGATGCTCAACCACTAAGCCACACCGGCGGAGCATTTGTGAATTTTTTAACATACTCATTTGGAAAACCTACTTTATTATATAACTAGGGGCCCAGTGCACAAATTTGTACAACTTGAAAGGAACTGTGGGCCACCAGGCTCCAGTAGTCACAGGGGCAGGTCTTGGCCCATCCTCCATGCTCCCACCCGGTCCCTCCCACCGCGGCCCCCGGTCCCCTGTCTGTCTGCAGCCCCGCTCCCACTGCCACCGCTCCCACAAGCTGACAGCACTGACCCTGCTGACACCTGCTGATGGCGCAGAGCAGTTGGGGCCAGGGCCAGCAGCAGGTACAAGCAGGGCCAGTGCTGTCAGTGGGTGCAAGAGGCAGCTGCTTCCCTAATTGCTCCTCAGGAGCAGGGGGAAGTGGAGAAGCCCTTAGGGGCGATAGGGCCAGCAGCCACCACTCACACACACTGATGGTGCCAAGTAATAGGGACTGGCACTGGGCACCAGCAGCGGATGTGAGTGGGGCTGGTGCTGGCAGTGGCTATGAGCAGTGGCTTCTGTGCCAGTAGCAGGTTTGAGCAGGGCCGGTGCTGGCAACAGGTGCAGCACTAGGCAGGACCATGGCACGTTGAAGGAAAGAATTTTCGGTAACCACCAGAGGCTCACTCTGATGACAATGACCAGAGACCCGCCTTGGTCTTGCACCCCGACTCACCTGCTCCACCATCCCACCACAGCCAATGCCTACCATGTTCCGCACATGCCCCCTGGTGGTCAGTGAACGTCATAGCGACCAGTTGTTCAGTTGTTCAGTTGTTCCGTTTGTTCTGCCGTTCAGTCTATTTTCATATTAGCCTTTTATTATATAGGATGGACTTTCAGCTTTAATGGACACCCCCTTGCCTGATTAGTCCATCAAATTGAGGTTTAACTGTATTTGATTTTTTATAATCTTGTGTGTGTGTATGTGCTTTTTCTTCATGGAAGTTTTAGTAGTGCTTGTTAGTATTATTTTGGTATTTCTATTTTTTATTTGTCATTTGAATTTTGAATAAAGATGGTATTAATTATAGCATTGCCAATTATACTGGAAATAGATGACCAGATATATTGTAATCAAATACAAATAGTTGCTTGTATGCTCCTACAGAATTTGTAACTTTAACATTGCTCCTCACCAAAAAAACTAGCTCTTTTGCATCATGGAAATTTAGTTGTTGAAATAAAATGTACATTGCATTTCTGTTGAGAAAGATAAAATACTTGTTAAGATTTGGTGGAATGAAAACCACGAACATTGCTGTCTGGCATTTTTAAAGTTAATATCAAATCTTGTCTTATTTTTAGTAAGGTTAACCCCTGTTTCAAGTGAATGAAAACAAAAACCCAAAATAAACGCATTTCTTAAATCTACAGATGCATGATCAGTGACTTTGAACATTTTTTCATGTCTCTTGACCTTCTGTATGCCCACTTTGGAGAAGTGTCTATTTTCACACTTTGCCTATTTTTTTTTTATTGGATTGCTTTTCTTCCTTTTGTTAAGTTGTAGAAGTTCCTTATATATTTTGGATATTAACCCTTTATCAGATGTATCATTAGTAAATATGCTCTCCCATACAGTGGGATTCCTTTTCATTTTGTTGATGTTTTCTTTTGCAGTACAGAAGCTTTTTGTTTTGCTGTAGTCCCATTTTTTTATTTTCACTTTTGTTTCCCTAGCCCAAGGAGCTGTATCAGCAAATATATTGCTACAAGATGTCTGAGATTTATCTGGCTAAGGTGTCTTCTAGGATTTTTATGGTTTCATGGCTCATATTTAAGTCTTTTATCCATTTTGAGTTTATTTTTGTGTATGGTGTAAGTTGGTGGTCCAGTTTCTTTTTTTTTTTTTTTTTTTGCATGTATCTGTCCAATATTCCCAACATCATTTACTGAAGAGACTGCCTTGACTCCACTGTATGGTCTTGTCTCCTTTGTCAAATATTAATTGAGCATAACGGCTTGGGTCAATTTCTGGGTTCTCTATTCTGTTCCATTGATCTATATGCCCATTCTAGTGCCAGTACCAGGCTGTTCTGAGTACGGTGGCTTTTTTTATTGTCTAAAGTTTTACATATGTCTCCTTTTTCCCCAATTGACTCCCCCACAGCCATTCCCACCTTGGGCAAGTCCCCACTGCCCCGGTGTCTGTGTCCATTGTTTATGCTAATATGCATTCATATAAGTCCTTTGGTTGCTCTCTAACCCTCCCTCCACTGCCCTTTGTCTCTGGATCTATTCTTGTTCATCAAATTATGTTGATCATTATATCCCACATATGAGTGAGATCATGTGATATTTATCTTTCTCCAACTGGCTTATGTTGCTTAGCATAATGCTTTCCAGTTCCATCCATGCTGTTGCAAATGGTAAAAGTTCCTTCTTTTTATACAGCAGTGTAGTATTCCATTGTGTAGATATGCCACAGTTTTTTAATCCACTCATCTGCTGATGGGCACTTAGGTTGTTTCCAAATCTTAGCTATTTTAATTTGTGCTGCTATGAACATAGTGGGTACATATATCCTTTCTGATTGGTGTTTCTGGTTCCTTGGGATATAGCCCTAGAAGTGGGATTACTGGGTCAAATGGGAGTTCCATTTTTAACTTTTTGAGGAAACTGCATACTGTCTTCCACAGAACTGCACCAGTCTGCATTCCCACCAGCAGTGCACGAGTGTTCCTTTTTCTCTGCATCCTCGCCAGCACTTGTCATTTGTTCTTTCGTTGATGATAGCCATTCTGACAGGTGTGAGATGATACCTCATTGTTGTTTTGATTTGCATCTCTCAGATGATTAGTGACTTTGAGCATGTTTTCATATGTCTCTTGGCCTTCTGTATGCCCTCTTTCCAAAAGTGTCTATTTAGGTCCTTTGCCCATTTTTTGATTGGATCATTTATCTTCCCTTTGTTGAGTTGTATGAGTTCTCTGTAAAGTTTGGAGATTAAACCCTTATCTGAAATATCATTGGCAAATATGTTCTCCCATGCAGTGAGTGGCTTTCTTGTTGTTTTTTTGATGGTTTCTTTTGCTGTACAGAAGCTTTTGACTTTTTATTTTCTCCTTAATCTCCATTGCCTTAGGAGCTGTGTCGGTAAAGATATTGCTACAACATATATCTGCTATTTTGTTGCCTATGGAGTCTTACAGGATTTTTATGGCTTCCCATCTTACATTTACCTAAGGAGGTAAAAGACCTGTACTCAGAAAACTACAGGACATTGAAAACAGTGTTAGAGGAAGACATAAACAAATGGAAGAACATACCTTGTTCGTGGATTGGTAGAATCAGTATCATTAAAATGTCCATACTACCCAAAGCAATCTACAGATTCAATGCACTCCCCAATGGCATGTTTCAAAGATCTAGAAAAAACTCTCCAAAAATTCACATGGAATAAAAAAAGACCCCGAATAGCCACAGCATTCCTGAGAAAGAAGAACAAAGTAGGAGGGATCACAATACCAGATATAAGGCTATATTACCAAGCCACCATTCTCAAAACTGCCTGGTACTGGCACAAGCACAGACATATCAACCAATGGAACAGAACCCAGAAATCGACCCAAGCCATTATGCTCAATTAATATCTGACAAAGGAGGCAAGGGTATACAATGGAGTCAAGACAGTCTCTTCAATAAACGGTGCTGGGAAAATTGGACAGATACATGCAAAAAAATGAAACTAGATCACCAACGTACACCGTATACAAATATAAACTCAAAATGGCTACAGTGGCTTTATAGTATAACTTGATATCTGGTATTATGATCTCTCAAACTTTGTTCTCAAAGTCACTAATCATCAGAGAGATACAAATTAAAACAACAATGAGGAATCACTTCACACCTGTCAGAATGGCTACCTTCTACAAATCAACAAATGACAAGTGCTGGTGAGGATGTGAAGAAAAAGGAACCCTCATGCACTGCTGGTGGGAATGTAGACTGGTGCAGCCACTGTGGAAGACAGTACGGGGTTTCCTCAAAAAATTAAATATGAAACTTCCATTTGACCAAGTGATCCCACTTCCAGGAATATATCCTAAGAAACCAGAAAAAACAATCAGAAAAAAATATATGCACCACTAAGGTATTAACAATTTATAATAGTTAATATCTGGAAACAGCCCAAGTGCCCATCAGTGGATGAGTGGGAAAAAGACACAAAATGGTGGTACATTAAACCATGAAATACTATGCAACAGTAAAAAATAAGGATCTCTTACTCTTTGAGACAGCATGGAGGGACCTGTAGAGTATTATGCTAAGCGTAATAAGCCAAGCAGAGAAAGATAAGTATGACATGATCTCACTCATATGTGGAATCTAATGAACAAAATAAGTTGATTAACAAAATAGATCCAAAGACATAGAAGCATAGAACAAACTCAGAGGGAAGGCAGGGAGGGTGGTTAAGTAGATGAGAAGAGATCAACCAAAGAACTTGTATGCATATATGCATAACCCATGGGCACAGAAAATAGTATGGTGAAGACCTGGGGTGAGGGGTGGTTTCTGGCTAGAAGGGGGTCAATGGGAAAAAAGGGGACATATGTAATACTTTCAGCAATAAATATTTCTTTTTTATTTTTATTTTTTTTATTGCTTAAAGTATTACAAAGGGTATTACATATGTTTCCTTTTTCCCCCTCCGCCCTTGACAGTCCCCTAGCCTTCCCTATCCCCCAGTGTCTTATGTCCATGGTTATGCTTATATCCATGCATACAAGTCCTTTGGTTGATCTCTTACCCCAATCCCTCCTGCCCCCCAACCCTCCCCAGCCTTCCCGCTGCAGTTTGACAATCTGTTTGAGGCAGCTCTCTCTCTGTATCTATTATTGTTCAAAAGTTTATAATGGTCTCTATTATCCATGAATGAGTGAGATCATGTGGTATTTTTCCTTCATTGACTGGCTTATTTCACTTAGCATAATGCTCTCCAGTTCCATCCATGCCGTTGCAAATGGTAAGAGTTCCTTCCTTTTTACAGCAGCATAGTATTCCATCGTGTAGATGTACCACTGTTTTCTAATCCATTCATCTACTGATGGGCACTTAGGCTGTTTCCATATCTTAGCTATGGTGAATTGTGCTGCTATGACCATATGGGTGCATATATCCTTTCTGATTGTTGTTTCTGGTTTCTTGGGATATATTCCTAGAAGTGGGATCACAGGGTCAGATGGGAGTTCCATTTTCAGTTTTTTGAGGAAGCTCCATACTGTCTTCCACAGTGGCTGCACCAGCCTGCATACCCACCAGCAGTGCACAAGTGTTCCTTTTTCTCCACATCCTCTCCAGCACTTGTTGTTTGTTGATTTGTTGATGATAGCCAGTCTGACAGGTAAATATTTCTTTTTTAATCTACAGCTGCAACTGAATGAAATTGTTGCCTTAAATTTATAAATGCTTTCCATATCTGCACCTGATGCTAAGAATGTATATTCAATGCATAGCTTGAATGGCTTAGTTGGTTTATTGTGGTCCTATGCACTGAAAGATTGCCATTTTGTTTCCTGGCCAAGGCCCATACTTGGGTGTTGGGTTCCATCTCCGTTTAGGGCATGTATAGAAGGAAACCGATCTATGTTTCTCCTTATCTTTCCCTTCCTCTTTCTAAGTATGTCCTCAGGTAAGGATTACAAAAAAAAATTATATTATCAATATTCTCTAATATTTTGCATACTGAATTTTGCAACTACATAATTTTTATTTCCCAAATTATTTCTGTTATTTTCTTCGTTAAACACACAGTTGATTACTGTTTAAAAGGCGGAAGCTTGAAATTTTGTAGGCTTTAATAATACTGTAATGTGTTATGTTTCCATAGAGCTTTAAATTTTCAAAACAATGAATTAGAAGAAATAATAGAAACAGCTGCTAATTAATGTTGTTCCACATTTGAATGGATAGATAATTGTCAGCACTATCCTTTGAAGCACTTGCAAAAGAGCTCTGCCTTGGAATCTTTTCTTATTGTGTACTTTAAAAATAGAAAACTTGTGGCAAATGATACCTAACAGATATTAAAACAAACATAAGGAAATGTTGATTTTTTTCCAGATAGTGAAACAATTTGAAATAGGTATAATTCATTTTGTTTTGTAGAAGCTAATTTAAGTGTGCATGACATTTTAGTTCAGGCTAAATCTTCAATTTTGAATTTACTAATTTTGTACATCAGGCAAACTTTACGAAATGTCTGTAATTTGAGCATATGATTCTAATAAGACTTCCACTGAGGTTATATAATTAAATAAGAAACAAAAAGATTAAATTATAATTAAAAGTGTGATTTTTAAGATGCTTTTGAAGAGGAGAGGTCAGATTTTTAGTCATGTGAATTTTACTAAAAAAATAAATAAATAAAGCTTACAGACATCATTCTGTACTTGGTCTGCCAGTCCCTATAATTAGAAAATATGTATATACCTTAGTTTTTCCCATATGAGTTAAATGAATGGCCAAAATAAATAGTTCATGTGAATATTAATGATGGAAATTTGTCCTATGTGAGTTTTTGTTATTTTCAATTTCTTTTTTTTACTGTCAAGATTTTTATATTTTTAATTTAAGTTCTTTATTGTTTAAAGTATTACATAAGTCTCCTTTTCCCCCCATTGACCTCTCCCTGGAAGCATGTGCCCTCAACCCCACCCCTGTCTGTGTCCATTGGTTTTGCTCATATGCATGCATGCATGCAAGTCCTTTGGTTGATCTCTTACTCCCTCACCCCCTACCTTCTCTCAAAGGTTGTACAGTCTGTTTGATGCTTCTATGACTCTGGTTCTATTTTGGTTCCTCAGTTTATGTTGTTCATTATATTCCACAAATGAGTGAGATCTTATGATATTTATCTTTCTCTGACTGGCTTATTTTGCTTAGCATAATGCTCTCCAGTTCCATCTATACTGCTGCAAATGGTAAGAATTGCTTCTTTTTTATAGCAGCATAGTATTCCATTATGTGGATGTACCACAGTTTTCTAATCCACTCATCTATGATGAACACTTAAGCTATTTCCAAATCCCAGCTATTTTAAATTGTGCTGCTGTGAATATAGGGGTGCATATATCCTTTCTGATTAGTGTTTCTGTTTTCATTTTCTTTTTGGGAGCTTCAAATATATGCTTTCTATGCATTCCAGCAAAAATCATTGTGTGACGAAGTGATGCACAAACATTGCCTTCCAACTCCTTACTTTTCTCCTCCACTTGCAAATATTAAAACACTGAGATGTGACTTGGTATTCTAAAATTGTCTCAAGGCTCAGACATTTAAAGTTTCTAATTTATTAGTGTTTTTTAAAGGATCAAAATTATTAGTTAATTGGAATTTAAGGATGTTATTTAATGCGTCATACTTAAATTATATGAGCCATCAATAACTATTAAATGAATATGAGTGTGTCACCTACAATATCCCTTTAATTTAGCATTACATGTATAAAATGTATAAAAATAAAAAAATTAAGCTACCTAAGAATAAACTTAACTAAAGAGGTAAAAGACCTCTACTCAGAAAACTACAGGACGTTGAAAAAAGAGATAGAGGAAGACATAAACAGATGGAAGAACAAACCCTGTTAATGGATTGGTAGAATCAACATCATTAAAATGTCCATACTACCCAAAGCAATCTATAAATTCAACGCACTTCCCATTAAAATACCAACGGCATACTTCATAGATCTAGAACAAACTCTCCAAAAATTCATCTGGAATAAAAAAAGACTCCGAAGAGCTGCAGCAATCCTGAGAAAGAACAAAGTAGGTGGGGTCTCAATACCAGATATCAAGCTGTATTACAAAGCCACTGTTCACAAAACTGCCTGTTACTGGCACAAGAACAGGCATATAGATCAATGGAATAGAATAGAGAGCCCAGAAATTGGCCCGAACCAATATGCTCAATTAATATTTGACAAAGGAGGCAAGAACATACAATGGAGTCAAGATAATCTCTTCAATAAATGGTGTTGGGAAAATTGGATGGATACATGCAAGAAAATGAAACTAGACCACCAACTTACACCATACACAAAAATAAACTCAAAATGGATAAAGGACTTAAATGTATGATGGGAAACCATAAAAATTCTAGAAGAATCCAAAGGCAATAAAATCTCAGACATATGCCGAAGCAATTTTTTCACTGATACAGCTCCTAGGGCACTTGAAACTAAAGAGAAAATGAACAAATGGGACTACATCAAAATAAAATGCTTCTGCAGAGCAAAAGAAACAATCAACAAAATAATAAGAAGACCAACTGTGTGGGAAAACATATTTGCCAATGTCATATCTGATAAGGGCCTTATCTCCAAAATTTATAGGGAACTCAAACAACTTAACAAAAGGAAGATAAACAATCCAATCAAAAAATGGGCAAAGGATCTAAATAGACACCTTTCAAGAGGACATTCAGAAAGCCAAGTGACATATGAAAACATGCTCAAAGACACTAGTCATCCTAGAAATGCAAATCAAAACAACAATGAGGTACCATCTCACACCTGTCAGACTGGCTATCATCAACAAATCAACAAACAACAAGTGCTGGAGAGGATGTGGAGAAAAAGGAACACTCGTGCACTGCTGGTGGGAATGCAGACTGTTGCAGCCACTATGGAAGACAGTATGGAGTTTCCTCAAAAAACTAAAAATGGAACTCCCATTTGACCTTGTGATCCCTCTTCTAGGAATATATATCCCAAGAAACCAGAAACACCAATCAGAAAGGATATATGCACCCATATGTTCATAGCAGCACAATTCACCATAGCTAAGATCTGGAAACAGCCTAAGTGCCCATCAGTAGATGAATGGATTAGAAAACTGTGGTACATCTACACGATGGAATAAAAATACCACATGATCTCACTCATTCATGGATAATAGAGACCATTATAAACTTTTGAACAATAATAGATACAGAGGCAGAGCTGCCTCAAACAGATTGTCAAACTATAGCGGGAAGGCCGGGGAGGGTTGGGGGGCAGGAGGGAGGAGGGTAAGAGATCAACCGAAGGACTTGTATGCATGCATATAAGCATAACCAAACGACATAAGACACTGAGGGGTAGGGGAGTCCAGGGGATTGTCAAGGGTGGGGGAAAAAAAAAAGGACACATATGTAATACCCTTTGTAATACTTTAAACAATAAAATAAATAAAATAAAATAAAATATTTTCAATATTTTCCAGTTCATAGTCAGAATATAACACGCCATATTTAGTATGTAAGTTAAGACCAAATATTTCTACTTTACTATGGCTAATTCTCAGAAATAATAAAAATAAGTAAATCTTTTGGTTACTAAACCAAAAGTTAAGGGTTTCAAAAGGATTTCTCTTTGACATAGAAATGACTATAACTGAGCAGTCTCTTCCAAATAAATGTAAGAATAATATTGGGCCAGCAGAACCAAAAACTCTCTCCCAACATGAACCTATCCCTGAGTAACCAGCTACAGCAGCTGCTAGAGGACAGTACACACACGAGAGTCTCCAAGAGAACTGACACAGGTATCCAGGAAACTTTGAGAGTTGAATGCCAATCATGTACACTGACAAAAACCTTCCAACACTTCAGACTTCATAATAAGCAAAAAGCAGCAGCAGGCCCACTATTGGACAAATTTGAAGCTTGTGGTACAATGGAGGTAGCCATGGCAACATAATCCAAATTGTGTTCAACTCTGGTTAAGACTGAATCAATTTCCCTGTGAACAAACATTTCAAAGGGAGTCACTAATGTCAAGGGTACTAAAAATGGAGCCAGAAAGTCACTGGGGAAGTTGATGTTATACAGCTTCACACCTGATTGGAACATGGACTTTTAGACTATGCCAACCTCAAACAGCTACATCCTGTTGTACTTCCCAGAATAAGGCTTATTTCACTGAACCCCAGCCTAGTAACTAGCATAGTAACCTATCTTACATAAACTAATGTTAATTATTTTTTCCTATCCCAGTCATAGTTCATTCAAAAGAGTTTATACCATCCGGTGTTTTTTGGTTCTATAAACTCTGTCTCCTTCTGCTCCCCTCCCCATCAGAGCACATTTCAGTTTCCTTCTGAATCTGTATTTTCATTATTTGAATTCCCAAACTCCCAAATAAATTTGTGGTTTGTTTTGCAGCCTCAGTTCTTTCCTGTTGGGTATGCCCCAATATCCCCCTACCCCATCCCTCCATAAACAAAACATGAAAATCTTGACAGATAAATACACATAATTTTTCACTCAGTTGTTGAAAATATATACTTATCATAGCAGGAGAATATAACATTTACTTAACACAATAACATGGAATTTTTAGGCATATATTATGTAGGCCTTTATTTTTGCTTTTGTTCCATGTGTACTCTTACACATAATATGGTCAACTCTAGAACTCAGGAAGTAATATGGCACTGATAGCTAGCATGAAGTTGAGATAATAAGGTATGGCAGTTATTCACAGATTTTAATAGGTATCAGAATGATTTGAAGAGCATATCAGAGAAGCCGATTGCAATATACTGATCCAGGAATTTATGTTGTATGAGATATGTGCTAAGAATCAGGAATATGTTTTTTTCCTTCAACTCCATTGTACAGGTTTGTGTTGTTCATGCTCAGTTCATGGAACACTACCATCACATCCTTTTAGTTGTTAAAACTTAATTGGTTTTATTCTTTGTGCTTCTTCAAATAATCTTCCTTCTTCCAGATATATTGTCTTATATATTTCATATGTGTCTTTCAATCCATATTGCATGCTATCTCTATATTTATATAAAGATAGAGAGATGATAGATGATAGATAGATGATAGATAAATAGATCTGTGGAAATGTGAATTACTGTTTTTATGTGTTCTTAATATGGTATTCTGCTATTATTTTTATCTTATTATTTTCCCACTGAATATTAGTCTAAAACTTACATATTTAATCATGTAGTTTTGAAGTGTATCAAAATCCATTGTATGAACACTTCATGCATTTGTTCTGGTATAGATGGACATCTAGGTTGTCTTCACCTTTATGTTAGCACAAGAAACACTAATGAACAAATTTATTCATAACTCATTATGCATGCAGCAAGAGTTTATTTCATTTATTTTTAAATATTTTCCCCAGATATGAAATTACCCAATCATTACTATCTTCAATTTTATTAAAAATTGTGGTAGTATATGATAAAACATCCATAATAATTTACATTCTCAGTGACTATATGTAAGGGTTTATAGTTCCCCAAAGCTCTACTAACATTTTTAATTTCCTTCAAGTTTGCCCTCTAATAGTTCAAGTGGCATATCAGTGTTGTTTTATTTACAATTTAACTAGAGGCCTGGTGCATGAAATTTATGCATGGGGGGGGAGGTGTCCCTCAGCCTGGCCTGCACCCTCTTGCAATCTGGGACCCCTTGGGAGATGTCTGATTGCCAGTTAGGCTTGATCCCCACAATCTGGGACCGCTCACTCTTAACTGCTTGTCTGCCTGCCCACCTGCTCCTAACCACTTGCCTGCCTGCCTGCTCCTAACTGTTTGCCTGCCTGGCTGCCTGCTCATTCCTAACTGCTTGCCTGCCTGCCTGCAAAATGCACGTTATAGCGACTGGCCATTCCAGTTGTTCTGCCGTTCTGGTCACTGGGCTTTTATATATTACTAGAGGCCTGGTGCACAAAAATTTGTGCACTCAGGAGGGACGAGGGGTCCCTCAGCCCAGCCTGTGCCCTCTCGCAGTCTGGGACCCCTCAGGGGATGACCACCTGCTGGCTTAGGCCCACTACCCAGAGGATTGGGCCTAAGATGGCAATCAGACATCCCTCTGGCAGCCCAGAAGCCCTCGGGGGATGTCCACTTGCCAGCGGGGAGCAGGCCTAAACTGTAGTCGGACATCCTTAGCACTGCTGAGGAGGCAGGAGAGGCTCCCACCACCACTGCTGTACTGGCAGCCATCAGCCTGGCTTGTGGCTGAGCAGAGCTCCTCCCATATGAGAGCGACCTGACCGCCAGAGGGCAGCTCCTGCATTGAGAGTCTTCCCCCTGGTGTTCAGTGTGTGTCATAGTGACCAGTCATTCCCAGTCTTTATGCTGTTAGGGTCAGTTTTCATATTACCCTTTTACTATATAGGATAGAGGCCTGGTGCATGGGTGGGGGCCGGCTGGTTTGCCCTGAAGGGTGTCCCGGATCAGGGTGGAGGTCCCGCTTGGGTGCCTGGCCAGCCTGGGTGAGGGGCTGATGGCTTTTTGCAGCTGGTCACACCCCCTTCAGGGTGGGGGTCCCCACTGGGGTGCCTGGCCAGTCTGGATGAGGGGCTGAGGGCTGTTTTCAGGCTGGCGGGTGATTGAAGCTCCCAACCTCTCCTTTTTTTCTTTTTTTCTTTTTTATTCTGGGATTTATTTACCTGCTATGGCTGTCACTGGAGCTGAGAGCCGGCTTTAGCTCTGAGGCTCAGCTCCAGCTCTGAGACCCTGGCTGCTGAAAGCAAGTATCTGGGTTTGTTTGGGTTCTATAATTGTAACACTGTTGCAGTCCTGCTCGCTCCAGCTCTGACGGCTGAAGGCAGATTTCTGGGGTTTGTTTAGCTTCTATAATTGCAACATTGTTTCTTAGAGTGCAAGCTCAGAGGCCGGCAGTGGCAGGCAGGGAACATTGGCTTCCTGCATCACTGGAGCAAGCAAGCCTCCTGTTCACTTCAGCTGCCTGGCTGCTGGCCGCCATCTTGGTTGGCAGTGAATTTGCATATCTCGCTGATTAGCCAATGGGAAGGGTAGCAAAGTTACGGTCAATTACCATGTTTCTCTATTATTAGATAGGATATTTAGACTAGTGGCCCGGTGCATGAAATTCATGCATGGGAGGGGAGGTTCCCTCAGCCCAACCTGCACCCTCTCCAATCGGGGACTCCTTGGGAGATGTCCAACAGCCGGTTTAGGGATGCTCTCTCCTAACTGCTCACCTGCCTGCCTGCCTGATCACCCCAGCCTCTCTGCCTGCCTGCTTGATCACCCCTAACTGCCTCTGCCTGCCTGCCTTATTGCCCCTAACCCCTCTGCCTGCCTGCCTGATCGCCCCCAACTTCCCTCCCCTGCTGACCTAATTTTGCCCCCAACTGCCCTCCCCTGATGGCCTTATCTAACCCCCAACTGCCATCCCCTGCTGCCCTAGTTGGCCCTAACCCCCTGCCGGACTGATCTCATCCCAAATTGTCCTCCCCTGACAGCCCGATCGCCTCTAACTGCCTCTGCCTTGGCCCCCACCATAATGGCTTTGTTCAGAAGGAAGTTGGACATCTGTAAGATGGACAGTCGACCCAGTCTAATTAGCATATTACCCTTTTATTAGTATAGACAGATTATATAGGAGAATATTGCTTAAATGGGGGGAAGCCTTTTTCAGCAGGAGGAAATGCTCTTGGCAGACAAAAATACATAATCCCTATGTCTGGACTGATAGCCAGCCATATATACTATACTGCCAAACCAGTCATTTAAATATTGAACTGCTTTCTTACACCTTACACCAAACAACTGTTGCCCTTAAAACCCCTCCTCAGCCCCCACCTTAGGTTCTGCCTTCACAGTTCACCCAGATTTGGTTCTGATTGGTCGCTTTCTATGCCAGTCAGCATCTCTGGGCCTATCTCCAGGCCTGATCAGAGAGGCAGGGCTGATCAACAGCCACCGCAGTCTGCCAGCAATGCAAGCTGAACTGCTGATCTCTCGGAGAGAGAGAGATGTGGTTGCTGGCAAGGCCTGGAGTGAGAGAGAAGCAGGGTCTGATCCACATCTGCAGTTCAACCCACTCTCCAGTCCCTGCCCACTGGAGCCTGCTGCATGCAGCCTGGTGTTTGGTTGAGCCTTCGGTCGTTTTGGATGTTACGGACCCTGGGTTTTTATATATTAGGATTACTGGTGAGGTTTAACATATTTTTATATAATTGTTGGTTATTTCTTTTTTTGTCTTGCATCTCCAATCACTCAATATTTACTGAGTGATTGTTTTGTACTAGGCATTTTGCTACTCATCCAGTGATCAAGCAGTGAATTGCTTTCTTATATTGTTTGCTTTTTGCGTTTGGCTTTTTTATATCATTTGCCTCTTTTTTGTGTTATTTTCTTTTCTATTAAATTTTCTGTAATTATTTTTGATTTTCAGGTGATCCTTTTATGATGCAGATATTAATCTTTTGTTAGTTATAAGCATTTCAAATAACCTTTCCCAGTCTCTTAACTATTTATTACCTTTTATTTTATTTTATATATTTTTTACTTTAAATAGAATCTTTGTTTTTAAGTGACAATTCAGGTGATTCCAATGCAGGTGGTGCCTGGATGAAGCTGGAGAATGGCTGGTCTGGACTTATTATCATTTGTTCATACTTTAGAAAGCATGAGTATGAAATTAATATATTTAGATTTTAGTGACAAAACTTTGCTCTCTGTTTGAAGAGAGCAGAATCTCTCTGGAATACCCAATGCAGATAAATTTTGACCATGCTATACTGTTCTATTCAACTAACTTCTCTTATATAATTGACTGGTGGCCCGGTGCATGAAATTTGTGCATGGGGGGTGTCCCTCAGCCCAGTCTGCACCCTTTCCAAACTGGGACCCCTGGAAGGATGTCCTACTACTGGTTTACAGGGATCGGGCCTAAACCAGCAGTCAGACATCCCTCTTGCAATCAGGGACTGCTGGCTCCTAACTGCTCACCTGCCTGCCTGCCCGATTGCCTCCAACTGCCCCCTACTGCTAGCCCGCTTACCCCCAAATGCCCCCCCCACCAGCCTGATCTCCCCCAATTGCTCCCCATGCCACTGTGCTCACCCCCAACTGCCCCCCTGCTGGCCTGCTCACCCCAACTGCCCCCCTGCTGGCCTGCTTGCCCCCACATTCCCTCTCTACTGGCCTGCTCACCCCCAACTACCCTCCTGCTGGCCTGCTCACTCCAAACTGCCCCCCACAGTCCTGATCACCCCCAACTGACCCCCACTGATGGCCTGCTCACCCCCAATTGGACCCCTGCTGATCTGCTCACCCCTAACTGCCCCCCCACTGGCCTGGTCACCCCCCTGCCCCCCGCCACCGGCCTGATTACCCACAACTTCCCTCCCCTCTTGGCCTCTACCTCGGCCCTGCCACCATGGCTTAATCCAGAAGAACATCCAGAAGGTCTCCTGGAAGGTCTCCTAGTCCAATAGCATATTACCCTTTTACTAGTATAGAGGCAAGGTGCACAGGTGGGGGCCAGCTGGTTTGCCCTGAAGGGTGTTCCAGACCAGGGTAGGGGTTCCCATGGGCCATGAGGCAGCCTGGGTGAGGGACTGATGGCTGTTTGCAGGCTGGCCATGCCCCCCAGTGGAGACCCTCACCCCATGGGGGCATGGCCAGCCTGGGTGAGGGGCTGAGGGCTGTTTGCAGCCTGGCTAGGCCCCCCAGTGAGGAACCTTACTCCATGGGGGCATGGCCAGTCTGGGTAAGGGGCCGAGGGCTGTTTTCAGGCTGGCCATGCCCCCTGGCGACCCAGGCCCCCAGACCCTCCTTGAGCAGTGGCCAGGGTGGGCTGGAAGCCTGGGTCACCCCCAACCCAGGCTCCCAACCACCCCTTCAGCGGCGGCCAGGGCGAGCTGGAAGCTTGGCTTCCTCCATCACCAGGGGCAACCCAAGTCTCCAGCTCTGTGGCCGCCGCCATCTTTGTTGGGTTAATTTGCATACTCGCCCTGATTGGCTGATGGGCATAGCAGAGGGAAGGTCAATTTGCATTTCCCCCTTTTATTCATGTAGAAGCCAGGACAGGTTACAACACAGCATAATGAATGCTTTATTTTTTTTTTTAAATCTCTAATGTAATTACATTGCCTTTACAGTCTTGGGATGCCTTAGTTTTCAAATTAAATTAGCTCACCAGAGTTCTGTCATTAGTTTTAACAGTTTTACAATCAGTGGGTCTTCTGAAAAAATGTTATAGTTTAATACCAGGAGCAGAATGTAGCTCCTTCAAAGGCTGTCAGGACACTTAAAATCTTCATATAATTTTAGGTTTTATTTGGGCACCATTATTCCTCAGGATATAGTTTTATGTAAAGACTAAGATAGAAATGTCTTTTTTTAATACTTAATCCAATTATAAAGCCCAATTCATTTTTTCCTTAGAGGAGATTTTACATCTATTATTTATATTTCTCTTTATAGGCCTAATTTATAGAAGGGAAATATAATAATTAGGTGGAATCCTATATAATAAAAGGGTAATATGCAAACTGACCCTAACAGCAGAAAGACTGGGAGTGACTCGTCATTATGACACACACTGACCACCAGGGGGCAGACGCTCAATACAGGAGCTGCCCCCTGGTGGTCAGTGCACTCTCACAGGGGGAGCTCTGCTCAGCCACAAGCCAGGCTGATGGCTGCCAGTACAGCGGTGGTGGTGGGAGCCTCTCCCGCCTCCTCACCTGCACTAAGGATGTCAGACTGCAGCTTAGGCCTGCTCCCCGCTGGCAGGTGGACATCCCCCAAGAGCTCCCGGGCTGCCAGAGGGATTTCTGATTTCCAGCTTAGGCCCAATAGCCCGGGGAGCAGGCCTAAACCAGCAGGTGGTCATCCCCTGAGGGGTCCCAGACTGCGAGAGGGCACAGGCCAGGCTGAGGGACCCCCCCTCCCCCGAGTGCACAAATTTTTGTGCACTGGGCCTCTAGTAAATACAATAATTAGGTAGCACTAATTTTTCAACTTAATTTTTATTATAGTCTTTATCTTACATTAAAGTATAAAGTACACCCTTCTCTCCATGAGGTTAAGTTGCCATAATCAATCTCTTCTCTATGATGTATTATTTTTTAATTTTTTAAAAAATATATTTTTATTGATTTCAGAGAGGAAGAGAGAGAGAGAGAAAGAAACATCAATGATGAGAGGGAATCATTGATTGGCTGCCTCTTCATTCCCCACATTGAGGATCAAGCCCACAACCTGGGCAGGTGCCCTGACCAGAAATGGAACCTCCTGGTCCATAGGTCGATGCTCAACCATTGAGCTATGGCTGCCAGGCTCCATGATGTATTTTTAAGCAATGTGTTGAAACAACATTTTAGCTTCGTTAAAAAATCTATTTGAATGTAGTCAGAAAGGCAGTTGAATTCTGTTAAACAACTCCTGTTTGTATCTATTTAATGCTAAGTGCTAAGTTTAACAGATGTGTTTGCTCCTCTCTAGACATTTTGGTAATATTTATGCACAGCTAATATTTACTTTTTAAAGTTGTTTGTTTAAGCCCTAGCTAAAGTTCCTGCAATTTGTAGAAAGGATACATTTTCACTACCAGATGTATTGGATTAAGATACATTTCTATCAGTATGCCTTTTGACTAAATGTTTCTTAGGGCATGTGCTCATCAACAGCAGGAGCAGAAACACAGGATGCCCCAGAAAGGGAGTCATTGGAATAGAATTTTTGTTTTTTGTTTTTTGTTTTTTTTAACAGAGGTCATTGTCTTGAAATGCCATTGAGATAGTTAAGTATGACAACTGAACATATGAATACTTAAATTTTTAATAGTGTATTTTTTAAATGTCTTTATAAAAGAGCACCGAATGTTGTGTGGCTTAAAACAATTATTTTAACTCATTATTGTGCAGGTCAACAATTTGGGCTGTCTTCAGTTAGGTGGTTGCCCCTTGGCTCACCCTTACATTGTGATCAGCTTCTAGGTGGCCTGGGGACTGGCTGATCTAGAAAACCCCAAACTGAGAGAGTGTCTATGTTCTATATGGTCTCTTAACCCCAGGCCTGTTCTCTTGGCAACTGAACAAGTTTCCAAGGAACAAAGGGAAGCATGAAAAACCTACAGCTTAGGCTCAGAACTGGTATATTATCAGACTGCATTGTATGGGACAAAGCAGGTTACAATATAGGCTCTGATACAAAAGAAGAAAAAATAGATTCTATTACTAGATGGGAAGATCTAAAAAATAGCATTGCAAACAATATGAATACAAGTAAAAATAAAGGATTGTGGATATTTTGACATTTACCATGAAAGCTAACAATTTTTGTTACTTTACTAATGCAATAATGTTACAATTTGTCTATTAACATGATATTCCATTTATTATAAAACAAAAATAAACTAACTAGCAAAATAAGTATATATATTTTAGAATTTGAGCTGTAGCCAGGTACCATCTACAATAATAAAAGTGTAACATGCTAATTAGACTGGACATCCTTCCGGACGAAGCCAGGGCTGAGAGGGAAGCCCGGGTTCTGAATGCCTACCGGTGGCCGGAGGGAAGCTCAGGTCCCTGAAGCCAGAGGGAAGCCTGTGCCGGCAGCTAGGATGTCCTATTCTTGCATGAATTTTTTGCATCAGGTTTCTAGTAGTTAATAAAGACTAAATATGCCACCTGCTAGTATAATGTGCACTTTGCATTGAAGTCTGCTTTTCTAAATACACAAACCTCAGAGATATTCACTGCAATAAAGTGAATATCACAATGGCTTGAGTCACACATTTTTTTAAAAATTCCCATTGCATATAAAAGTTATGTTTATATCATACTATAGTGTAGTAAGTATGCAATAACATGTCTAAAAATGTACATACTTTGTTATTTTTCTGTCATTTTGTGTGATATATTTTTAAATAATTCTTTACTGTTGAAAGTATTACTTTCAACAATATGAACATATGAATACTTAATTTTTTTTCCATTGACCCCCTTCAGCCCGCCCGGACCCCTGCCCCAGGCCTTCAGCACCCTATTGTCTGTGTCCATGGGTTATGCATATATGCATAAAAGGTCATTGGTTGATTATCTCCCACCCACCCACTCTCCCTCGCCTTCCCTCTGAGATTCCACATTCTGTTCCATGTTTCCATATCTCTGGATCTACTCCATTCATCAGTTTATTTTGTTACTTAGATTCCACATATGAGCGCAATCATGTGATACTTCTTTCTCTGACTTATTTCACTTAGCATGATACTCTCTAGGTCCCTCCATGCTGTCTCAAAGAGTAAGAGATTCTTCATTTTTACTGCTGCATAGTATTCCATGGTATAAATGTACCACATCTTTTTTTATCCACTCATCTACTGATGGATACTTGGGCTGTTTCCAGATCTTAGCTATTGTAAATTGTGCTGCTATGAACATAGGAGTGCATAAATTCTTTCTGATTGGTGTTTCTGGTTTCTTAGGATATATTCCTAGAAGTGGGATCACTGAGTCAAATGACAGTTCCATATTTAATTTTTTGAGGAAACTTCATACTGTTTTCCATAATGGTTGTACCAGTCTTCATTCCCACCAGCAGTGTACTAGGGTTCCCTTTTCTCCACATCCTTGCCAGCACTTGTCATTTGTTGATTTGTTGAAGGTAGCCATTCTGACAGATGTGAGGTGATATCTCATTGTCATTTTAATTTGCATCTCTCAGATGATCAGTGACTTTGAGTATTGTTTCATATGTCTCTTGGCCATCTGAATGTCCTCTTTGCAGAAGTGTCTATTTAGGTCCTTTGCCTATTTAAAAAAATGTACATACTTTAATTAAAAATACTTTATTGCTAAAAATTGCTAATCACCATATGAGCTTTCAGCTAGTCATAAACATTCTGGTGATGAAGTGTCTTACTCAGTGTTGATGGCTGCTGACTGATAAGCATGGTGGTTGCTAAAGAGTTTCAGTTGTCTGTGGTAATTTCTAAGATAAGTCAAGAATGAAGTTTGCCACAGTGATTGACTTTCTTTTTTAAATTATCACCTGAAGATATCTTAATTAAAATTTTATTTTAGAAAGAGAGCAAGGGAGAGAGAGAGAGAGAGAGAGAGAGAGAGAGAGAGAGAGAGAGAGAGAGAGAGACATTGATTTGTTGCCTAATGCACACACCCCTACTTGGAATCGAACCTGTAACCTTTTGGTGTATGGGATAATTCTCTAATCAACTGATCCACCCAGACAGCACTTAATTGGCTCTTTCAAAAACAAATTATGTACAGCAGGTACTGCCATTTGATAACATTCTACAAACAGAACTTCTTTCAAAATTGAAATCATTCCTCTCAAAATTTGCCACTGCTTTATCAACTGAGTTTGTACAATATTCTAAATATGCAGTTGTCATTTCAATGATCTTCATATCTAGTATCTTCACCAAAAGAGGATTCTATTTAAGAAACCACTTTCTTTGCTTATGCATAAGAAACAATTCCTCACCCATTACAGTTTTATCATGAGATTGCAGCAATTCAGTAACATATTCAGGCTCCACTTCTAATTCTAGTTCTCTTGTTATTTCCAAATTTACTTCCTAAACTGAAGTTTTAAATCCCTCAAAGTCATCTATGAGCATTGGAATCAATTCCTTCCCAAGTTCTATTAATGTTGTTATTTTGACCTCTTCTCATGAATCACAAATGTTCTTAATTACATCTAGAATGGGGAATCCTTTCCAAGGGGGTTTTAGTTTACTTTGCCCAGATCCATCAGAGGAATCACTACCTATGGCAGCTATAACATTATGAAATGTATTTCTTAAATAATAAGACTTGAAAGTCAAAATTGCTCCTTGATTCAGAGCTGCAAAAAGGATGGAGTGCTAGCAGGCATGAAAGCACCATTACTTTTGCTGTACATCTCCATCATAGCTGTTGAGTGACCATATTCATTGTTAATAATCTTTTTAATGGAATCTCTTGTTCTGAGCAGTAGATCTCAAAAGTGGGCTTAAAATATTCAGTAAACCATGTTGTAAAGAAAAGTGCTGTCACCCAGGCTTTATTGTTACATTGATAGAGCATAGACATAATATATTTTGCATAATCCTTAAGGGCCCTAAAATTTTTCAAAATTGTAAGTGAGCATTGGCTTCAACTTAATGTCATCAGCTGCACTAGGACCCATACAACAAAGTCCTTCTGTCCTTTGAAGCTTTGAAGCCAGACATTGACTTTTCATTTCCAATTATGAAAGTCATAAATGATATCTTCTTCCAATATAAGGCTGTTTCATCTACATTAAAATTCTGTTTTAATGAACTTAACCAGATCTTCTAAATAATGTGTACTTCACCTTGCTCTTTTACGGTATGTGTATGGTGATAGCTTCTTTCCATATATCTTATGCTAACTGGCCTAGCTTTTGGCCTAGCTTGGCTTTTAGCATGCTTTCCACACTAAATAATTTCTAGTTTTTGGTTCAAAGTGAGAGATGTGGAACTTTTCCTTTTACTTGAACACTTAGAGAGCTTATTATAGGGTTATTAATCGGCCTAATTTTAATATTATTGTGTCTAGGGAATTGGGATACCTGAAGAATGGGAAAGAGACAATAGAAACAGTCAGCCCTAACTGGTTTGGCTCAGTGGATAGAGCGTCGGCCTGCGGACTAAAGGGTCCCAGGTTCGATTCTGGTCAAGGGCATGTACCTTGGTTGTGGGCACATCCCCAGTGGGGAGTGCGCAGGAGGCAGCTGATCAATGTTTCTCTTTCATTGATGTTTCTAACTCTATCTCTCTCCCCTCCTCTCTGTAAAAAATCAATAAAATATATTTTTAAAAAATTTTAAAAAAAGAAAGTCAGACCACACAGAACAGTTATCAATTAAGTTTGCCATCTTATATGTGTGCAGTTTGTGGTGCTCCCAAACAATTACAATAGTTAAATTGAAGATTATGAACCTGATCACCATAACAAATTAAATAGTAATGAAAAAATGTGAAATATTGTGAGAATTAACCTAAATGTGACACAGAGAATCAAAATGAACAAATACTGTTGTAAAAAGTCTTGCTTGATGTAGAGTTGCCCCAAATCTTCAAGTTGTGAAACATGCAACATTTGTATAGCACAATAGAATGAAGTGCAGTAAATGAGGTATGCTTCCATTAAAATGGCAGGTCGGTCAGTTTTTATAATTAATTTTATCATTGCTATTAATTGGTTCATAGTAATCAATATAAAATCAACAGATTTTTCAACTGTGAGAAACTATTATAGAATAGCAATAAAAACTTATTTTTAAGCAGGAATGTCAGAGACAAGGATTTCTGTGATTATTATGTGGGGACAAACACTCTATAGTATTAATCCGTTTCTATTTCCCTAAGGATGTTTCTTTCTTATTTATTTATTCACTTATTTTCTCTGAATAACTGTAGTCCTAACCTTTTATACTCTAAAAAAATCAATAACAGACATTTCACTCTTTATTAAAAGATTGATTTCTTGAAACTTGGGGCTATACTGAAAAAATGAATTTTAGTTAGAAAAATATTAATCTCTGACCTACATTTTTTGGGGTGAGACAATAAATGGCATTTTACTTTGGTATTGAAAAGTAAGCAGGTCATCCTTGTTCCTAGGCTGCAAATAAAATCCAAATGATAACATACACTCTTGAGGGGGTCCCTGAATGAGCCAAATAGGCAGGGTTCAAAGTAAACATCAAAAAGAAAACTTTTGGGGCTTGAATTTGAGCTGGTTCATTTTGTCCCTCAAATACACAGAAAGCAGAAACCCACTTCTTTTTTTCTATAAAAATTTCCTAGATAATCATACATTTGTACAATCATCACTCTCCAACATTGGTGGACAGAACTGTTCAGAGTCAAGCACTTGTGACTAATTTTAAGGTAAATTATGTTCTCAAAGTCACTGGAATAATTTGCTTTTTTAAAATACAAGTTTGAGGGAGAGAAATAAGTTCTTTATGTTTAGAAAGAGACAAAAAATGTACCATGAGAATTTCCCTTTTCACAGAAAGTAAAAACTCTAACATGGGTATTTCAGTCTGTTTATATATTTTTCACTGTTACAATGCACATTTAAAAACTAAGCATTATTTTAAAAATATACTGGAAACAGAGTATTTCTGGGTAGAAAGTTAATGAATGTGTTACCTTTTCTTACATTTATGATTGTTATTTCAGTTGACAAGAGCATGTTATTAGTGAACTCTTGTGAGAATTATTGCAGTTCTTAAGGAAACTCAAGTCTGGTGGGCCATTTTGCAGAGAGATTTGTGTAAATGGTGCAGGCATGACTGAGTCAGTGCAAACACATATCCATTACTGAAAGACAACTTAAATATCATATTGTTATGACAGCTTTGGGGTAGAATCAGCTGGGTTTAATTTAGATTGTATAGCTCTCACTTTGAAAAAAAATTTAATTCAGCAATGGAGGTATTCATTTGAAGATTCTATCTGGATCCCTATTAAAGCCAGTACCCAAAATTGGGTGCTGTTTGGTATTATGTGTTTCCAAATGTTTTTGAAAATTAGAAAATTTTTCTAAAAGGCAGGATAGTATCATAATAGATTGAATGTGAATAATATATATTTATTAGCTGGAGCCAACGGCCTATCATTTATAAAGCCTCATTGTATGTAATATTTTCTTCTAAGGTAGAGATGTCTACTAGGAGATATACAAAAGGAAGTCCATATTTGTTTAAAATTCAAGTCTGCTACCTGTTATTAAAAAGCAGAAATAATGATATAATGTCATAAAACAGGTCACTTTTGAGCAATCAGGTGCTTTGAGCCAATAATAGAAGAATAAACCTAAAAGTAAATACTAATTTATTTGTTAATTTTTGTTCCCTGGTTAAGGGATATTTGGTTGAACCTTGGATTATCCATATTATATGCAATGCTGGTGTTTATTCATATGCCATCAGGAACAAGATCTATCCACTGCATCTCAGGACCTTAGTAGCCAATTTGAAACTTTTAATAATATAATGTATTCATTATTGATTCAATAAGGACACATACATGTTGTCAAATCCTACGCTAATTACTAAAAACTCAATGAAAAGTATTTATACTTTTCTTCTGCCTAAGCAGTTCATGTATAGGCAGACTTTCACATCAGATTTGTAAATAACTTGGGAAAATTCTCAAAATAGAATGCTATATAAAAAAGTCTGAAACAATTAAATCCTATATAATAAAGAGGTAATATGCAAATTAACCTTCATGCCCTCACAAGATGGCTGCCTACGACCAGGTTGGCAGGGGGACTAGTGAGGGACTACCAAACGACTGAACAAGCAGGCTGCATTGGGTGACCAGGCCGGCAGGAGGGAGCAGTTCGGGACAATCAGTCTGGCGGGGGGGGGGGGCAGTAAGAGATGACCAGGCCAGCAGGGAAGGGACAGCTGGGAGTGACCTGGTTGGCAGCGGGGAACAGTTAAGGGTGACCAGGCTGGCTGGGTGGGGGGCAGTAAGGGCCAATCAGGCCAGCAAGGGGGGCAGTTAGGGGTGACCAGGCAAGCAGGCAGGTGAGTGATTAGGAGCCAGCACTCCAGGATTGTGAGAGGGATGTTTGACTGCCTGTATAAGGCCGATCCTGGGATCCCAGATTGGATAGGGTGCAGGCTGGGCTGAGGGGAACCCCCCTCCTGTGCACAAATTTCATGCACTGGGCCTCTAGTCAATTATATAATCATAGCACACAATCACACATATACGTTTTATGTGTCTAAAAATCAATGTACTTCTCAACTCTCTCCTTCTCCCTACCTAAATTCCTTTATGTTAATATGGAGTTATATAGATGACTCTTTAGGTGTTTTGGACTTAATATAGAGTCTCAGAATATAAATTTGTTTCTTAATGCATATTCGAGAACAGTGATGGTGAACCATCTGAGCTCAGCGTGTCAGCATTTTGAAAAACCCTAACTTAACTCTGGTGCCGTGTCACATATAGGAATTTTTTGATATTTGCAACCATAGTAAAACAAAGATTTATATTTTTGGTATTTATTTTATATGTTTAAATGTTATTTAACAAAGAAAAATCAACTAAAAAAATGAGTTTGCGTGTCACCTCTGACACGCACGTCATAGGTTCGCCATCACTGTTCTAGGACCCATCTCAAAAAAAAAACAACAGCAACAACAAAAATACTTAACTGTTGAGAGCTGTTTTGTTTGAAATTAGCATAGAGAAAAAATTGCCCTTTTTAGTTGAAAATTTTATGATTGCATAAAAATGCATGTAATCATAGAACCATTACCACCATAAGGCAAAGACCACAAATTCTCTCATTGTTATCAGGTTGTTGACTCTTAATTAAACCATGTAAAAGAAGCTATCTATAATAATAAAAGCATAATATACTAATTAGACCGGACATCCTTCCATAAGACCTTCCGGACAAAGCTGGGGCTGTGAGGGAAGCCTGGGTCCTGGGTGCCTGCCAGTGGCTGGAGTGAAGCCGGGTCCCGGGTGCCAAAGGGAAGCCGGTGCCGTCAGCAGGGGGAAGGGAGGCTTATTCTTGCACTGGGCCTATTCATGCACTGTGCCTCTAGTCTATATATAAAAACCTAAGCAACCATCTCATCAGCTGGTAGCTATGATGTACACTGACCACCAGGGAGCAGATGCTCAACACAGGAGTGGAAACCACAGGCATGGAAACATGGAACAGACTGATGAATCTCAGAGGGAAGTTGGGGAGGGGAGAGGGTGGGAAGAGATTAACCAAAGATCTTATATGCATATTAGAAGCCCAGTGCATGGATCCATGCACCAGTGGGGTCCCTCGGCCTTGCTTGTGACCTCTCACAATCCGGGACCCCTTGGGGGTTGTTGGAGAGCTGGTTTCAGTCTGATCCCCACAGGCCAGGCTGAGGGACCCCACCGGTGCATGAATCCATGCACTGGGCATGTATATCATATAAATGGAGTTCTACAGTTAGTATGCAGCCATTTGAATAGCTTCTTCTGGCTTACCTTAATGCATTTGAGATTTATCCATATTGTTGAGTGTATCAGTAGTTTATTTTTAGTTTTAGTGGTATTCCATTGTATAGATATAACACAGATGCTTTATTCATCTACAAGATTGAAGAGCATTTGGGTTGTTTTTTATTATGGATAATTATGAAGAAAACAACTAGAATATTTACATATAAGTTTTTGTATACATGTTAATATTCATTTTTATAGAAGTGGGGCTATTGAATCATATGGTAAGATTATCTTTAACATAAAATACTGCAAAATTGGTTTTCAAACTAGCTGCACCATATTGCACCCCTCACCCCACCCCCAAATGAGTTTCAGTTTTCCTGTATCATCACTAGTAATTGGAAATGTAAGATTATTATTATTTTTTTATTTCAGCCATTTCAGTAGGTACAAAAGTAGTATTCTATTGTGATATTAGTTTGCATTTTCCTAGAGGGAAATATTGAATATTTTTTCATGTGCTTATTTGCCATCCATATATCTTCTTTACTTAATATCTCTCAAAATTTTTTATTAAATCATTTTCTTATTTTCAAGTGTTGAGATTCCCTTATATATTCTGAATACAAGTTCTTTATCAGATATTTGTTTTAAAATATTATCTCCCTGTCTATGGCTTCTTTTTTATTTTCTTAAAAGTATCTTTTCGCCCTAACCAGTTTGGCTCAGTGGATAGAGTGTCAGCCTGTGGACTGAAGGGTCCCAGGTTCGATTCTGGACAAGGGCATGTATCTTGGTTGGGGAACAGTCCCAGTAGGGGGTGTGCAGGAGGCAGCTGATCAAAGTTTCTCTCTCATTGATGTTTCTAACTCTCTATCCCTCTCCCTTCCTCTCTGTAAAAAATCAATAAAATATATCTTTTTTAAAAAGTATCTTTTCAAGAGCAGATGTGTTAAATTTTCATAAAGTGGAATTTATAAAGTTTTTAGTATAGGTTACTTTTTGTATTATTACAAAGAAATGCTTGTTGAACTGCAGTTTCTGAAGATTTTCTCTTATGAGCAGTAATAAAAAACTCCCCCAAAACAAAATCCTAGGACCAGATGGCTTCATAGGTGAATTCTACTAAACATTTAAACAATAATTAGTCCCTATTTTCCTCTAACTCTTCCAAAAATCAAAGATGAAGAAATGTTTCCAAACTCATTCTGTGAGGCCATCATTACCCTGATACTGAAACCAGACAAGACACTACAAAAAGATTGAGAATTATAGACCAATATTCCTGATGAACATAGATGCAAAAATCCTCAACAAAATACTAGCAAAGCAAATTTAATAGCACATTAAATTATATACCATGATCAAGTTGGAATTATACCTGGAATGCAAGTGTGGTTCAGCGTTTGCAAAACAACCAATGTGATTCATCACAATCAACAAGCCAAAGATAAAAAACATATGATTATCTTGATAAATGCAGAAAAAGCATTTGACCAAATTCAATATCCACGTATATGGTCAATTAACCTATGACAAAGGAGGCAAGAATATACAATGAGAAACAATAGCCTCTTCAACAAATGGTGCTGGAAAAACTGGATATATACATTCAACAAAAGAATATGGAACACTTTCCTACATCATATACAAAAATAACCTAAAAATGAATTAAAGACTTAAATGTAAGACCTAAAAAACAACAACACATGGAGTAAATTATATGACATCAGTTTGAGTAGTATCTTTCTGAGTATTTATTTACATAAAGATGGTATACAATATCATATTAGTTGTGTTAGTTTCATGTGTACAGTATAATGTTTTTCTATCTTACAACGTGAACACCCCACTAATTTTAGTCTTCAATCAAGGGACACAAAAAACATAAACAAATGGGACTTCATCAAACTAAAAAGCTTCTACAGAGCAAAGGAAACCATCAAGGTAACTTACTGAATGGGATAGTATATTTGCAAACATTATATGTGATAATGGGTTGATATCTAAAATATATGAGGTACTCATACAATTCAATGAGAAAAAACAACAACAATCTCTTAAAAATGAGCAGAGGACATGAGGAGACATTACACCAGTGAAGACATACAGATGGCCAACAGATATATGAAGAGGTGCTCAACATCACTAAACATTAGGTAATTTCAAATATAAAAACCAGAATAAGATATCACCTCACAATAATCATAATGCCTATTATAAAAAAGTTTAAAAATATCATGTGTTGGCAAGGATGTAGAGAAAAGGAACCTTTGTGCACTGTTCGACTGCAAATTGGTGCAGCCATTATGGGAAACAGTATGGAGATTCCTTGAAAAACTAAAAATAAATCTACCATACAACCCAGAAATTCAATTCTGATTATTTATTCAAAGGAAACAAAAATAATAAATCAAAATATATGTGCCAAAAAATGTTCATCCTTATTTTCATCGCAGCATTATATACAATAGCCAAGATATGAAAGCAACTTAGGTGTTAATCAATAAATATAAATAAATGGATAAAGAAAAAAGTTTATATACTGGTATATAACACAATAATAATAATAAAAAAAGAATACAATCCCTTGCCATTTGAGACAACATGGATAAACCTAGAGGGTATTTTTCAAAGTAAAATAAGTCAGATAAATATCATATGGATTCACTTACATGTGAAATCTACATAGACAAACAAAAAACAGACTCATAGAAGCAGAGGCCAAAGGGGTGGTTGCCAAAGGGGAAAGAAGTGGGGAGAATGGGTGAAAAATTTGAATTGGAATATATCAATATCTAGTGGCCCAGTGCACAAAATTCATGCATGGGTGTGTGTGTGTGTGTGTCCCTCAGCCCAGCCTGCACCCTCTCCAATCTGGGGCCCCTCGAGGGATTGGGCCTAAACAGGCAGTCGGACATCCCTCTCACAATCCAGGACTTTTGGCTCCCAACTGCTTGCCTGCCTGCCTGATTGCCCCTAACTGCTTCTGCCTGCCAGCCTGATCACCCCCTAACCACTACCCTGCCAGCCTGATCGATGCCTAACTGCTCCCCTGCCAGCCCAATTGCCCCTAACTGCCCTCCCCTGCCAGCCCGGTCAGCCCTAACTGCCCTCCCATGCAGGCCTGATTGCCCCCAACTGCCTTCCCTTGCAGACCTGGTCCCTCCCAACTGCCCTCCCCTTCTGGCCATCTTGTGTCCACATAGGGGTGGCCATCTTTGACCACATGGGGGCGGCCATCTTGTGTGTTGGAGTGATGGTCAATTTGCATATTACCTCTTTATTAGATAGGATATTGTGATGTTCCCACAGTAACAGATGATTACTAAACTTAGTGTGGTGATCATATTATAAGGTAGGAAAATCGTCAAATCACTATATTGTATACTTGAAACTAATATAGCATTGTATACCATCTATTTTTAAATAAATACATAAATATTGCCTCAGAAGATAAAATGTGATTTTTTTCCCTATATTCTCTTTTAGAAATTTTAGTTTGGGGATATAAATTTTGAGTTCTGATCAATTTTGAGTTGTTGTTTTTTTCTTTTTTTTTTCTTTTTTAATAGATAGTTTTGGAGCACTTCTAGGTACACAGAAATATTGAGCAAATGTAGAGATTCCCCACATACTCCTATACCCTTCATATGCATAGCCTCTCCCATTATCAACATCCCACACCAGAGTGGTATATTTCTTACAATTAAACCTACATTAACATATCGTTTTCATCCTAAATTCATAGTTTATATTAAGGCTTACACTTCATGTTGTACATTTTATTGGTTTGGAAAAATAAAAATATATCCATTATTATATTATCATTCAATGTAGTGTCACAGTCCTAAATATACTTTGGGCTCTGCCTATTCATTTATCTTTCCCCCTTAAATCCTGGAAAATAATTATCTTTTTACTGTATTCATAATTTTGCCTTTTCCAGAATATCATATAGTTTGATTTATACAGTATGTGTATGTAACCTTTTCAGATTGTTATCTTTCACTTAATAATACAGATTTAACTTCCTTTGATTTTTTGTGTGTGCCTTGGTTAATCATTTCAATATTATTTTAATCATATTGAATATTTCATTCCACATTTATTTATTCATTCACCTAGTGAAGGACATCAATCTTCATTGCTTCCAACTTGACAATTATAAATAAGGCTGCTATAAACATCTGTGTGCAGATGTTTGTGTGAACATGAGTTTTCATTGCCTTTGATTACACATCATGAAACACAATTACTAAATCATATGGTAGAACTGTTTAGTTTTGTGAGAAACCATTAAAATGTTTTCAAAATGGCTACCCATTTTGCATTCCCATCAGCAAAAAATGAGAGTTTCTGTTGCTCCACATACTTACCGCCATTTCATGTTATGTGTTGTGAATTTTGGCCATCTTAATAGCTGTGTGGCACTATCTTATTGTTGTTTTAATTTTCTAATCCATGGTGATATACGATGGTGAACAGTTTTTTCATATGTTTATTTATCATCTGTTTATTTTTTGGGGGGAGTGAGATATCTGTGAAGGCCTTTGGTCCATTTTTAAATTACGTTATTTCTTTTCCTATTGTTGAATTTTAAGAATACTTTATGCATTTTGAATAACAGCCCTTTATCAGATAAATATATTGTGAGCATTTTATCTCAGTCTGTGGCTAATCTTCTATTTCTCTTGACAGTGCCTTTCACAGAGAGGTCTTTAATTTTAATAAAGTACAGCTTATCAATTGCTTCTTTCATGGATTATGCCTTTAGTATTGTATTTTGAGTTAATTTTTGTAGAAGGTGTAATGTAGAGGTCTAGGTTCATTTTCTCCAATATGGAAATTCAATGGGAGAACACCATTTGTTGAAAAATTATACTTTCTCCATTTTTTTGTTCTTCCAACTGTATTGAAAATTAATTTTTCATTATATTTGTATGGGACAACTTCTGGATTCTCCATTCTGTTCCATTGTTTACTCTTTCATTAATAACACATTGACAAAATAATTTTGGCTTTATAAAAATTCATAAGTATTATGTATCCTCCAAATTTTTTATTCTCTTATCAAAACTGCTTTAGCTACTCCCTTAGATTGTCCATATAAATTTTATAGTGAACTTGACAAGTTTAAAATAATTATGCTACAATATTAATTGAAATTGTGTTGAATCTATATATTTACAGAGAATTGACATCTTAACAATATAAAATCTTCAAATACACAACATAATATATTGATATGTATTTATACATTTATATAGACTTTTTAAAATTTCTTTTATCTGCATCATGTAGTTTTTAGCATATAAGATGTGTACATTGTTTGTTAGATTTACATTTAAATATTTTACATAATTTCATGAAGACCTAAATGGCATTGTATTTTACATTTTGGTACTCAATTGTTAGTTGCTAGTATACAAGATTGAATTTTTGTGTGTTTATTTTGTGTCTTCAGACCTTGCTGAACTCTCTTAGTTCTAGAAGTTGTTTGTTTGTTTTGCAGATGCCTTAGCATGACAAAATGTCAGTAAGAAGTCTTGTGCCCATTTACATTAAAACATACTATTTGAAATCCTTGCGTCAGTTGAAACAAATACCATTTAACATATTATAATTTTTATAACTATTAATATGTTATAAATTAAATCTTGCTGTGGATGAAATCTATTCTCTTATTCATATAATATTATTGCTGATAATATTTCATGTTTCAAATTCCTTGTATGTCTGACTGTATGAGACTGCATAATATTTCATGCAATCCATATGTCATTATGTATGTGTTTTTATCCATTGTTTTCCAATTATGATTATTATAAATAATTTTGTGATAAATATATGTGTGCATTTTTACATCAGTATATAATCTTTTAAAACAATTTTCAGAGAATAGATTCTTAGAAGGGAAATTAGGAATTAAAAAAAAAACACACAACAGTTTTACATCTCTTGCCGATTTTTAGAAAGCATGTGGCTAATTTAAAATGTAAACAAACTATTTTAATTATAAATCTTGAATAACATTATCTACTGATTAAAGTCGTCAGTTTTATTGATCCAAATTAACACAGCAAGATATATATAATTTTTTCTTAATTAATTTTTTCACTGTAATATCAAGTAAATGTAAATAATAACTGGTACAAGAAGAGGAGATTGAAAATGTGTAAGAAAACAGATATAAAAGCATGCATTATCCTATCATTCTTTCTATTAGTTTAATCCCTGAAAAATGATGATGGTTAAATGTTAGTACTCAAACTCCTTTTGTTATACCAGATTAGGTGTACATGTCTAGTTTACATATAAGTTTACACTTTCACTTATGTAGATCCTTGAGACATTATCTATTTGACAGTAATCATAAATTATATGAGAATAAAGGAAATGGTCCATAAGGTAACTACTCATGGTTTAATTCTTCTCATTAATCTACCTTATTGTTTCTGGTTTATACCTGTTCTACCCAGTGATGTTTATTAGCCCTATTGTTCTTACCATCATCCATATGCAGGCTTATTGATTAATGGCAGTTATTACTTTTTTTTATTTTTTTATCTTTAATTTCTTTATTGGTTAAGGTATTACAAATATTGGCAGTTATTACTTAATGAACAAGTAATGAAGTGTAAATACAAAAATTAGTAAACTAATCACTCATTACAGTTTTTATTATAAGCTATCAAAAAATTTTCAGTTTGGTTTTACCAACATCTTCAGCAGCAATCAAATTCATCACTAGGAATATTGAATAAAATTTTAAGTCTTACCTGCATTAGTGCTCTCAAGTACATAAGTAAGAGTGTTATTTAAAAAAAAAAAAAAAAACTGTTAGAGAGAAGTAGAACACATCTTAATGTCTAGGATAACTAGATTTGTACTTTTCTCCAAAGTTTATTAGCCAAGTTATCTTGGACTAGGAATGAACTTCTTTAAAGTGTATTTTCCTCATTTGAAATAGTTGAAAAATTCCTAATTTATGGGTTTGTGGTGAGGAGAGTTAAATAACCTAACATAAAGTGTCCAGGAAATGGTAGCTGCTGGTAGTATTACTAATTCTAAAACACTTTATTCATTGCCACTTGGACTTTTGTTTCATTTCAACTTTCTGAAATATATTTTTTAAATTTCATATTCTCTACAATTTTGTTGTGTGTGTGAAAAATACACACAATTCCACATGTTAGGTTTTCTCATTTTTAAACAGCTAATACTAAAATTAATTGATGATATTAAGTACATAAGCTTAAATGAAGTGTTTCTGTTATGTTTTATTGGTCTTTTTGCTGTCATATATTTATATTACATTACCTCCTCAAGTTAAATGTTAGACTCAGTAAACTTTGCATGGGAAAGATCTAGGTTGAGGTGATCGTAAGACAATTTATATTTAGGACTGAGTATCTTCCTTCAAGAAAAAAAAGAAAATGAAAAAGAAAATAAATTGCTATAGACTCTGGCATATTTCAACCTTGTGTACTATTGAACTGAACAATTTTATATTAGAATAAGATTTTGAATTCAACATTTTTAAAGTTGGAATATTCTACTGCTCATTGTGAAAGTAGATAATAATAGGCAGAGATCACATAGTTTCTTTTAGTCACTTGCAGCTATTTGACAGAAAGAACAGTGGGATAAGGGACATGTAGTTCTTCTCCTGGTGTACAAATTGACCTAATTTGGGGGATAATGTTATTTTAAGTGGTGGTTAAAATGTTTTCTAGTCACAATAATATTAAAGATGTAGTTCTGGAAAAGAATACTTTTTTACTTGAAAATAAATATCAAATAGTATTACATAAAGTATACCTTTTAAAAAAATATTTATTGTTAAAAGTATTACATATGTCCCCCTTTACTCCCCAATGACCCCTTCTAGCCCACCCCCATTGTTGAGTATGACTCCCTCCACATTCTGCGTGGAGTAGGGTTCGGTATCTGAAAGAGGAGCCGCACAACAAATGAGAGAAAAAGACACGAGATAATTTTGCAATATTGGGGGACCAGGCAGCAAGTCCCGAAGGACTTCCTCAGTGCTCAGGCCTCACCAAGCTTTTAGTGATCTGGGATGCACCCATAGCATAGCCCTTAGACAGGTGATCCCCTAGTAACAAGCAGACTAGCCCATCAGCAAGGATTTACATAATAATAAATGGGGGAGTAATTTCAGCTACCACTGTCTGGACAAACAGAGGTGGCTCCTAGCTCCGAGCTTTGCTAGGGCTTCAAAGGCACCCAGCCTTCGGGGGGGGGGGGGGTTCTCTGTCTACGCTTATCAGACAGTGAAGGCAATAAACAGTTTCCCACACCCCATGATGCTAATATTGACATGCAATATAGCTTTGTGTTTTACTGCAGTGATTTCTTTTTGCTCCTTTATTGATTAAGGTATTACATATGTGTGCTTATCGCTCCATTGCCCCCTACCCCCACAATCATGCCCTCACCACCCTGTTGTCTGTGTCCATTAGTTAAGCTTAAATGCATGCATACAAGTCCTTTGGTTGATCTCTCCCCCTTACCCGCCCCCTCCCCTACCTTCCCTCTGGGGTTTGACGGTCTGATCGATGCTTCTCTGTCTCTGGATCTGTTTTTGGTCATCAGTTTATGTTGTTCATTATATTCCATAAATGAGAGAGATTATGTGATATTTATCTTTCTCTTATTGGCTTATTTGCTTAGCATAATGTTCTCCAGTTCCAACCATGCTGTTGCAAATGATAAGAATTCCTTCTTTTTTAAAATAGCGTAGTATTCCATTGTGTAGATGTACCACGGTTTTTTAATACACTCATCTGCTGATGGGCACTTAGGCTGTTTCCAAATCTTAGCTGTGGTGAATTGTGCTGCTATGAACATAGGGGTGCATATATCCTTTCTGATTGGTGTTTCTGGCTTCTTGGGATATATTCCTAGAAGTGGGATAACTGGGTCAAATGGGAGTTCCATTTTTAGTTTTTTGAGGAAACTCCATACTGTTCTCCACAGTGACTGTATCAGTCTGCATTCCCACCAGCAGTGCACGAGTGTTCCTTTTTCTCCACATCCTCTCCAGCACTTGTCATTTGTTGATTTGTTGATGATAGCCATTCTGACAGGTGTGAGATGGTACCACATTGTCCTTTTGATTTGCATCTCTCAGATGATCAGTGACTTTGAGCATATTTTCATATGTCTTTTGGCCTTCCTTAGTTCTTCTTTGGAAAAGTATCTATTTGGGTCCTTTGCCCATTTTTTGATTGGATTGTTTATCTTTCTTTTGTTAAATTGTGTGAGTTCCTGTAAATGTTGGAACTTAAACCCTTATCAGAGATAACATTGGCAAATATGTTCTTCAATGCAGTGGACTTTCTTGTTGTGTTGTTGATGGTTTCTTTTGTTCTGGAAAAACTTTTTATTTTGATGTAGTCCCATTTGTTTATTTTCTCTTAGTTTCCATTGCCCTAGGAGCTGTATCTGTGAAGAAATTGTTGTAGCATATGTCTGAGATTTTGCTGCTTGTAGATTCCTCTAGTATTTTTATGGTATCCTGACTTATGTTTAAGTCCTTTATTCATTTTGAGTTTATTTTTGTGTATGGTGTAAGTTGGTGGTCTAGTTTCATTTTTTTGCATGTATCGGTCCAATTTTCCCAACACCATTTATTGAAGAGATTGTTTTGACTCCATTGTATCTTCTTGCCTCTTTTGTCAAATATTAATTGATCATAGTGGTTTGGATTGATTTCTGGATTCTCTGTTCTATTCATTTGATCTATATGTTTGTTCTTGTGCCAGTACCAGGCAGTTTTGAGAGCAGTGGCTTTGTAATACAGCTTGATATCTGGTATTGAGATCCCACCTACTTTGTTCTTCTTTCTCAGGATTGCTGCAGGTATTCGGGGTATTTTTTTATTCCAGATGAATTTTTGGAGAGTTCGTTCTAGGTCTGAAATATGCCGTTGGTATTTTAATGGGGAGTGCATTGAATCTATAGATTGCTTTGGGTAATATGGACATTTTAATGATGTTGATTCTACCAATCCATGAACACTGTATGTTCTTCCATAAGTTTGCGTCTTCCTCTATCTCTTTTTTCAGTGTCCTGTAGTTTTCTAAGTACAGGTTTTTTACCACCTTAGTTAAGCTTATTCTTAGGTATCTTAACTTTTTTTGGTATGATGGTAAATGAGACTTTTTTTTGTCTCTCTTTTTGTAAGTTCCCTATTGGTGTATAGAAATGCCTTAGATTTCTTGGTGTTAATTTTGTATCTTGTTACATTGCCGAATTCATTTATTAAGTCTACTACTTTTTTGATGGAGTCCTTAGGGCAGCAGTTCTCAACCTGTGGGTCGCGACCCCTTTGGTGGTCCAACGACCCTTTCACAAGGGTCGCCTAAGACCATTGGAAAACACATATATAATTACATATTGTTTTTGTGATTCATCACTATGCTTTAATTATGTTCAATTTGTAACAATGAAAATACATCCTGCATATCAGATATTTACATTATGATTCGTAACAGTAGCAAAATTACAGTTATGAAGTAGCAACGAAAATAATTTTATGGTTGGGGTTCACCACAACATGAGGAACTGTATTAAAGGGTCACAGCATTAGGAAGATTGAGAACCACTGCTTTAGGGCTTTCTATGTACAGTATCATGTCATATGTGAATAAGGACAGTTTTACTTCTTTTCTAATTTGGATGCCTTTTATTGCTTCTTCCTGTCTGATCACTATGGCTAGCACTTCTAGTATTATGACAAACAGGAGTGGTGTGAGTGGGCATCCCTGTCTTATTTCTGTTCTTAGGGGGAAATGGCTTTAGTTTTTGTCCACTGAGTAAGATGTTGGCTGTGGGTTTGACATATACGGCTTCTATTATGTTGAGGTACGATCCTTCTATTCCCATCCTGCTGATAGTTTTTATCAAGAAAGGGTGTTGGATTTTGTCAAATGCTTTTTCTGTATCAGTGGATATGATTATATGTTTTTTATCTCTCAGTTTGTTTATGTGCTGTATCACGTTTATCGATTTGCGGATATTGTACCATCCTTGCATCCCTGGGATAAATCCTACTTGGTCATGGTGTATGATCTTTCTGATGTACTGCTGGATCCACTTTGCTAGAATTTTGTTGAAGATTTTGGCATCTATGTTCGTGAAGGATATTGGCCTGTCATTCTCTCTCATTGTGTTGTCTTTATCTGGTTTTGATATTAGGGTAATGCTGGCTTCAAAGAATGAGCTTGGAAGTGTTCCTTCCTTAAATTTTTTGGAATAGTTTGAGGAGGATAGGCTTTAGTTCTTCCTTTAATGTTTGGTAAAACTCCCCTGTGAAGCAGCCTGACCCCGGGCTTTTGTTTGCTGGAAGCTTTGATGACTCATTTTCTTCCATAGTTATCAGCCTATTGAGATTTTTAGATTCTTCATGATTGAGTTTGGAAGGTTGTATTTTTCTAGGAATATGTCCATTTCGTCCAGGTTGTCTAGTTTGTTGGAATAGAGTTGCTCATAGTATTTTTTAACAATCCTTTGTATTTCTGTAGGGTCTGTTGTTATTTCACCTCTTTCATTTCTGATTTTGTTTATTTGGGTCCTCTTTCTTTGCTTCTTGGTGAGCCTGACTAGATGTTCATCAATCTTATTTATCCTTTCAAAGAACCAGCTCTTGGTTTCATTGATATTTTGTATTTTTTTTTAATCTCTATGCCATTTTTTTGTATTTTTTTAGTCTTTTATTTGTACAGATACATATATCTTTTAAATTAAAATTAGGATAACAGTGTGCATGCTACTTGTGCTTTGCCGTTTTCTTTCCATAGCTTTAATTATTCTTAAACTGCAATCTTTTTTAAATTTTATTTTATTGTTTAAAATATTACAGATAGTAGTACATATGTCTCCCCCCCCTTTTTCCCCCATTGACCTTCCCCGGCCTCCCCTACCCCCTGACACATGCCCTCACCCCCTCCCCTCAGTGTCTTGTGGTCTCTATGTAATTTATTTCTGCTCTGATCTTTATTATCTCCTTCCTTCTGCTCACTCTAGGATTTTCTTGTTGCTCTCTTTCTATTTCTTTAAGTTGTAGAGTTAGATGATTTATTACCATTTTTTCTTATTTTTTGAGGTAGGACTGTAGAGCTGTAACTTCTTTCTCAGGACTGCTTTCACTGTGTCCGATAGATTCTGGATTGTTGTGTTTTCATTGTCATTTGTTTACAGGAAGTATTACATAAAGTATACCCATAATGGGTATTGCTTGGACAGGAAAGCATCAAAATACAAAATGTAAGGTGTATGGTTCTTGCAAAAGTCTGTTGTTGACTTCTGATGTAAGTTTATATAAATCTTTAAAGCTTTCACATGCTGCAAATCATTGCAAGATGATATGAACAAATAGTAAAAAAAAACACAACTTTTAATGAAAAGTGATTATATTAATTTACTATCAGTAATATTCATTTTTCTTTTATGTATGTATTTATTTATTTATTAACTAGGTGTAATTCAGATTCTGCCACTTACAAGCTGTATAACTTTGGGCAAATTACTTAACCTTTGTAAGCATCAGTTACTTCTGTAATTTGTGAAATGGGGAATATAATATTTTCTCTCATAGGCATGTCATGAGGATTAAATAAGTTCCTGGCACATAGTAAGATTCATTTTTAGATGATGTTATTACTAGGTAAGTGTTAGTAAAATTTCTAACTTGAAATATTATTTTTCCTTTTTTGAAAAAGGAATCTTGCAGTCTGCTACATCTATAGTTCTGACTAAACCTTAATATATTATCTTCCAACTGATATCAATTCATAGTAATGTCTTATCAGGTCTAGTTCATAGTTCTAAGCTATGAGCTAACATGAGGACCTATTTCTCACCTACCTCTCAAAGTGAAATTCAAAGACCTAATTATTATTATTTAAGAAGAAACATCATAATCAATATTTGTTTAATTTTCACATTCCCCTCATCTATAATAATGAAAGCAAAATATGCTAATTAGACTGGTCAGCTGAACGACTCTAAAGCCACGGCAGCAGGGGCCAAGGCATAGTTGGTTAGGGGCATCAGGCAGGCAGGCAAGCAGTTAAGGCATCAGGCAGGAAGGAAGAGTGGTTAGGGGTGATCAGGCAGGCAGACAGAATGGTTAGGGGCCATCAGGAAGGCAGGCCAATGGTTAGGAGCCAGCAGTACTAGATTGTGAGAGAAATGTTTGACATCCCCTGAGGGGTCCCAAATTGTGAGAGGGTGCAGGCTGGTCTGAGGGACCTCCCACCCCCCTGTGCATGAATTTTGTGCACCTGGACTCTAGTTTACATATATTTTCTATAACCAATTTATGTTTAATGGACCGATTTTTTTTTCTAATCATAATCCCATCTCTAATATGCCTCATCCCCTACTTTGTTTTTTAATCTTACTTGCATCCTAATTGATACTAGCTCTCACCTCTTTCCTGAGATTTCCATCTCATATTTAATTTTCTCTACCTGGTAACTGACTCTGAACCTTGTTGAATCTATATAATTCATGTTTTTATAAAATAAAAATTCAAGAAGAGATCTGTCATGGGGCAGATGCTCTCTCTAAAAAATATTTTCTACAATTATGAGCCTTAGAATTTTTTGTGTGTGGAATAAAAGAAAAATTATTGCACAAAATATGGCTTAAAATCCAGGTTAATATGTTCTGTTGACTAAAATGCACATAATAACCTATTTAAATTACCTTATTTTGTTGGGAGTTATTGAGAGTTGTTCATATATAAACATGCACATAATGTTTGTAAATACATATACATACCAAAAGAAAGAAAATTAGAAACTTTTGACTTAGAACAAAAATATAAAACATTGACAGAACCTAGACACAGAACCTAGACACAGAACCTAGACACAGAACCTACACAGAACCTAGAGACAGAAGAACTTCGCTGGAGAGAACATGGCAAAAGATCCTGGACAGAAACTGGCCTCAGAACCTAGAGACAGAACCTAGCGAGAGAACATGGCAAAAGATCCTGGACTGAACCTGACTACAGAAATTGGCAAGAGAACCTGACTAGAACCTGGTGACTGAACCTGGCTGGAGAACCTGGACAGAACCTGGCTGGAGAACCTAGCAAGAGAACATGGACACAGAACCTGGCTGGAGATCCTAACCAGAACTTCGTTGGAGATCCTGACCAGCACTTGGCTAGAGATCCTGGATAGGCTGCCAATCAACTGAACGCTGTCTCTGTGTCATTCCTTCTTCGCCAACTCTGTCCACACCTTTGGGGACCCCTGGACCTGCTGGGGTTGGACCCCAGCATCTGGCGCCTGAACAGGGACCCCTAGGTAAGCCCCACTCTCGGGATGGATAGGACTCCACCGTAGGAAGAGGGTGGATAGTCTTCGCTGACTCTGTCCACACCTTTGGGGACCCCTGGACCTGCTGGGGCTGGACCCCAGCAGTGCAGTGTGGGGGCCGGCTGGTAACTTGGAAGCAGCACTCAGAAAACATAGTCCTTGTCCCCTCCCCAGCAAGGTCTGTGTAGCTGATATGCAGGAGCAGGGGCAGGCAGCTGTCCAGGTGTTTAACAGGAGGTAATAACATGATGGTGATAAATATCATTGGAACGAGTAAAAGCCTTAATGGTACATTTCAGGTTTCATTGCTACTCCTTCCAGTTAGCTGAGAAAACCATGATTAACAATTTTATGCATGTACCTCCTTTCAATCTCTTTTCATTTTCTATTTTATTTTTTTCTCTGCGTCATTTTTATAAAAAGCATTTCACTTTTGTGTGTGTGTGTGTGTGTGTGTGTGTGTCTGTGTGATTAATATATATTTTGTATAGAACATTGTTTTGAAACTCTAAAAGGAAGTTAAGAGGAAAATAGATCATTGGAATCTGAAAAACCAAAAGCTTAAGTAATAAATAATATTTTAGAAAATATATCTAACTTTACTTTCATAGCTTTGTAATTGTTTTCTATAGATTTCTGATTTCTTTATTATATTCTTTCTAAATTCACTGAATTAAAAAATTAATAAAACTAGGTTGTAAAAAAGGAAAAGGGAAAAATAAAAATAAATAAATAAATAAATATATAAAACATTATTTTCAACTTCTAAATGTTTAGAACTGGCACCATAAAACACTACTAAATAAATGTAACAAATCATTTCAGTTTCATATATTACAATGGCTTTAGAGAATAAACTTGAGGAAACAAAATAGAAATATAGAGAAATTATTAGCATAATTGTTATTTTATTGGGATTCAAATATAGCCAACAAATAGTAGATATAAAATGCCTAAACTCCGAGTGCTTCAGCTACAGAAAATTGTACAGTGTTATAAGTGTGGATATGCATAGCAATTTTTTTGTCCTACTTTTTATTCTAACCATAACATAAATGTTACATTTTCTTACAAAAGAGGTTAGACATGTAAGAAGCTTCTAATTACACAACTGTTTTTATTATGAAGAAGCAGTTGGAGAATTAGAAGATAGAAGTGTGCTTTACATATAGAAATAATTTATTATTGAGTAATAGAGAACAGGGAATAAACATTTAGCCCGGTAAACTAGAGGAAAACAGAACTCTAAATATAGTTGCTGAAACCTGTGGAAACTTGGAGAAACTGCTAATGAGTACAGTATTTTCTATAACTGCACATAGGGACTGAGCAGAATGATGTGGCATAGGTATAACTTGAAAATCTTAATTAAGGAATCAACAGAATACAGATGATTAAAATGGAATTTGTGCCAGGTGAGATTACTCCCTTAGTTAGATCAGAGTATACATTCCACCAATTTATAGTGAGGAGCAATTAACAATTTAAAATTAGAACACCAATGAGGACAAAGGGGGGACATATGTAATACTTTCAATAATAAAGATTTTTAAAAATAAGAATAAAGTAAAATAAAATTAGAACATTAGTATTTATTAATAATGTACTGCATATTGTTACACCTATATAATTATAAACTATTGCTTTTCCTTTCTGATTTTTCTCACTCTTACTATATATGTGCATATTTTTCTATATTTATATACAGAGAACAAATACTCACAAACACATGGCAGTCTAGTGAAGCAATTAAGCAAGAAAGTATGGACAAAAGACTTCCTGGGGAATTAATCTTGTCATTATCACTTCTCCTGAGTAACCATGGCAATGAATTAATTTTTCCCTAATTCTTTTTTATTTGTGAAAGAGAGGTGATAATAACTACCTCATAAGATTGTTCTAAAGATTAAATAGAAAAATTACATCAAACCTTGATATCAATTCCTGATACATAGCATTTAAAATGATGTAAGTTACTATTATTACATAATTTATATTCTATTCTATTTTCTATTTTTAATCCACCTCTTTTGTTGTATATATAAAATATTGAACTAAAGAATAATTCCATGAATTGAAAGAATAAAGAGAGGATGAAGGAAACAGGAAGGGAGGCAGGAAATGAGGAAAAAATTAATGAGGCTAGGAGAGACCAAGTACTTTATGAAATTAATAAACAAACTTGAATGAGATAAGTTTTCACTTCAGGAAAAATGGAATAGACATACTTTAGCCTATTTCTTTGTTAAGTACAACTAAAAATATTGGAATGAATGAATAAACAAATACACACACACACACACACACACACACACACACACACACACACATTGAAAGGTGAGGAGAAGATGGTCTAGGACCTTGAGTCCCAAGGAATAACATGGTATTTAGTGCTATGAGATTACTTTTACCTCATATTATCACATACATGCAGCTTAATAAAGCAGCACTCCAGAAATGCCAGTGGGAACAGACAAGCCCCAACAAAAGTTTGCTCTCTCTAGACAAAAGACCAGGAAAATGACAGCCTAGCAAAACACCACAAACACATAAATTCTGTGATCACATCACCATCCATACCAGCAAAGGCTGAATGAGGAGCTAAGATTTACACTTTCACACCCCAAACCCCTGCTTTGTAGTGTCAGAGAAGCTAAGATTTTCATTCCTGAGGGTAATGAATCTTTCCCCAACTAAAGTGTCAGTTTGGGGAGATCATGTTGGGAGCTTGGATTTCTACTCCCATCTGGAAATAATGAAGTGCCCCCCCCTCCTCTCTGGGGTGGAACCAAAGGAAGCCTAATAGATAATTAGAAGTTGTCATCACTGCCTAGTGGTAACATGGCCACTCATCACCCCCATGCTATTAGTTGAGATCACAGGGTGAACAGCAATGAGGCACTACCCCTCCCAGCTAGGGAAGTGCCAGCGGATGCTTATCAAGAGCCTGAGCAATGAGTTCCCCACATTGGGAATCAATGGACACCACATATGGAACTGGAAATTCAATTTACAACTGGAATAATAAGGGAACAATTCCTTTTTCCCTGACTAGATTGGTGCCAGATGGAGTAGATAACATAGATTTAAATAAGATATATACTTTCATAATACTACCCCAAATGTCCAGGTTTTACTTGAAAAACTCTTGTGATAGAAAGAACCAGAAAGACCTCAAGATGAAAGAAAAAGACAATTGATGACAACACTAAAAGAACAGAGATGTTTCCATTATCTAAAAGAGGTTTTGTGCAGCTATGATAACAATATTTTAATGAGCAATTACTAATATGCTTTAAACATATGCAAAATATATCCTCAGAAAGAGAGTTTCTACAAAAATAGAGGATATGCCAAAAAAAAGCAAATGGAAATTATAGGACTGCAAAATATAATAACCAAAATAAATAAACAAAAAGCTCAATAAATGGGTTCATCAACACAATGGAGAGGCAGAGGAAAGAACTGTTGAACTTGAAGATAAAGCCATAGAAATTACCCAATATGATCAACAGAAAGTAAAATAAAGAGGGAGACAGAGAGACAGAGCCTCAGGGACCTATGAGACTACTAACAAAAGATCTACCACTTATGTCATTGAAGTCCCAAAGGAGATGAGAAAATGAGTGGGACTGAAAAAACACACAAAGAAATAATGGCTGTAAACTTCCCAATTTTGTAAAAGACACAAATCTATGGATTCAAGAAGCTGAGTGGACCTCAAACATAATAAAGGGGAAAAAATCTACATCACAAAACATTATAGCCCTAACCAGTTTGGCTCAGTGGATAAAGCATCGGCTTGCGGACTGAAAGGTCCCAGGTTCGATTCTGGTCAAGGGCATGTACCTTGGCTGCGGGCACATTCCTGGTGGGGGGTGTGCAGGAGGCAGCTGATTGATGTTTCTCTCTCATCCATGTTTCTAACTCTCTCCCTCTCCCTTCCTCTCTGTAAAAAATCAATAAAATATATTTTTTAAAAAAGAAACATCATAGTAAAATATCTGAAAAATAATGACAAAGAAAAGTTGTTGAAAGCAGCAATAATGAAAGGACACCTCACCTATAGGGGGAAACAATTATAAGAATAGCAGATTTCTCATTAGAAATCATGGGTGGCAAAAGAAAGAATCAAATTTTTTAAGTGCTAAAGGAAAAGAACTATCAACTCAGGACGTTATACCCAGAAAAAAAAAAATCTTCCAGGAATTTAAAGAGAAATTAAGACAGTTTCAAATGAAAGAAAACTTGGAGAATTTGTAGCCAACAGACCTACTACCTTAAAGAATGTCTAAAGGAATTTCTCTATACAAAAATGAAATAATATTTATATAGCGACTACTAAAATTACATTGAAAGATACATTATAAGTGAACTCTTAAAACATCCAAGTAACCCATAGGAAGGCAGAATATGAATATAAACTCAAAGCCTAGCAGGGAAAATTCCATTAGATTTTAAGGCTCAAGAATAATCATTTTTGGATTAATGTTCTCTTCTCCAGGCCCACCAGAGTGGTCCTCATCTCTTGGCCTTGGGCATCAATTCTAACTGCTTGCCCCTGGGCTTGGCTTTCTAAAACCAAGGAGGTGGGCTGAACACCTGAAATTGAAGAGGAGACAATCCCATCCTCCAGGCCTGCATTCCCTTTGACTGATGGTGGCAGTGGCAACCCTGTTGACATCTGGCCCTTCTTTAGTCTCATTCTTCCCTTTCCTTAAAAGAAAATGCATATCTGTAGCCATATATATCTATTGGCTCATCCTATAGAATCTCAGAAATCTAATAACCTTTGTTCATTTAATCTATTTTTAATCTTTGTAGCAAAGGTGGCCACACCCTTGATGTTCTCTTCAGAATATGCTTTCTTTTCATTTTTTGCAATATGAATAGGCTGAAGATTTTCCAAATATTTAAGTTCTATTTTATTTTTATTTAACAATGGCATCTTCAATTTATATCCTCTTCATAAGCAGCAAAGAGAAATCAGACACACCCTCAACACTTAGACATTTCCTCAGCTAAACATCCAAGTTCATCACTTATACATCCTACTTTATACACTATTTGGTCAAGTTGTTTTTTATTATTATACCAAAAGCATCAAATCATTTTATAACAAGGACCACCCCTTTCCTCTAGTCACCAATACCTTGGTCATTATTAATGTCTGTGACCTCCACACAGACGTCTTTAATGTTTATATTTATATTTATCAACATTCTGTGCTTGATGAGGTATGTACTCTCAAAGATGATAAAGGCGTTTTCTATAGCTCTTCTCTTTTCTTTCTGAACTCTCACCAGAATTGCTTTTCACATCTATATTTCTACTAAAAGTATCTTCAGAGAAATCTAGGCTTTTTTTCTAGCATGCACATCAAAACTCTTCCAGCTTCTACCCTTTATTTAGTTCTAAAGCCGCATTCACACTTTTTTTAGATATTTGTTGCAATAGCACCCCATTTCCCAATACTAAAAACTGTATTTGTTTGCTAGCTGCTAAAATAAGGTACAACAAACTAGAAGCTTAAACAACAACAACAAAAAACACACAAATATTTTTTTCCCAATTCTGAAAGTAAGAAGTCTGAGATTAAAGTATTGGCAGGTTTCTTCTAAAGGCTATCACCTTGGTTTGTAGATGGCTGACTTCTGCCTAAGTCTTCACATAATCTCTTCTCTTTACCATATTTATCCATATTTTCTCTATTTATAAGCACACCAGTCATATTGGTTTAGGGCTCACGCTAGCACTTCTTTTAGCTAAATTGCCACTTAAAGACCCTATCTGCAATAAAGTCATATTTAGCCCCTACCATGTAAATTCATTAAATAATTAAGTCATAAAAAGAAGTAAACTTTTCACCCTGAAAGCTATTCTTTCATTATACTTACATGTGTATTTTTTTAAAAAAAATCTATTCCCCCTTTTCAAAGCTGAATTATGTTCCACAAATTTTTTATGTTGAAGTCCCAATTCACACTGCCTCAGAATATGACTGCATTTGGATATAGTGTCTTTAAATATATAATTACATTTAAATGAGTTCATTAATAAAAGAGGACACTTGGACATAGACCTGTGCAGAGGTAGGACCATGTGAATACACTGAAAGAAAGCTATCAGACAAGGAGAGTGATATCAGAAGAAACAAAACCTTCTGATACCTTGACAACTTCTAGTCTCCAGAATCATGAGAAAAGAAATTTATTTAATTGAAGCCACCCAGTCTGATGCACTTTATTGTGGTAGATCTAACCTATTAATATACCCCTCTGAACATATTTTATTCTGATTTCCTAGTAACTGAAAGGATGTATTAGCAATTTAAAAATGTTTAAATCTGAATTCAAAAAGTGAATTTTCCTTTAAAACCAGAAAATTTATTTCAAAGAATATATTGATGAATCTTTCTGAGTACTGAGGATAAACCCACAGTACTACAAAATTTTAAATACAATTATTTTTTACAAACTAAAATTAGGTAATATTTTTAATGTTGGAAAATGCTTATTAAAATGAATGTATTTAATAAAAATGCTTTCGTTCTACACTTTCTTTTTTTTAATTAAATCTTTATTGTTCAGATTATTACATTTGTTCCTCTTTTTTCCCCCCATAACCCCGCTCCTCCCAGTTCCCGCCCCACCCTCCGCCCTCACTCCCACCCACTGTCCTCATCCATAGGTGCACGATTTTTGTCCAGTCTCTTCCCGCATCTCCCACACCCCTTTCCCCCCCCAAGAATAGTCAGTCCATTCCCTTTCTATGTCCCTGATTCTATTATGATCACCAGATTATTTATTCACTTGATTCTTAGATTCACTTGTTGATAGATGCATGTTTGTTGTTCATAATTTGTATCTTTACCTTTTTCTTCTTCTCCCTCTTCTTAAAGGATACCTTTCAGCATTTCTTATAATACTGTGAAGCTCTTTATCTGACCTTCTGTTCTGAATGATAGCTTTGCTGGATAAAATAATCTTGGTTGTAGGTTCTTGCTATTCATCACTTTGAATATTTCTTGCCATTCCCTTCTGGCCTGCAAAGTTTCTGTTGAGAAATCAGCTGACAGTCGTATGGGTACTCCCTTGTAGGTAACTGACTTTCTTTCTCTTGCTGCTTTTAAGATTCTCTCTTTGTCTTTTGCTCTTGGCATTTTAATTATGATGTGTCTTGGTGTGGTCCTCTTTAGATTCCTTTTGTTTGGGGTTCTCTGCGCTCCTGGACCTGTAAGTCTATTTCTTTCAGCAGGTAGGGGAAGTTTTCTGTCATTATTTCTTCAAATAGGTTTTCAATATCTTGCTCTCTCTCATCTTCTGGCACCCCTATAATTCTGATGTTGGTACACTTGAAGCTGTCCCAGAGGCTCCTTACACTATCTTCGTATTTTCGGATTCTTTTTTCATTTTGCTTTTCCGGTTGGGTGTTTTTTGCTTCTTCGCATTTCAAATCTTTGACTTGATTCTTGCGCTCCTCTGGTCTGCTGTTGGGAGTCTGTATAGTATTCGTTATTTCAGTCCGTGTATGCTTAATTTCTAGTTGGTTCTTTATCATAACATCGAGGGTCTCATTAGATTTCTTGAGGATCTCACTACATTTATCGGCGGCTTCTAGACAGTTCTTAAGAGACCTTAAAAGTGTGGTTCTGAACTCAATATCCTCCATTGACAGTTTTGTCCTGTTTCTTTGTCTCCACATTTTTTATGCTTTCTTGGTGCACGCCTAGTGGTCTTTGTGCGCAGTCTTGTTGCAGTTAAGCCTTGAATGTTGTCAGCAATACCGGGGGTGATTTGACCTCCAGGCTAACTGGCCATCTCTACACTTTCAATAATTAAAAGAATAGCATCATTTATAGCATATTTAACTTTTTTATTTTATTGTATTAAGAACACATAACATGAGATCTACTCTCTTAGCAAAATTTTAAGTGTACAATGCAATATTGTTAGCAATAGGCAAAATGCTTTATAACAGATCTATTGCAAAATTGAAATTTTATGCTCATTGATTAGCAATTTCCCATTTCTCCCTCATACTTAGTGGCTGGTAGTGATAATTCCATCCTCTGATTCTATGAGTTTGACTATTTTAGGTATCTCATATAACTGGAATCATGCTAGATAGATAGAAAGAGCTACATCTGTATATCTATATCTATATCTATCATCTTTATCTATATCATCTATATCTAGCTCATCTTAGCAGGTGTGAAGTGATATCTCATTGTGCTTTTGATTTACGTTTCCCTTATGATTAGGGATATTGAGCATATTTTCATATACTTGATGGCCATTTGTATATCTTCTCTGGAGAAATGTCTATTCAAGTCTTTAGAAATTTTTAAGTTCCATTTTTTACACGTTGTTCTCATGACCTTGGTGAGCATCTTTATGATGGATATTTCAAATTCTCTGTCAGGAAAATTATGTTTCCATTTCATGAACATCTGTTTCTGGAAATTTATCTTGCTCTTTTTTGGAAAATCTTTCCATGTTTCTTCATTTCCTTAACTTTCTGTGTTGGTGTCTGCACATTAGACAAAAGAGCTGCCTCTTCTTGTCTTCATGGACTGGCCATGTACTTGAGTAGACATTAACTAATCAGCCTGTCAAATGATTTTGTGGTTGCCTCAAAATTTGATTTGAGTCCAACCAGTTTTCTTTATTTTTAGCAGCCTTCTAAACTATACCAGGTACCATCAGCATTATGAGACAAGTGAGACTGAAGCCAGTTCCTCAGGCAGCCCACATATAATTTGGGCCATTAGATGCATGGTGGACACCTTTCCTTCCCTTTTTAGATGCTGAGAGCTGCGGTTTATCTTTGTGCTCCATGTTGAACCAAAGGAAGCGACTATGACAAATGTCACCCTGAATTGCCCTCTCTGTTGTCACTGGCCTTAGTGACTAGATTATGTCATGTCCTATGTTCCAGCAGTGATCTGAAACAGGCCAGATGGAAGCAAGGCCCTTAGGTAGTGCCTGAAAAACTTGGGGCAGTGGAAGTTCAGTGCACCTTTTTCCCTTCCTTGATTTTGTCCTGATCATATAACACTGTGCTGGGGGTAGGAATTAAAGCAAGAGGGTATCTTGAATTTCCCTATGAGCCTTGATGTAGCTGGCTTTATACTCACCTGAGGTGTAGGAGCCTTTTAACTACTTTTTTGGTTTCTCAAAAACAGGATCTGTTCATGAAGTATTGTTAAATCAGTGTATTCTTAGGGGTAAGAGGATCCAGGGGTTCCAGGTCACCTATTTGCAGATGTCACTCCCACTTTTGGCATTTAAAATAATTATCACTCATTTGTGGAATATAAAGAACATTATAAGCTGATGAACAAAAATAGATACAGAGGCAAAGAAGCATCAAACAGACTTTCAAACTACAGCGGGAAGGCTGTGGAGGGTTGTGCGGGGGAGGTAAGAGATCAACTGAAGGACTTGTATGCATGCATATAAGCATAATCGATGGACACAAGACACTGGGGGGAGGGGAGAGAGCATGTGCCAAGGGGAGGGGAGGCTGGGGAAAGGGCAATGGGGAAAAATAGGGGACATACGTACTATTTGTAATACTTTAAACAATAAAAAACATTCAAAATAAAAATAAAATAATTACCTTATACTGAAGCTTCTCCTTGTTTATAATTTTAAAATATATTTTGTGAATAATCCATATAACATAAAATTCACACATTTATAATGTAAATTTTTTTAGTATATTCACAGAACTATACAGGCATTATCATAATAAATTTTAGAACATTTTTATCAACTCTAAGCGAAACCCCATATCATTAACATTCTCAATTTTTTCTTAATGACTGCCTCATCTTAGCCCTAGGTAACCACTGACTTTATGTTTCTACAAACTTGTTTATTTTGGACATTTTATATAGAGTAATTAATACAACCTGTGGTCCTTTTTTTACTTGTTTCTCTCACATAGCATAGTATTTTCAAGGTTCATGCATGTTGTAGCATGTATCAGTACTTCATTATTTGCATTGCAAAAAAGTAAATAAATAAAATGATCCAATCAAAAAATGGGCAAAGGACCTAAATAGACACTTTTCAAAAGAGGACATACAGAAGGCCAAGAGACAATAAGATTTGGAAACAGCCTAAGTGCTCATCAGTAGACGAGTGAATTAAAAGACCATGTTACATCTACACAATGGATATTACACTGCTGTAAAAAAGAAGGAACTCTTACCATTTGTAACAGCATGGATGGACGTGGAGAGCATTACATTAAGTGAAATAATCCTGTTGGAGAAAGATAAATGTCACATGATCTCACTCATTTGTGGAATATAATGAACAACATAAACTGATGAACAAAAATAGATCCAGAGACATAGAAGCATCACACAGACCTTCCAACCTTAGAGGTAAGGCAAGGGGGGGAGTAAGAGATCAATCAACGGACTTGTATGCATACATGTAAGAATAACCCATGGACACAGACAGTAGAGGGGTGAGGGCATGTGCTGGGGGGACGGGTGGGAAAGGCCGGAGATAAGTCAATGGGGGAAAAAGGAGACATATGTAGTACTTTAAACAATAAAGAATTTAAAATAAATAAATAAATAAATAAATAAATAAATAAATGTATGAGTGTGGAGGAAAAAATATAAAATAAAATGTCCCACATTTATTTATCCATTCATATGCTGATGGGCATTAAGTTTACTTCTAATTTTGGTCATCTTGAATGAGGCTACAGTAAACATTTGTGAACAAGTTTTTACGTGGACATTTAGTATATATGCTATGGATATGTAATAAGCCGATAGTGTCCTCTAAAATGTATGTTCATCGGGATCATCAGAATATCACCTTATTTGAAATAAGGCTTTTTCAATGTGTAATTAAGGTAAGGTTATCAATATGATATTATTCTTGATCAGAGTGGACCCTTAATTAATTAATGTGTGTGTCCTAATAAAAGACAAAAGAAGACATACAATAACATAGAGAGGAAGGCAATATGATTACAGAAGCAGAGATATGAGCAAGGCAGGTGTAAGTCAGTAACAGAATTGCCAGAAGACAACAGAAGCAAGGAGGAAGGCATAAAATGGATTTTCTCACAGAACTACCAAAGGAAACTAACCCTGCCATCACCTTGATTACATACTTGTAGCCTACTGAACTGTGAGAAAATGAGTTTATAGTATCTTGTTATGATTCCCCAAAGAAATATAGTAGAATTGCTAGGTCATATGGTAAGTCTATATGTAACCATTTTTAGGAACTGCCAATCTGTCCTATCAAGTGGCCATGCCATTTTTACATTCCCATCAGAAGGTTGGAGAGTTCCAATTTCTCTATATTCTTACCAACCCTTGTTATTGTCCTTTTTATTTTTAAGTTATTATTATTATTTGCTAGTGGTTGCTCCACATCTGCACCAGTATCTGGTGTTGTCAGTGTTTCAGATTTTGGCCATTCTAAAAGATGTGTGATGGTATCTCATTATTTTAATTTACAGTTTCCTGATATATGATGTGAAATATCTTTGCATATGATTAATCGTCATCAATATGTATTCTTTGGTGAAGTATTTGTTAGGTTTTTGGACCATTTTTTAATGTATTTCTTTATTGATTTCAGAGAGGAAGAGAGAAGGAGAGAGAGATAGAAACATCAATGATGAGAGAGAATCATTGATTGGCTGCCTCCTGCACACCCCCCACTGGGGCTTGAGCTCACAACCCAGGCATGTGCCCTTGGCCGGAATCGAACCTGGGACACTTCAGTCCACAGGCTGACGCTCTATCCCAGCCGTGGGCAAACTACGGCCCACGGGCCGGATACGGCCCATTTGAAATGAATAAAACTAAAAAAAAAATTAAAAAAAAAGACCGTACCCTTTTATGTAATGATATTTACTTTGAATTTATATTAGTTCACACAAACACTCCATCCATGCTTTCGTTCCGGCCCTCCGGTCCAGTTTAAGAACCCATTGTGGCCCTCGAGTCAAAAAGTTTGCCCACCCCTGCCACTGAGCCAAGCCAGCTAGGGCTGGACCATCTTTTAATAATTTATTTTTTTTGCTTTCTTACTCTAGATTCTTAAGAGTTCTTTGTATTTTTTGGATAACAGTCCTTTATCAGATATGTAAAGATTTGCACATATTTTCTCCCCATCTATGGATTATCTTCTCATTCTGCTGATAATCTTTTTCTCAGAGCTGAAGTTTTAAATTTTAATGAAGTACAGCTTATCAATTATTTCTTTCACAAATCAAGCCACTGGTATTATATCTAAAAAGGCATCACCATGCCCAAGATCATCTAGGTTTTCTCCTATACTATATTTTAGGAGTTTTATAGTTTTGCATTATATATTTACATCTCGGATACATTTTGAGCTATTTTGTGATTGGTATAAGGTCTGTACTTAGAGTTATATGTGTTTTTTATGCGTATGTATGCCTTATTGTTCTAGTGCCATTTGTTGAAAAGTCTATCTTTGCTCAACTGTACTGCCTTTGCTCCTTTTACAAAAATAACTTGACTATATTTGTGTGGATTTACTTCTGGACTCTCTTTTCTGTTCCCATCAATCTATTTGTCTATTATGTTGCCAATACCACACTGTCTGGTTACTGCAAGTCGAGGTTGCGGAGTATGAGTCATCCAACTTTGTTCTCCTTCAATATTGAATTGGCTATTCTGGGTCTTTTGACTCCTCATATAACCTTCAAAGTCAAGAGTCATTAATTATAAACACACACACACATAAATAAATAAATAAATAAATAAATAAATAAATAAATAAATAATAACAACAACAACAACAACACACACACACACACACACACACAATCCATGCTGGAACTTTGCTTGGGATTGCATTAAATCTGTAGATCAAGTTAGAAAGATCTGGCATCTTGACAATATTGAATTTTTCTTCCTTGATCATGGAACATTTCTGCTTTTATTTAGTTCTGTAATTTCTTTCATGAGAGTTTTTCTTAAGTAGATCTTGTACATATTTCTTTAGCTAAATATTTTAATTTGGAGATATTAATATAGATAGTATTGAGTTTTTCATTTCAAGTTCTATTTGTTGGTTGTTGATATATAGAAAAGCAAGTGACCTGTACATTAACTTTTATACGGTAATCTTGATAAAATTTGTTAATATTTTGGATTTTTTGTTGATTCTTTCTAATTTTCTACAAAGATGATCATGTTATTTGCAAACAAGAAAAGTTTAATGTCTTCCTTTCAAATCTGTATAAATTTTATTTCCTTTTCTTGCTATGTTGCATTAGAAAGGACTGCCAGTTCTGGTAGGGTGTTGAAAAGGAAGGGTAAGAGAGGGCATCTTTGCTTTGTTCCTGCTCTTAATTGGAAAGCTTTGAGTTTCTCACCATTAAGCATGTTTTTAGCTGTAGGTTTATTGTAATATTCTTTATCAAGTTGAATAAGTTTCATGCTCTCCTATTTTACTGATAGTTTTATAATGAATGACAGATTTTGTCAAATGCTTGTTCTGCATCTAATTGTTGCTGGATGATTGCACAGTGAAATTCCTCCATTGCTAGTAGTAGTAGGGTTCTTGCAATATCGTGAGAAAAATAGTTTTCTTAGACTCACCTCGGAAAGTGAGTGATTTTTATTTGCATGAAATTATATCTCTCAGTTTTGTTCCAAAATTCCATTTCTCTTAACCCAGACCTGGATGATGTTCAGCTGGGGACTCAATAGAACTAGAAGCAAAGCCAGTGACCAGAGTTTCCATTCCATAGTGGAGTTGTGTCCAATGTAGCATCAGGCTTCTTAAAGTCCATTAGTCCATTGTGTGGAATCCACATGGCTGTGGGCCATGTAGATGAGTACAGAGAATGTGAGCCTGGAAAGACAGGAGTGCCAGAGGGCCAAGAAAATCAAGAGAGTGAACATCCTTTGTTTAGGAGTTAAGTCTTTCAGGTTTCACACCCTTGCAGTGGCCACCCCTATTCTGGCCAATGACTCATTCCCAGGTGTTACTGACAGGTAAGTATTTCCCACATCACCCAGACCTTATTGGGCATGCATCTAAATTGCAGCTTCCCTTTTCTCCTTTCCAGCTACTAATTAATAACCAGGTTATTACAATGGTATCATATGATGTAATCACATAATTTTTTAAAGTAATGGACTAGAGGCCCGGTGCATGAAATCATGCATGGGAAGGGGGTTCCTCTCAGCCCAGCCTGCACCCTCTCCTTTCCGGGACCACTTGGGAGATATCTGACTGCCAGTTTAGGCAGTTGGACATCCCTCTCACAATCCGGACAGCTGGCTCTTAATTGCTCACCTGCCTGCCTGCCTGATTGCCCCTAACTGCCCTCCCTGCCAGCCTGATCACCCCTAACTGCCCCCCTCTGCCAGCCTGGTCACCCGACCTGTCCCGCTGCTGGCCTAGTCATCTCCAACTGCCCCCCGCTGACCTGGTTGCCCCCAACTGCCCCACTGCTGGCCTGGTCGACCCACGCAGCCTGCTGGTGGTCGACCCACGCAGTCGTTACTGTTACTGTGATGGCGTCTGGAACAATTTGCATATTCCTCTATTATTAGTATAGACTAGTGACTCGGTGCATGAGATTTGTGCACGGGGGTGCGGGTGTTCCTCAGTCCGGCCTGCACACTCTCCAGTCTGGGATCCCTCAAAGGATGTCCTACTGCCGGTTTATAGGGATAGGGCCTAAACCGGCACTCAGACATCCATCTCACAATCCGGACTGCTGGCTCCTAACCGCTCAACTGCCTGCCTGCCTGCCTGCCTGCCTGCCTGAATGGCCCTAACCACTCTGCCTGCTGGCTTGCTCGCCCGCAACTGCCCCCCCACACTGTCCTGATCACCTCCAACTGACTCACACTGATGGCCTGCTTGCCCCTAACTGGCCCCCCTGCTGGTCTGCTTATCCCGAACGGCCCCGCCCCCCACCAGCCTGATCACCCACAACTGCCCTCCCCTCTTGACCTCTAACCACCTTTACCTCAGCCCTGACAACATGGCTTTGTCCAGAAGAACGTCTGGAAAGTCTCCTGGAAGGTCTCCCAGTCTAATTAGCATATTACCCTTTTATTAGTATAGCCTAGAGGCCCAGTGCACAAAAATTTGCGCACTTGGGGGGAGGGGGGTCCCTCAGCCTGGCCTGTGCCCTCTCGCAGTCTGGGAGCCCTCGGAAGATAACGACCTGCTGGCTTAGGCCTCCTCCCGGGTGGCAGAGGGCAGGCCCAATCCCTAGGTGCAGCCCCTGGTCGGGCTCAAAGCAGGGCCGATTGGGGAGTTGGAGCGCCGCCCCCTGTCATGCACAGAGCAGGGCGATCGGGAGGTTCTGATGCCACCCTCAGTCACGCTCAGGGTAGGGCCGACTGGGGGGTTGGGGCACCGCCCCGGGTCACACTCAAGGCAGGGTCGATGGGGAGGTTGCGGCGCCACCCCCTGTCATGCACAGAGCAGGGCCGATCAGGGGGTTGGGACACTGCCCCCTGTCACTCACAGAGCAGGGCCCATCAGGGGGTTGGGGCGCTGCCCTCTATCACCCACAGAGCAGGGCCGATCAGGGGGTTGGGGCGCCGCCACTCTCACACTCAGGGCAGGGCCGATGGGGAGGTGATGGCTCTACCCCATCACACACAGAACAGGGCCCATCGAGGGGTGGGGGGGTTGGGGCGCAGCACCCTGTCACACACAGAGCCGCAGGGCGATCAGGAGGTTGGGGAGCTCCCCCCTATCAGGCACAGAGCAGGGCTGATCAGGGGGTTGGGGCGCCTTCCCCTGTCACGAACAGAACAGGGTGGATAGGGAGGTTGTGGCCCCGCCCCCTGTCACACACAGAGCCGCAGGACAATCAGGGGTTTGGGCGCTGCCCCCTGTCACGCTGATCCCGGTGCCTGGAGGCATATTACTCTTTTACTATATAGGATAGAGGCCTGGTGCATGGGTTGGGGCCGGCTGGTTTGCCCTGAAGGGTGTCCTGGATCAGGGTGGGGGTCCCCACTGGGGTGCCTGGCCAGCCTGGGTGAGGGGATGATGGCTGTTTGCAGCTGGTCACACACCCTTCAGGGTGGGGGTCCCCACTGGGGTGCCTGGCCAGTCTGGGTGAGGGGCTGAGGGCTGTTTTCAGGCTGGGGGTGACTGAAGCTCCCAACCGCTCCTTTTTTTCTTTTTTTTTTTTTTTTTTATTCTGGGCCAGCTTTAGCTTTGAGGCTTGGCTCCAGCTCTTAGGCCTCCGCTGCTGAAAGTAGGTTTCTGGCCTTTGCTTACAATGTTGCGATCCTGCTGGGTGAAGCCCGGCGGACTAAAGCAGGTTTCTGGGGTTTTGTTTAGCTTCTATATTTGTTACATAGTTGCTTAGAGTTGCAGCTCAGAGGCCTGCAGCGGCAGGCAGGGAACGTTGGTTTCCTCCATCACTGAAGCAAGCAAGCCTCATGTTAGTTTCAAGCTGCCTGGCTGCCGGCCGCCATCTTGGCTGGCAGTTAATTTGCATATTTCCCTGATTAGCCAATGGGAAGGGTAGCAGTCGTATGCCAATTACCATGTTTCTCTTTTATTAGATTGGATAGAGTCCTGGTGCACAGGAAAGGGCTGGCTGGTTGGCCCTGAAGGGTGTCCCAGATCAGGGTGGGGGTTCCCTTGGGGCATAGGGCAGCCTGGTTGAGGGGCCTGTGGTGGTTTGCAGGCCGGCCACGCCCCCATGGGGTGAGGGTCCCTGCTAGGGGTGTGGCTAGCCTGGGTGAGTTCTGTGTTCAAGCTGGCCACACCCCCTTCAGGGTGGGGGTTCCTACTGGGGTGCCTGGCCAGCCAGAGTGAGGGGCTGATGGCTATTTGTAGGCTTGTGAAGCCCCCCAGCAGGGACCCTCACCCCATGAAGGTTTGGCCAGCCTGAGTGAGAGGCTGAGGGATGTTTTCAGGCAGGCCACACCCCCTTCAGAGTGGGGGTCCCAACTGGGGTGCCTAGCCAGTCTGGGTGAGGGACTGATGGCTGTTTGCAGGCAGGCCACACTCCCTTGAGGATAGGAGTCCCCACTGGGGTGTCTGGGCAGCCTGGGTGAGGGGCTGAGGGCTCTTTGTCTGCTGGCCACACTCACTTTAGGTTGGGGGTCCCTGCTAGGGTGCCTGGCCAGCCTGGGTGAGGGGCTGATGGCTGTTTGAAAGCTGGCCAGGGCCCAAGGAAACCCAGGCTCCCAGACCCTCCTTGAGCCAGGTATCTGGGATTTATTTATCTTCTATAATTGAAACTTTGTAGCCTTGAGCGGAGCCCACAGCTGGCCAGGGCAAGCGGGAAGCTTGGCTTCCTCCATCTCCAGGGGCAACCGAAGCCTCCTGTTTGCTCCAGCTCTGTGGCCACCGCCATCTTGGTTGGGTTTATTTGCATACTCACTCCTGATTGGCTGGTGGGTGTGGCTTGTGGGCGTGGCTTGTGAGTGTAGCAGAGATAGGGTCAATTTGCATGTTTCTCTTTTATTAGATAAGATTGCATTAATTGATTTTTGTACGCTTAAGCATCCTTGCATAGCTGGTATAAATACCACTTGATCATGATGTATAATCTTTCTATCCATTCTTGAATTTGATTTGCTAGTAGTTTGTAAAGATTTTTGCATCTAAGTTCATGAGATATACTGATCTTTAGTTCATTTTTCCAATAAAGTCTCTTTCTGGTTTTGGTATTAGGGTAATACTGGCTGTACAAAATAGATTAGGAAGAATAGTTTAGAAGAGTTTAGAAGAATTCTACTTCTAAACTCTGAAAGAGACTGTAGATAATTGACATTATTTCTTCTTTAAATGTTTGCTACAACAGTACACCTATTTAGGCTTTGAAATTTATATTATAAATGCATTTTATCTCTCTATTTGAATCTCTGTTAACTTATGTCAACAATGTTACCTATGTCTCTTCAACTTCTGATTTGTAAAAGTTGGTCATTTGTCTAGTTTCTTCTTTGGACTTTGCAGATAACCTGCTTAGGTTCAAGTACTGCTTCTACCACTACCAAGCTATTTGTCCTCAGACAAGGTAATTTGTCTTTTTGTACCTGCTTTTGTTTTATTCACTTTAAAACAAAATAAGACTTATGGGTTTTTGGTTGTTTTGTTGTTGTTGTTGTTAATCCTTATCTGAAGATATTTTTCCATTGATTTTTAGAGAGAGAGGAAGGGAGGGGAGAGACAGAGAGAGAGAAACATAGATGTGAAAGAGATACATTGATTGTTTGCCTCCTTCATGCACCCTGACCAGGGTTGGGGATCAAGCCTGCAACCAAGGTAAATGTCTTTTACTGGACTCGAACCTGGGACCCTTCAGTCTGAGGGCTGATGCTCTATTCACAGAGCCAAACCAGTTAGGGCAATATAGGATTGTTATTATACTTCAATGAATATATATATATATATATATATATATATATATATATATATATATATTGCTTAGAATCATGCCTGTATGTCATTATAAACATTCTCTCTATTTCTAAACTCTCATAAAAGTTAGCTACAATTCATGCAGTCAAGCATACCTTTGTTTAAATTGTTCAACTGGTTAGTTGCATAAATGTAATTATGTAGTCGTTTATTTCTTATATTCGCTACCAGAGATTTTTCTGGACTAGAATCTTATAGATATTTTTTTCCTAAATTAGTTCATTGCTGACATCAATCTAAAGTTAAAGAATGATAAAGATTCAACATATAAAGAAAAATGTGAGACACTAAAGACAAAGACAAGAGATGTTACTTTGAAATGCAGAATTTATTCCGATTAGGGATGAGTTTAATGTTTACGAAGATCATCCAGTCTTATTATGTATGGCATATAATACTGGAGGTAGACAGTTTTAGGCAGAACAAAAAAATTCCTCTTAAGCCAAACTTGTATTAAGAAAGAGTTTGCATGGAGGAAACTAAGATGGCGGCATAGATAAACACCGGGAAATTGCTGCTTCCCACAACAATTGATAAATGCATCAAAAACACAAGGTGGACATCATCCAGAACTAAAGGAGGGCTGGCTGAGTGTAAATTCTACAACTAGAAGGAAAGAAAAGCACACTGAGAGCCAGAGGAGCTGCGGAGGTGGAGTGCAGAGGTACGGGGACTCGCGCTCAGAAAAGGACTGGCACCTGAGGACATGGCTGTCTTTTTGAATCCGGAGGGAGACACAAGCTCCCGAAGGCTCTGAAATCCGGTTCTGGGAAGTCTCTGGGGACCCAGGACTCATACGGGGAGAAACTGGACTGTCTGGCAGCAGGCGAGCTTGAGAGCGGCTTTCCCTCAGAGGTGCTTGTAGCCATTGCCGGGACACTGGGACTCGCGACTCCTTAGGGCGGGACTGAGGCTCCGCCATAGCTGCTTGCTCCACCCTTTGATTCCTTGAGACCCCGCCCCGCCCAGGCTGCGGCAGAGGCTTTTGCATATGAATGCCCCGGCCATCTGCAACCTGTAATTACCTAACCGCAGCCAGGCCAGATAGACCCAGAGCTTCCAAGAGAAGGCCCAAGGCCCCACAGCGGCTTGCATTGCTACACAGCTGAGCATCATCAGGGCACTTCCAAACTCCAAAAAAAAGGAAGGGGAATCTGCAGTTCTCTTCGTAGTTCCTGCTGTGTAACCTCAGGCAGAGGCTAAATTAGCACCTCCTTAGATCCAAGAGCCACTGTACCCAGTGGTCAGAGGGGGACCATCCAGATCACAACTCCTCAAATCCATAAGGGACACACTCAGGATGCAGTCTCAGTGAGCACCAAAGCCCCACTGAAGCAAGTCTTGCCCCAGAAGGGTGTCTCCAGCACAGAAGTTCTCCCACTGCAGACACAGCTGATTCTCACTGCCAATTGGCCTGGAGGTCAATTCCTCCCAGTGATCCTACAACAACCAAGGCATAGCTACAACAAGACTGTGCACAAAGCCCACAAAGGGGTGCACCAAGAGTGTCCACCTCAGGTAACTGGGGAGGCTGAGCCACTGGGCCCTACAGGACACCTAGCACACAAAGCCACTCTATCAACACAGGGAAGCAGCCAAAATGCGGAGACAAAGAAACAGGTCACAAATGGCAGAAATGGAGGAAAGCAAATGACTGGATATAGAGTTCAAGGCCACGTTTACAAGGTTTTTCAAGAATTTTATGGAAACTGCCAATAAATTTAATGAGTCCCTCAATAAGTATAGTGAGACCATGGAGGACATGAAAAAGGACCAACTAGAAATTAAGCATACACTGACTGAAATAAAGAATAATCTACAGAGATCCAACAGCAGACAAGAGGATCCCAAGAATCAAGTCAAAGATTTGAAATACGAAGAAACAAAAAATACCCAACTGAAAAAGAAAAAAGAAAAGAGATTCCAAAAATATGAAGATAGTGTAAGGAGCCTCTGGGACAACTTCAAGCGTACCAACATCAGAATTATAGGGGTACCAGAAGAAGAGAGAGGGCAAGATATTGAAAACCTATTTGAAGAAATAATGACAGAAAACTTCCCCTACCTGCTGAAAGAAATAGACTTACAAGTCCAGGAAGTGCAGAGAACCCCAAACAAAAGGAATCCAAAGAGGACCACACCAAGACACATCATAATTAAAATGCCAAGAGCAAAAGACAAAGAGAGAATCTTAAAAGCAGTAAGAGAAAGACAGTCAGTTACCTACAAGGGAGTACCCATACGACTGTCAGCTGATTTCTCAACAGAAACCATGCAGGCCAGAAGAGAGTGGCAAGAAATATTCAAAGTGATGAATAGCAAGAACCTGCAACCAAGATTACTTTACCCAGCAAAGCTATCATTCAGAATAGAAGGTCAGATAAAGAGCTTCACGGATAAGAAAAAGCTAAAGGAATTCATCACCACCAAACCAGCATTATATGAAATGCTGAAAGGTATTCTTTAAGAAGAGGAAGAAGAAAAAGGAACTCTTACCATTTGCCACAGCATGGATGGAACTGGAGAGCGGATAAATACCACATGATCTCACTCATTTGTGGAATATAATGAACAACTTAAACTGATGAACAAGGACTGATCCAGAGACGGAGAGGCATTGATTGGACTCTCGGGCTTTGGAGGGAGGGTAGGGGAGGGTGGGGGTAAGGGGGAAAGATCAACCAAAGGACTTACATGCAGGCATATAGGCCTAACCAATGGACACGGACAACGGGGAGGGTGAGGGCATGAGCCGGGGGGGGGGGGGGTAGAGGGTAACGTGGGGACAAAGACACATATGTAATATCTTAATCAATAAAAATATATTTAAAAAAAAAGAAAGAGTTTGCTTTGCAGTCATGAATATGCTTTCAAAATAGGATATAGTAATGGACTTGACATCAACCGAAGGACTTGTATACATGCATATAAGCATAACCAATGGACATAAGACACTGGGGGGTATGGGAAGCCAGGGGACTGTCAAGGGCAGGGAAAAAAAGGAGACATATGTAATACTCTTTTAATACTTTAAGCAATAAAACAATGAAAAAAGGGAAAAAAAAGACATCTGCATCTTTTAATCATTCAAACTATTATCTGAAAATGTCTTTACATACTTCTCACATAAAGGCAAATATACTAGAATATGGAGTGAAATGGATGATAGAATAAATGGGGAAAATGTATCATTTAAATTAAAAAAGATACCTTTCTTTGATTTGTTCAGATTGGTTCTATGCCATTTAAATTTACTATGTAGTGGCTCTTTTACATTTGACATTCCGCTGTTTTGAAATTAATTAAAATATATCTAAATATGCTTTAAAATATAATATAATTTAAGGTCAAAATATACCATACAAGGAAAAAAATTTCTTGGCAGAATCTTTTCAATTGCTATTAAAATTGTACCTTTTTGCACAAATGCTGACAAAGCTTTAGTGGTTAGTTAATTGAATTGGACTACCTAAGTAAATTTTTTATCAAACCATTAATAGTACTTTATATAGGCTTTTCTGAATAAATTTATAGAATGTTGGTCTTAGTTATCTACAGGCCTAAATCATTAAAAAATACATAGGCTTTAAATATTTATAGTTTGTGAATAGTCTGTGGCCTCTTTAATATGTGTCTTTTGAATATCCTACATGGCTCAACTGACCTTTCTGTAGAAAGCAGAGCGTTTTCTTTATTAAATCTATGCTAAGTACCTAGAAATATCTTTTTGTATACACATGAACAATTATGTGAGAACTTTATAAATTGGGTGAAGTTAAAAAAGGTAATGTCCCAGCAGGTGTGGCTCAGTGGTTGAGTGTCCACCTATGAACCAGGAGGCCACGGTTTGATTCCTGGTCAGGGCACATACCTGGATTGTGGGCTGGGTCCCAAGTGTGGGGTGTGCAGAAGGCAGCCAGTCAATGATTCTCTCTCATCATTGATGTTTCTATTTCTCCCTCTCCCTTCCTCTCTGAAATTATATATATATAATTATATATATATATATATATATATATAGTAATCATAAAGAGAAGGTTGTTATAATAACAAAGCCCTATAAATTGCCTGAGTCTTTAAATGGCCTCATTAGGAATTGTCTGAAGTTTCAGCTTTCCTATATTAAGAAACACAAACGGATCACCAATTTTTTAAAACTTGCTCTTGTAGAAATGCAGGGTACTTCTGTAAGCACTTGTTGGCATTACTCAAAAATATGTGGCATTTCCTAAAAATAGTAACTTCAACATTCATAAAATAAAATCCATTTTCCCTGTGAACATTTAGTACAGAGTGAAAGAGTATTCCTTCAAGAAAAGAAAAGGTTTTGAAAATATTAAAATTATACTGAAGTATGGTGCAATCCTTTTAAAGAACATATACTTTAAAAAAAATAAAGTTCTTATGAAAATATGGGGAGGTGTTATATTTAAATGTCTTAAAATCTGCTAAGTTTTTTATCTACTGAAACTCACACTATCACTTTTACTTTTACCTATAGGCAGACTGTCCTAAGTTCCATTTAATGATTTGTAGACATTTTCAGCCCTAACAACATTTAAGCCATTAGAGCAGTGATAGAAAGTATAACAAAGAAACTTTACTTATTCTATTGTCTACAAATTTTTCCAATTTTTTAAAACTTTTTCTAATGCCTATTCTATTCATTTGTCTCCACATTATTATTATAAATAAACAAATGGATAGTCTTTTGTATATAAGGATGCCATTGCTGAAGTATGTTATGTTAATAATTATCCCTTAACAATGTTACTTAAATTTTCAGCCAAATCTTTATATATTTTCTTCTCTTGTTGATTTGGAAGGGATTAAAGACTTTACTGTAAGAACTGAAACAATAAAACTCCTACAAGAAAAACATAGGCAGTGTGCTTCTTGACTTCCGTTTTGATGCTAATTTTTTTGGATTGAATGCCAATAGCAAAGACAACAGAAGCGAAACTAAACAAGTGAGAGTACATCAAACTAAAAAGCTTCTGCACAGCAAAGGAAACCATCAACAAAATGAAAAGACAGCCTAAATAGAATAAAATGTTTACAAATCATTTACCTGCTATGGGGATAATATCCAAAATGTATAAAGAACACACACAGCTAAATAGCAGAAAAAACAAACAAAACAAACAATAACCAAAAATCTTAAACAATCCAAAAATAATCTGTTTTTTTTTTAAAATGGGCAGATAACCTGAATAGACCTTTTTCCAAAGAAGACATATAGATGGCCAACATGTACATGCAAAGATGGTCAATATGGCTATTCCTCGGGGAAATGCAAATCAAAATTTCAGTGAGATATCACCTTAACATGTTAAAATGGCTATTATCAAAAAGACCAGAGAAAACAAATGCTGGTGAGGATGTGGAGAAAATAAACCCTTGGGCACCTTCTGGGTGGTTCAGTTGGTTGGAGTGTCATAACATGCACCAAAAAGGTTTTAGGTTTCATTCCCAGTCAGGGACCATACCTAGATCCTGGGTTTGATCCTCGGTCAGGAAAATAAGGGAGGCAATGATTAATGTTTCTCTCTCTATCTATCCCCCTTCCTCTCTCTAAAAACAAACAAAAACAACAACAACAACAAAAACACAAAAAACCTTGGACACTGTTGATGGGAATGTAAATTGGTAAAGCCAATATGAAAAACAGTATGGAGTTTCTTCCAAAAATTAAAAAATATAACTACTATATGATCCAGCATTTCTACTTATGGGTATTTATCTGAAACTAGGGGCCTGGTGCATGAAATTCGTGCACTGGGGGTGGTCCCCTCAGCCCAGCCTGCCCCCTCTCACAGACTGGGAGCCCTCAGGGGATGTCCTACTGACGGTTTAGGCTTGGTGGAAGAAGGCCTAAGCCGCACTCTGGCCTCCCTCTGTGGGAGGCAACCCAGCTGATCAGGGGAAGGCGCCAGCCCCATCACCCCGCTGCTGCAGCCACTGCCAGCCACCACAGCCACCAAGGTGTTTTTTTCAACATGGATTCCAGTCCCTTCGCCATGAAAAAATGACAACTTTCTTTAGGCATTTTCAAGATGTGTCTTTCATAGGATATGACATTTCTTTCTTTCTTTTTTTTTTATCTTCACCTGAGGATATGTTTCCATTGATTTCTAGAGAATGTGGAAGAGAAAGGGAAAGACAGAGAGAAATATCAAAGTGAGAGGGACACTTTGATTGGTTACCTCCTGCATGAGCCCTGACCTGGGCCCTGGCCAGGGATGAGCCTGCAACCTAGGTACATGCCCTTGATCAGAATCAACCAGGACCCTGTGGTGAGCAGGCCAAGGCTCTATCCACTGAGCCAAACTGGCTAGGGCAGGATATGACATTTCTTATCCTTCCAGCAGCGGACCTTCCTTTTTTTCCTCTAAGAGTGAGGTGGGAAAACCCTAGATCACCTTTTTTGATTCTTGTTACCCAAGTTACCAAGAACACTACCAGTGGTGTACAGGGAGCTTAGCTAATGAGCTGTCAGAAAAGGTGTTTCCTCTGCAGCTCACCAGCAGAGGCAGGACTACTGGCAAGCCTAGGCTGGCACACCCTCTGTCTCTGGGCCTGCTCAAGTCTCCAATGCGGCTTGGGCAGGGACCCCCTGGCTCTGATCAAGCTTCTGCTGCAGCTTGGGCAGGCCTCCCCTCCCCCCTCTGCTCAGGCCCTGCTCAAGCCTCTGCCACGGCTAAGGCAGGGCCCCCCTGGCTCTGTTCAAGCCTCTTCCGTGGCTTGGGTAGGACCCCCTGACTCTGATCAAGCCTCTGCCCTAGCTTGGGCAGGGCCCCCTGGCTCCAATGAAGCATCTTCTGCGGCTTGGGCAGGGCCCCCCCAGCTCTGATCAAGCCTCTGCTGTGGCTTGGGCAGGGCCCCCTGCTCCTCTATGGCCCTCCTCAAGCCTCTGCTGCACCCTCCCACCCCCCTCGACCGCGCTGAAAGAGAAGTTGGAGTGCTTCTCTGGGATGGAAAAAGTTTAGCTAAACAGAAAGCAGGTCTAATTAAGCAAGTTTATTCTATATCTATAAAAGGCTAAGTTGACTCAAGCATGCGTGATACATATAAAGCTCTCACTGGCGCCAATTGCACACATGTGTTTCCATCTGTCATTGGCGTTCATGAATTTGGTTGAATTTTCTATTATAGAGAAAGGGAGAATAGTGATATTAAAATATTTCCTTTTTTATTTATTGTCTAAAGTTTACATATGTCTTATTTTTCCCAAATTGACAACCCTCCCTCCCCCAGCCATTCCCAACCCGGGAAAGCCCCCACTGCCCCAGTATCTGTGTCCATTGATTATGCTAATATGCATGCATACAAGTCCTTTGGTTGCTCTCTAACCTCCCCCACACACACCTCCCCTACCATTTGTCTCTGGATATATTTTTGTTCATCAAATTATGTTGATCATTATATCCTACATAAGAGTGAGAGCATGTGATATTTATCTTCCTCCAACTGGCTTATTTCACTTAGCATAATGCTCTCCAGTTCCATTCATGCTGTAGCAAATGGTAAAAGCTCCACTTTTTGAAAGAGGACATACAGAAGGATGGCCAGACACATATGAAAGCATGGTCAAAGTCACTAATCATCTGAGAGATGCAAATCAAAACAAGAATGAGATACCATCTCACACCTGTCAGAATGGCTATCATCAACAAATTAACAAACGGCAAGTGCTGGAGAGGATGTGGAGAAAAAGGAACCCTCATGCACTGCTGGTGGGAATGCAGACTGGGGTAGCCACCATGGAAGACAGTGTGGAGTTTCCTCAAAAAGTTAAAAATGGAGCTCCCATTTTACCCAGTAATACCACTTCTAGGACTATAGCCCAAGAAATCAGAAAAACCAATCAGAAAGGATATATGTATCCTTATGTTCATAGTAGTCCAATTTACAATAGCTAAGATTTGGAAACAACCTAAGTGCCTATCAGCAGATGAGTGGATTTAAAAACTGTGGTACATCTACACAATGGAATACTATGTCACTATAAAATATTTCTTCTAATTACTAGTAATTTTCTTTCAATGTGCATGGATTCATGCCACAGGCCCCTAGTAAATAAATAAATAAATAAATAAATAAATAAATAAATAAATAAATAAAAAAAACCATGGTACATCAACACAGTGTAATAGTATGCCGCTGTAAAAAAAAAAAAAAAGAACTCTTACCATTTGCAACTGCATGGATGGACCTGGAGAGCATTAGGCTAAGTGCAATAAGCCAGTCAGAGAAAGATAAGTATCACATGATCTCACTCATTTGTGGAATAGAATGAACAGTATAAACTGATGAACAAAAAATGATCCAGAGACATAAAAAGATCAAACAGACTGTCAAACCTCAGAGGGAAGGTAGCGGAGGGTTAGAGGGGGGTAGTAATAGACCAACCAAAGGACTTATATGCATATAAGCATAACCAATGGATACAGACAATAGGAGAGTGTAGGCCTGTGCTGGGGGTGGGGGCAGGCTGGAAGAGGTCAATTGGGGAAAAAGGAGACATATGTAATGCTTTCATTAATAAAGAAAAAAAATTAACTTCAGTTAAAACTGCATTTAATGGCAGTTAAAGCCCTAAATTAAATCTTTTCTTTTGATAACCTCATTTTATAATAAGAATAATAGCTCATGCCTCAGCTGGTTTGGCTCAATGGTAAGAGTGTCGGCCCCTGGAATGAAGGGTCATGGGTTCAGTTTTGGTCAAGTTTACGTACCTTGGTTGCAGGTTCAATCCCCTGCCGGGTCAGGGTGCTTGCAAGAGGCAACTAATCAGTGTGCCTCTCTCACATTGATGTTTCTCTCTCTCTGACTCTCCCCCTCCCTTCCACTCTCTCTCTTAAAAAAAAAAAATCAATGGAAGAATATAGTGGGGTGAGGATTAACAAACAAACAAGAGTAATAAGTCATAAAAATGGATACAGAAGAGAATTTAAAATAATAAAAAAGTGGTTATTGATTTAACCTTCTTCATATGAAAAAAATAACTGCTTTGGAATATACTGCCAATGAAGTATTAGTGCAGTGCCTGTGTATCTTTCATGAAGATAGCATAGCAACTGTCATATACTAAATGCCCAATTAATGTTTGTTGAACAAATACCAGGTGTACCAGTTAATATCGTGTATTTTTTCAATAGATGGATTTACACATATGTTGATATATATGTGATTTGATATGTATGCTATTTTGTTGTATTGACATCAAGCTTCAAAACTTCATATGTCAAATTTTCTGAAGGTGTTAACATCATAGATATGTTTATGCTTAAAAATGTCGAATTTCGTGCCAAAATAAAAGAGCATTTGCGAGAAGTTTTAATTCATTACTTTATTTTGAAGAAAAGTGATGCTGAAAGTTATCATATACTTCGGGAAGCTTATGGTGAACATTATCCATCTCAAGATACTTGTGAACGCTGGTTTAAACACTTTAAAAGTGATGATTTTGATGTGAAAGACAAAGAACATCCAAGTCAACCGAAAAAGTTTGAAGACCAACAATTACAAGCATTATTGGATGAAGATGCATGTCAAACTCAAAAACAACTTGCAAAAAGATTAAACATTGCTCAGCAAACAATTTCCGATCATTGACAACAATGGGAAAGATTTTAAAGGAAGGAAAATGGGTGCCACATCAACTGAACGAAAAACAAATGGAAACCTGAAAAGTCATCAGTAAAATGTTGCTTCAACAGCACGAAAGAAAGTATTTTTTGCATCAAATTGTGATTGGCGATGAAAAGTGGATTTATTTTGAGAATCCCAAATGCACAAAATAATGGGTTGATCCAGGTCAACCGTCAACATCGACTGCAAGGCCAAATCCCTTCGAAAAGAAGACAATGCTCTGCATTTAGTGGGATCTGGAAGGTGTGGTGTATTATGAGCTTCTAAAACCAGGTGAAACTGCTAATACTAATTGCTACAGACAACAAGTAATCAATTTGAACCACGCTTTGATAGTGAAAGGACCATAATGTGCCAGAAGACACAACAAAGTAATTTTGCTTCATGATAACGCACCATCACACACTTCAAAACCAGTTAAAGACACGTTAAAAACATCTTGCCTGGGAAGTATTTACCTACCCGCCATATTCACCAGAACTTGCTCCTTCAGATTACCACTTGTTCTGATCAACGGCACATGCACTTCAAAATGTATCAAGAAGTGGAAAATTGGGTCTCTGAATGGTTTGCCTCAAAACAAGAAAAGTTCTATTAGGACGGTGTCCACAAATTACCTGAAAGATGGGGGAATGTGTACCTAGTGATGGACATTACTTTGAATAAAGCACTTTTGATGTTTCTCTTGAAATTATTGTGTTTTCTTTGATTAAAAAATCTGCATTACTAACTGGTACACTGTTGAGTAAGACTCCCTCCACGTTCTGCGTGGAGTAGGGTTCGGTATCTGAAAGAGGAGCCGCACAGCAAATGAGAGAAAAAGACACGAGATAATTTTGCAATATTGGGGGACCAGGCGGCAAGTCCCGAAGGACTTCCTCCGTGCTCAGGCCGCTCCAATCTTTTATTGATCTGGAGTAGCCCTTAGGGTAAGGAGGTTTCAATGACACACAGATCAGCAGACAATTTCCAGGAATAGACAAAGTATCTGATTAGCTCATCAATAGATATCCGAGTGTAGGCAGAGTAACTGATTAGCTCATCAATAGATTTCGAAGTGTAGGCAGAGTAACTGATTAGCTCATCAATAGATTTCGAAGTGTAGGCAGAGTAACTGATTAGCTCATCAATAGATTTCCGGGTGTATCTGATTAACAATAATCAACAAGGATCTACATAAGTATCTAAGGAATTAAGGGAACTAAGGTGGGGATGCTTCAACTATTATTACCTAAATTAACTGAGTGGTTCCTAGATTAACTGGGTGGTGCACAGCCCTGACCTTTGCTAGGACTTTCAAGGGCTACTAGCTTTTGGGGGGTCTCTGTCTAAACTCAGCTAGTGAAGACAATGAATGGACTCCGGCAGTACACCTGATAAATTTCTAGATATTTCAACTTTTTCTACTGGTCCACCTAAGGTATCGCTGTCTTTGACTTGACTTAGCAACTTTATTTGTCATCTGCCTCCAATCAATTAGCTCAGTGGTCGGCAAACTGTGGTTCACAAGCCACATGCGGCTCTTTGGCCCCTTGAGTGTGGCTCTTCCACAAAATACCACATGCAGGCGCACACATACAGTGCGATTGAAACTTCATGGCCCATGTGCAAAAGTCAGTATTTTGTGGAAGAGCCACACTCAAGGGGCCAAAGAGCCGCATGTGGCTCGCGAGCCGCAGTTTGCCAAGCCGCAGTTTGCCGACCACTGAATTAGCTGAATGAGAACCCCCGTTAATTATTTCAACATTCATAAACTTACTTTTTTTTTAATATATTTTATTGATTTTTTACAGAGAGGAAGGGAGAGAGATAGAGAGTTAGAAACATCGATGAGAGAGAAACATCGATCAGCTGCCTCCTGCACATCTCCTACTGGGGAAATGCCAGCAAACCAGGTACATGCCCTTGACTGGAATGGAACCTGGGACCTTTCAGTCCGCAGGCCGACGCTCTATCCACTGAGCCAAACCGGTTTCGGCCATAAACTTACTTTATAAGTACAGACAATATTGATAATTTTTTCATACTATTCTATCAACAGAGGATTTTCTGATTTTGCTTTTGTATAATTCTTCCTTCTTGAGATATTACTGAAAAGTGAAAATTGAACTGGAACCCCCTGAATTTCTGGGTTCTTGTCTTGATGGTTTCGAAGAATGAAGGCATGGACGAAAGGTGTTAGGTGAAAAGTACAGAAACTTTATTGCAAGCAGAAACTTTATTGCAAGCATACACGACATCTAAAACTTAATTCTAAGTTCTAAGCCTAAGACTCTGTGTCTCCTGGACAGATAGTGGAGCCCTTGAGAAGGGTAGCTGCTGCTTTCTTTGTCTTGAGGCATTAAATAGGCTGCAGGTCTTTGTCTGAACCTGACCCCTTCTTATTAGTTATTTTGCTACATAGAACTAGTTTTCAAAGCACAAAGCCCACGTGGTGTCCCCCATTTTCTCTCCCTCTTATCATTGGTTGGAGTCACAGTTGATTTATCTTATAGCTCTCCCAGTTGTGTTGGCAGAGAAAGCCTTATCTTATAGCCCTCACAGCTACTCAGGTCAGGGCTACTTTTGGCCTATCTTATGGTCACTTTAATTACAAAGGCCTGAAATACCCCTGTTTATGGCTGCCTTAATTGTACAGGCCAGATATATTTATATTTGTCTATGCCATTTCTCTATCCTCCATACAAGTAAGATAAACACCCTAGCACAGGGGTGGGCAAACTTTTTGACTCGAGGGCCACAATGGGTTCTTAAACTGGACCGGAGGGCCAGAACAAAAGCATGGATGGAGTGTTTGTGTGAACTAATATAAATTCAAAGTAAACATCATTACATAAAAGGGTACGGTCTTTTTTTTTTTTAGTTTTATTCATTTCAAACGGGCCGGATCCGGCCCGCAGGCCGTAGTTTGCCCACGGCTGCCCTAGCATCTTCAAGTCTCTATTCTGTATTCTTCTTCTATAGACCCCTTTCATTCTTAAAAACTTTCTAAACCTGCCTAATTAAACTAGCTAGCTAACTCTTTCAGTCACATGATCAATTGGGATTAACTCTATAAATACAGATATCATTCAATCATAGTTTATCTATTTACATAATTTACCATCCTATCTAAAAAAGAGAAACATGCAAATTAACCATCACTCCGTCACTCTGCTACACCCACCAGCCAATCAGAGAGACTATGCAAATTAACCCAACAAATATGGTGGTTAATTTGCATATGCAGGCACGGAGCGAGGACTGAAGATGACTGAAGATGGTGGTGGCCATGGAGCAAGCAGGAGGCTTGGGCTGCTCCTGGTGACGGAGGAAACCAGCTTTGGACTCTGCTCAAGGAGTGGCTTGGGCATGGGTCACTGTGACCCAGGCATCCAGCCTGCCCTGGGCTCCGCTCGAGGACCTGGAAAAAAAAGGAGGGGCTGGGAGCAGCCGGAGCAGAGAAGCCTAGCTTTACTGCTGAGGCTGGACCAAAGGCCTGGGTCCTGGGTGCCGGAGTAAAACTGGTGCCAGCAGCCAGGGAAGGAAGGTCTATTGCGTGAATTTTCATGCAATGGGCCACTATTTTTTAAAGGAGATAAATGATCTTAATAATAAAAACAAACTTAATATAATTTAAAACTGGATTCCTAATCACAACACTTAACAAATTAATCCCAAAATCTAACCACCTTCTGGAAATATCAAAGAATATCTAAAGTTATGATGTCAGCAATTAATTATATTTAATGAGTATTATCCTTCCAATCTAATATATTTAATGCTTGGAAAAAGCAGGTTTTTCTGCTTCTGAAATACCTGTTTCTCAACTGTAAGATTATTTATTTACTAGTAGCCCAGTGCATGAAATTCGTGCACATTAAAAGGGAATTAATTAGCAGAATTATTTTAATATTGCTATTAGCCCTTTCTCTACAATAGAAGTGTGAGAGATGAAAGGAAATTAGTAAAATGTATATGAAAATAATATATAAATTTATTAATAAATAAACAGTAACAAAAGGATATACCAACAGAGGCATGATATAAAAATGACAAAAACATGATATGAAAACAACAAAAACATTATATAAAAACAATAGTGATGCGAACAATGACTGATAAAGAGATAAAACTTATTCTAATATCTCCCTGTACACCACATTAAGAGTGAAAACACTTTCAGAGTGCTTGACTAATTTCCCTTGTGCTGAAGTATTTAGAACTTTAACCGTAACGTCACATGCTCTTCGTACTCAAGAGAAAGCAACATATAACTGACCATGTGCGAAAACGGGTTCAGGTAGGAATATGCCTACTCTTTCTAGAGTTTGTCCTTGTGATTTATTAATAGTCATCACAAATGCTGGCATCACGGGAAACTGTCGTTGAATCAATTTAAATGGGAAGCCAGTGTCAGATGGGGACAAATCAATTCTTAGAATCAGAACAACCTCTCCCTCTGCAGATCCTGTTAATACTTCAGCTTCGATAACGTTAGGTCATAATATTTTGATAATAAATCTGGTAACATTACAAAGACCCCACTTACTATTAAGATTTATCAATAGCATGATGATTGCACCCACTTTAAATTTTAATTTATGACATGGCATTCCCAAAGGAGTAATATTATTAAGAAATTCGATGGGAAAATTTTCCTTTTCAGCATCATCTGTGGAATCAATGGAATCATCACTCAAATATGTGTGAAAATCTCCATTGAGTATATCCAAAATTTCTTTAATTTTTGAACATGCTCATTTCTTTTTTTTTTTAAATATATTTTATTGATTTTTTACAGAGAGGAAGGGAGAGAGATAGAGAGTTAGAAACATCGATGAGAGAGAAACATCGACCAGCTGCCTCCTGCACATCTCCTACTGGGGATATGCCCGCAACCCAGGTACATGCCCTTGACCGGAATCGAACCTGGGACCTTTCAGTCCACAGGCCGATGCTCTATCCACTGAGCCAAACCGGTTTCGGCCATGCTCATTTCTTGGACAAAGAATTGCATGTTTAGATATATTTTTAATATTACCTATAGCTATAGTATTTCCAAAGGTAGCTTTAATAATAGATCCATTACAAATCATTTCACAGGGGATTTCAATAATATCCATTCCTAAATGAAAACTGCTATCAAGTTTGCCATCTCCAAGTTTTACTAACCATTCACTATAAGCAGAATCCTCTGATCTCATATTTGTTGTAAGAGACAACTTTCTGAAACATCCCCAAACATGGCAGTACTTTAAACTTGTTTGAACAATGGCTGATCGCATAGCATATGGTACAATACTGAGACATTGTCGAAAATCTCCTCCAAGAAGGAGAATTCTCCAACCAAATACAACATTCAAATTTCTCTTAGTAATCTGTCTATGGCGTTTATAGTATGACTGGATGCCATGGTGCATTCATCAATAATGAGAAGTTGGGCCTTTTTAATAGTTTCAGCAACTTCATCGTTTATAACGAGTCTAGAAATTGAAGTTTCATTTAGTGGAATGGGTAATTTATATTGGAAATGAAATGTGCTTCCACTGAGAAGTAAATTTGCAGCCAATTCCTGTAGATGCTGTGGGTTAAACTACAACAACCTCTAATATAATGTATTAAAACTTTATAAAGATATGCCTCCATGCTCCGAGGGCCAGTTCCTGCCTCAAACCTCACTCTTACTGGAAACAGCTTGGGGAGGGTGCAGTCCTTGGCAAAGCGACCCAGGATTCAATGGGTTCACGTTCCAAGGGGGGATTCCTGCCTTAAACCTTGCTTTCACCTGAAACAGCTCCGGGAAACAGCTCGGGGAGGGCACAGCTGTTGCCAAGACAACCCCTGCAGGACTGACTTCCTTCCAGTTGGTCAAGCCTCGGTCGTGACATTACACCCAGGGTTTTTATATAAATAGAGATAACTGCCTCTGCACTTGTGTCCTACTGACTAATTTTTTTTAATTAAATCTTTATTGTTCAGATTATTACATTTGTTCCTCTTTTTTCCCCCCCATAACTCCCCTCCTCCCAGTTCCCTCCCCACCCTCCGCCCTCACTCCCCACCCACTGTCCTCATCCATAGGTACACAATTTTTGTCCAGTCTCTTCCCGCATCTCCCACACCCCTTTCCCCCCCAAGAATAGTCAGTCCATTCCCTTTCTATGTCCCTGATTCTATTATAATCACCAGTTCATTCTGTTCATCAGATTATTTATTCACTTGATTCTTAGATTCACTTGTTGATAGATGCATGTTTGTTGTTCATAATTTGTATCTTTACCTTTTTCTTCCTCTTCCTCTTCTTAAAGGATATCTTTCAGCATTTCATATAATCCCGGTTTGGTGGTGATGAACTCCTTTAGCTTTTCCTTATCTGTGAAGCTCTTTATCTGACCTTCAATTCTGAATGATAGCTTTGCTGGATAAAGTAGTCTTGGTTGTAGGTTCTTGGTATTCATCACTTTGAATATTTCTTGCCACTCCCTTCTGGCCTGCAAAGTTTCTGTTGAGAAATCAGCTGACAGTCGTATGGGTATTCCATTGTAGGTAACTGAGTTTCTTTCTCTTGCTGTTTTTAAGAGTCTCTCTTTATCTTTTGCTCTTGGCATTTTAATTATGATGTGTCTTGGTGTGGTCCTCTTTGGATTCCTTTTGTTTGGGGTTCTCCGCGCTTCTTGGACCTGTAAGTCCATTTCTTTCACCAGGTGGGGGAAGTTTTCTGTCATTATTTCTTCAAATAGGTTTTCAATATCTTGCTCTCTCTCATCTTCTGGCACCCCTATAATTCTGATGTTGGTACACTTGAGGCTGTCCCAGAGGCTCCTTACACTATCCTCGCATTTTTGGATTCTTTTTTCATTTTGTTTTTCCGGTTGGGTGTTTTATGCTTCCTCGCATTTCAAATCATTGACTTGATTCTTGTGCTCTTCTGGTCTGCTGTCGGGAGTCTGTATAATATTCGTTATTTCAGTCCGTGTATGCTTAATTTCTAGTTGGTTCCCCAATATAACATTGAGGGTCTCATTAGTTTTCTTGTAGATCTCATTAACTTTATCAGCAGCTTCTAAACAGTTCTTGAGAGACCTTAAAAGTGTGGTTCTGAACTCTATATCTTCCATTGACAATTTTGTCCTGTTTCTTTGTCTCCGCATTTTGTTATGCTTCCTTGGTGCACCCCCTAGTGGTCTTTGTGTGCAGTCTTATAGTTAAACCTTGATTGTTGTAGCTAATACCAGGGAGGGTTTGACCTCCAGGCCAAGTGGCTATGAGAATCAGCTGTGTCTGCAGTGAGAGAACTTCTGTCCTCTAGGGAGGTAATAATCTAGCCTTTGCCTGAGGCTATCCGGCAAATGCCTCTGTGCAGGGCTTGGGCGGGGCGGGTCACACAGGATCAACAGGGTGGGCCGGAGAGAGCAGTTATGGCGGCTCTCAGTCCTGTCCCCAGGGGCTCTGCCTCTCTGAGTCCCAGCACCCGCTGCAAAGCTCAGAGAGAAAGCTGCACTCGCTCTGACCGAAGCCAGACAGTCCCGCTTCTCCCGTTTGAGTCTAGGTCCCTAAAGACTCGCCTGTATCTGGAGCTCAGAGTCTGCGACTCCCTCCCGATTGAAAACGCCAACCGCGCCCTCTGCCGCCAGCCCGCTCTGGGCACTCCACACCTCAGAATTTGACTTCAGCACTGCGCCTTCTCTGAGTGTCCGTATGCGTTTCTCTTTCCTCCTAGTTGTAGGACTTCCACTCAGCCTGCGTTCCTGTGGTTCTGGGTGATGTCCCTTCCGTTTTTTAGTTTCACTTTTGACGTAGTCGTTCAAGGCAGCAAACTCCGGAGTTAACCTATGCCACCATCTTGGTTCTCCTACTGACTAATTTTGCTGAGGCAGTAGAACAAAGATTTTCTATAACAAAACATTTTGTTGTGCTGCTAATTGTCATTTGTCCTTTGGCCTCCTTCCACTCTTCACCCACCTAAATAATTTATTCCCTTTGGAATCCTATGCATTTAGTTTTCCATTTAAAAAGTCTATTCTGAGAGTAACATCAGTAAGACAGTTGGGTAGAAATTCATGGTCTTCTTCCCCCAACAAACACACAGGTTAAGCGATAATTCATAAACAAATTCTCTTTGTAAGAAATTCTAAAAGAAATTGAAAGGTTCTGCATCTTCAATGAACATGAAAATAGACTCACTACAGCTAGAAGAAATATTTAGAACACTCTCTCAACAGACTCTCTGCCTCTGAAATAGTGACATACAGTCAGGAGGAGACCCACTAATAATAACTTTACCCAGGGGAAGGGACTAATTAGTTCATATGTCCATAACGCCAACTTTTCCAAGTACTCAGAAGATTGGCTCCTGCCTTTTCAGTCTGAGAACTCTGATGGGTCTGGAACAGTCTAATTACTTGAATGGAGAGAATGGAAATGGTAGTTAAACTATTGGATGCCATAGTTTCCCTTTCCATCTCAGAACAAAGTGAGCAAACATATAAAAAACAAAACAAAACAAAAACAAAAAAACACACAAGCTTTTAGTTTCCTAATGAGGAGGGAAAAAATGTTGATTCATGTATCTAATATCCTACTTCTTTGGAGATGCTCAAAGAACTGGCAAGTTTTCAGGATTCTGCCTGAGACACTGGTTTTAGTCTTTATTGTCCTGGAGCATTTATGATACCCATTCTCCCTAGATGCTTGTAGGCTGCAAAGAACAAAAAAAAGCAGGTTGAAACTAGCATAAATATTCAAGAGGTTTGCAGAACTTCTGGCCACACTGATTGTTGGGGGTCTTTTCCTATATGAAACCAGCCTGCTGAGTGAAACTGGGAAAGGTGCTTGCTTTCTCCATTGAGCAGAGACAATGAAGATTCAAGGAAAAATATTCTAAAAAAAATTAACAAAATAAACTTTGTGAAATATATCTTACTGAAATGAGTTATAGTATTTTCCTGAGAGAAAATTCAAAATAACTGTCATTAAAGATGCGAACCAAGGTCAAGTGAATAATTTCATGAACAAAATAAGAATATCAACAATGAGAAATATATTTGTTTAAATTACCATACAGATTTTATGGAGCAGAAGAACACAAGAAATTTACTGAAAAAAAAATCACTAGAGGGGTTCAATATCAGACTAGATAAAATATAAGAAAGAATTAACAAATTTAAAGACAGGTTATTTGAACATTGCATTCAAAAATAATAAAAACAAGTAAAGAAAGCTTAAAGGACTTATGAAAATCTATATAGCCAATCATTTTAGGCATTATGATTTTCAATAAGCTGCAACCTTGAAAGGGCAGCTTATTGAAAACAATAATGCTTAAAAACATAAGAAATCTGGAAAGAGAAATAGACAGCCATATCAAGGAACTCAAATGATTCTAAGTAAGGAGAACCTAAAGAAATCCACACTGAGAGAAATTATTATCAAAGTTTCAAAAGCTGGAGAATTTTGAAAACATTAAAAGAAAGGGAGGGTAGGGGGGTAATGGGGGGATAAGGACACATATGTAATAACTTAATCAATAAAGAAATTTTTTTAAAAAAGAAAGTGACTTGTTATGTACAAGGGAAACTACATTTTCAACAGATTTTTCAGCACAGAAATGGCAGGAAAGAATGGAATAGGATACTATATTTATACTGCTAATACCATCCAACCAACAAACAAAACTGCTAAACAATCTTAATTTACCTGACAAAGCTGTCCTTCAAATATGAAAGAGATGCAAAGGCTTCAAAACAAAAACTGAGTTCAACACCAATAGATTTGCCTTTTAAGAAATGCTAAAGTGAGTTCTTCATGTTGAAATGATAATATGCTAACAGCAGCACATTAACCTAAGTATGAAACACATTGGTAAAGGTAATCCTATCTAATAAAATAGTAATATGCAAATTAACCATCACTCTCTCATCCCATCACTCCCTCACTCTGTCACAAAGATGGCGGAGGCCACGGAGCTGGAGTGAGCAGGAGGCTTGTGTTGCCTCCAGCGATGTAGGAAGCCAAGCTTCCTGCCTGCCCTGGCTGGCACTCAGCTCCACTCAAAGCTACAAAGTTTCAATTATAGAAGATAAATAAATCCCAGATACCTGCTTCCAGCTGGTGTGGCCTCCACTCAAGGAGGGGCTGGGAGCCTCCATTGTCAGAGGCAACCCAGGTTTCGAGCCAGACCAAGGCAACAAAGTTTCAATTATAGAAGTTAAATAAATCCCAGATACCTGCTTCCAGCCCGCGGGGTGGCCATCCTGAAAATGGCCCTCAGCCCCTCCCCAGGCTGGCCAGGCACCCCAGTGGGGACCTCCACCCTGAAGGGTGTGTGGCCAGCTTGAAAATGGCCCTCAGCCCTTCACCCAGGCTGGCCAGGCACCCCAGCGGGACCCCCACCCTGATCCAGGACACTCTTCAGGGCAAACCAGCCAGCCCCCACCTGTGCACCAGGCCTCTATCCTATATAATAAAAGGGTAATATACAAATTGATCCTAACAGCAGAAGAACTGGGAATGACTGGTCACTATGACACACACTGACCATCAGGGGGCAGACGCTCAATGCAGGAGATGACCCCTGGTGGTCAGTGCACTCCCACATGCCAGGCTGATGGCTGCCAGCACTGCAGTAGTGGCGGGAGCCTCTCCCACCTCCTCAGCAGTGCTAAGAATGTCCGAATGCAGCTTAGGCTTGCTCCCCACTGGCAAGAGGACATCTCCCGAGGGCTTCCGGGCTGCCAGAGGGATGTCTGACTGCCAACTTAGGCCTGATCCCCTGGGGAGCTGGCCTAAGCCAGCAGGTGGACATCTCTCAAGGGGTCCCAGACTGCGAGAGGGCACAGGCTGGACTGAGGGACACCCCCGAGTGCACAAATTTTTGTGCACTGGGCCTCTAATATATAGATAATACAGAATGCTATATTATTGTAATGGTGGTGAGCATATCATTTTAATTTGTTGTTGTTGTTGTTAATCCTCACGTGAGGATGTTTTTTCCACTGCTTTTCAGAGAGAGTGAAAGGGCAGGAGGGAGGTGAGATTGAGAGAGACACATCCACTGATTGCCTTCCTCAAGTGCCCCGACTGGGGGTTGGATAGCAAACCTGCAATCCAAGTACCTGCATTTTGATGGAAATAGAAACCAAGACCTTTTATGTGGGCCAACACTCTAAACATTGAGCCACACTAGCCAGAGCTCACTTATAATTCTAGGAAAGACGTTGAAAATAAATGTATTAAAATATTTATAATTTAAAATATGCTAATATTATACAATAAAACATATGTAAATTATGATAGCAATAACATAAAAAGTGTGTGGAGAGTGTGAAAGTATAATGTTTTTATATACAATTTCATACAGCTGAGGTTGTTATCAACGTAAAATAGACTGGTATAACTATAAAATATTTTATGTAAGTCCCAAAGTAACCACACAAAGCACACTTATAGAAGTTGTTCAAAAGAAAGAAAAATATTGCCCTGGCTGCTGTGCTCAGTTGTTATTGTGTCATTCCATGCACCAGAAAGTTATGGGTTCAGTTCCCAGTCAGGGCACATATATAGGTGGAGAATTCAATCCCAGTCAGGGTGCATACAAATGGCAACTGATTGATGTTTCTCTTTCACTTCAATGTTTCTCTCTTTTTCCCTTTCTTTCTGTCTAAAATAATTTTTTAAAAAATAAATAAATAAAAAGAAAGGAATCAAAGTATATCAATACCAAAAATTAACAAATTATAAAGTAACAGTAGGAGAGAAAAAAGTAGACAAAATGACTACAAAACAAATTGAAAACAATAGAATAGCAATAGTGTATCCTTCTATATCAATAATTAAATGTAAATGTATTAAACTCCCCAATCAAAAGACTAAGAATGACTTATTGATAAAAATAGAAAACCATACTATCTTCTGTATACAGAAATTCATTTTAGATTTACGAACACATAGAGGCTGAAAATGAAGGGATGGATAAAGATATTTCATGTAAGTGGTAAATAAAAGAGAGGAGAGGTGGTTATATTTATGTCAGACAAAATAGACTTTCCATCAAAATTGCTATAAGACACAAGGAAGAATATTATTTAATAATATTCTACCAAGAAGATATAATAATTATAAATAATGTGTCCAACATCAGAATGTGTAAATTCATAAAACAGACATTGAGAAAACTGAAGGCAGAAATAGACAACAGTACAATAATAGTAGGAGGCTTCTATATCCTACTTTAAATAATGGATAGAACAACTAGACAGAAGATCAATAAGAAAACAGAGCACTTGAGCAACACTATCGGCCAAATGAACCTAACAGATATACTGTATATAGATCATTTCAACCAACAGCAGCTGAATACAAATTCTACAGTAATACACATGGAACATTCACCAGGATATATCTTATGATAAGCCACAAAGTAAATCAACACATTAAGAAATACAAAAATTATAACAAGTATTTTTTCTGACCACAATTGAATGTAACTAGAAATGAATAGAAGAATAATTGGAAAATTTATAAATATGTGGAAATTAAATGACACACTCTTGAACAGTCATTGAGTAAAAGAAGAAATAAAAAACACAAAACACATGAAAATTTATGAAATCCCACAAAAGTAATTATGCAATAAGAACCTACATTTAAAAGAAGACAGCTTTCAAGTATCCCTAATTTATTGAGACCTTTCATAAATTCAATATTCTACTCCTTTAATCTCAATCATTGAGGTTTTTAAAGCACAATATTTGTATAGTGCAGAGAAAATAATTTTCTCTCTCAATTGCTCAGATCTTAAAATAAAAAGGCATGAGTTTCATGACAATTGTCTTTAGTTTTAGGTTCTAAAAAGTAGTCTATTTTGGAGTTCAAAGTGAGTATTTAAGAAATGTTTTCCCTTATTTTCTTTCTGGAGCAATATTCATAATCCTTGAGGCAATGAAGTCCTTGGGCTTAATGAGAAGGAGAGAATCATATGAGAAACAAATGTTTTAAGAACTCTAATATATTTCAAATGTTGTTTTGCTACATATTCTATGAATGTGAGTTTCCTTGACCTTTCTCAATAATATAAAATGTAATGTATATTAAAATAAACAAAAAAATCATTATTTCTAAATATATATGTATATATATATATATATATATATATATGTGTGTGTGTGTATATATATATATATATATATATATATATGATTGAAAGTTAGGAGATTGGTGGTTGTTAATATTATATTTTTAAATTAATAAGTATAATGATAATATGATTAACTTGTAAGTCAATCTAGAAATTGAAAGAAGTTTATTATTTTCAAATTATAAAGGAGTTTAGTTCTGAATCATAAAAAAAATCTCTCATTGTTCTCAAATTCTAAACGGGAATGGGGACAATAAATATTGCTTATATACAAAAAATATAGAATGTTAGAAGATGATACATAGTGTGAGAAAATGATTAGGAATAACAGGATTAGCGACATCAGAAATTTGGAGGCTCACAATGCTCAGTTTTCATTAGAGTGATCAATAACTTGAAAGAGATGAAGAAACTATCCATGTTGACATTTGGGAAAAGGACTAGAATAGGTAGAAGGTAGGAATAATAATAACAACACTTCTGATTAGGTTATAAAGGAAAAATATAGAGAAGATATTTAGATAAAGGAAGAGAGGGAGAGCAAGAGAGCTAGCACAAAGACCTCATGAGAGAGAGGTAGAAGTTAGGTGTAAATAAAGAGAAGGTAGAGGTACAAGGTAGGCAAGGGAAAAGCTAGTAAAAAGGACCTTAAATCAGAATGGTGCCTGTTATGTTAGAGAACAGCAGGAAGTCAAGTCAAAGTACATCACAGAGATGAAGTGAGGGAATAGTAGGAGATACAGATAGAGTGTCTGAAAATAGAGTCTATTAAACCATTATAAGAACTTTTATTTTTATTTTGTGTAAGATGAAAACTCATTGAAAAGTTATAAGCAGAAGAGATACATAACAAGACTCTTTTGGAATAATCAATGTGGCTTCAGTGCTGAGAATATACCAGAGTGGGGTGGTGGCAAAGATAGAGACTAATTAGAGGCTATTAGCATAATGCAGATGAGAGTTAATGGTTTGAAACAAGGTTGTAGCAGCTGATGTGGATAAAAGTTGTCAAATTTTGGATGCATTTTTCATGGAAAAGATAAGAAGATTCTATTATAGACTAGAAGTAGAACATAGAAATGAGAAAGGCATAAAGAATAGTAAGTTCAACTGGTTTTGTTCAGTGGTTAGAGTGCTGACATGTGTACTGAAGGGTCACAGGTTTGTTTCCAATCAAGGGCATGTGTGAGAAGCAACCAATTGATGTGTCCCTTTCACATCGATGTTTCTCTGTCTCTGTCTCTCCACCTCCCTTCCTCTCTCAAAAGGAAGAAAGAAAGAGATAGAGATAGAGATAGAGATAGAGATAGAGATAGAGATAGAGATAGAGATGAAAGAAAGAAAAAGAAAGAGAGAGAGAGAGAGAGAGAGAGAGAGAGAGAGAGAGAGAGAGAGAAAGAAAGAAAGAAAGAAAGAAAGAAAGAAAGAAAGAAAGAAAGAAAGAAAGAAAGAAAGAAAGAAAGAAAGAGAGAAAGGAAGAAAATATCCTCTGGGAGGGATTAACAACAACAAAAAATAGTAAGATGTCTTCTAGTCATAATGGTGGCATAAGTAATTATGGTACTCTCCTCCTCCCACAACAAAATCAAAATAACAACTATCTTTCAGAAATGCCTAAAATTGGACTGAATGGAATTTCTACAACGAGGGAATGAAAGAAGTCAGAGATAGACTGGTAGAAGGGACAGAGATGTGGAATAGGCTGGTCCCACACCCACATGTGACAAATAAAAAGGGGAGGTATATCTCAGCTGTGGAGGGGCCCCTGTGGAGTGAGATATCCTAGCCCCACATAAGGGCCCCCACTCCAGGGTTCCAGTGCCAGGAAGAGAATCCCCCATACATTCTGGGTGTAAAAATCAGCAGAGATCAAGGCTGAAGTGGATAGAGGCAATTGGAGTCCCAGGCAGTTCCTCTTAAAGGTTCCACACACAGACTAACTCAGACTCACTCCCTCCAAACTACAGCTTGAAAGGCACTGGACTCTACAGAACACCTATTACCTTAGGCCACTTTTCCAAGTCAAAGACATATGGGGAGGAACTGTATTGTCCAGCATCAGGGCAACAACTGGGGCAGCAGCTTTCTCCCAGACAAAATTGCTGGCAGAGGACAGTGTTTCTTTGATGAGCACTACACTGACAGAGCCAGCAAGTGGGTGCCATATCTGAGACTCCATCACCTGGCTCACCTTGTTTGCCTCACCCTGGTGATAGCTTGGGTCCCCACCCAACCTAACTTTCTGGACCACCCAAGCTGTTTCCAGTGGTTTTCCCTTACCAATGGCCTGTTTTGGCTCATGTTTCAGATTTTCCTAAGATCTCTCAAACAAGCAGTATCTGTCCTCATCAAGCCTCATACCACTCACTAAATGTCCCCAGGCCCACTACTAGCAGCAGCCAGCCTTGGTTCACAGCTTGTCCTCGCCTAGGCACCTCCAAGCCCAGCACAAATAATATCTATCTGCAGATCACTGTGGAGGTCATTACTAGTGGCTCCGGGCAGAACACAGGCAGCAACTTATGTTAGCTTGCACTGCCCAGGAGGCCCCAGAGCCAGTGCCCCTAATGGACAGCTTTATATCATGTTGAAACACCACCAGCCAAACATCTCCATGCACAACACACTCAAGAGGTGGAATTAGCATGAATCAGAGCTCTGTTGAAGTAAGTCCTTCTCTGTGGGTTGGGCTCCTACACAGCTGTTTTTCCATGGTGGTCAGAGGTTGGTGGTCAGTTGTTGCAGCTAGTCCTTGCAGCTTATTGGCCTGGGAGTAAATCCTTCCCATTGATGTACCATTCTAGGCTCAACTACAAGTGGAGGGTATACATACATAGCCCCCAAATACCCAACTTGGGTGATTAGAGAGGCTATGCCACTAGATCCTATGGGACACTTACTACCTTAGGCCACTCTACCAAGCCTGGTAGACATAGCAGTTCTACCAAATACATAGAAACAATCACAGGTAAGTTGTCCAAATAAGGATACAAGGAAACATGTCCCAAATGAAATAGCAGGACAAAATTCCAGAAAAATAAGTAAACAAAATGGAGACAAGCAACCTACTAGATGCAAAGTTCAAAACACATGTTATAAAGATGCTCAATGAACTTAGTAAGAACTTTAATAGCATAAAAAAGACCAGTCAGAAATGAAGGATACACTAACTGAAATGAAGAATAATTTACATGAAATTAACAATAAAGCTGATGAAACTAAGACTCAAATCAATGATTTGGAATATAAAAAAGCAAAAAACACCTAATCAGAAAAAGAATCCAAAAAAATGAAGATAATGTGAAGAGCCTTTGACACACCTAACATACCAACATTCATTTTATGGGGTGCCATAATGACAAAAGAGAGCAAAAAATGTAAAACTTACTTAAAAAATTAATGACAGAAAACTTCTCTAACTTGATGAAGGAAATAGACATACAAGTCCAGGAAGCACATAGTGTCCTAAACAAGATGAACCCAAATATTCCCACAACAAGACACATTATAATGAAAATGCCAATGGTTAAATAAAGAATAATCCTAAAAGGAGCAAGAGAAAAGCAGTTATCTATCTACAAGGGAGCTCCCATAAGACTGTTGCCTTCCTCAACAGAATTTTTGTAGGCCAGAAGGGATTAGCAAGAAATATTCAAAGGGATGAACAGCAAGGACCTAAGATCAAGATTACTCTACCCAACAAAACTATCATTTAGTATCAAAGAACAGATAAAGAGCTTCCCAGACAAGAAAAAGCTAAAGGAGTTCATCACCACCAAATTAGTATTACAGGAAAAGTTAAAGAGTCTTCTTAAAAAGAAGAAAGATAAAAATACAAACAATAAAATAGCAATAAATACATATCTATCGCCAGTTGAATCAAAAGTAAAATAAAATAAAAAATAAATAAACAAGCAGAATAGAGACAGACTCATAGAAACAGAGAACATTTTGACAATTTCCAGATGGGAAGGGAGATGGGTGAAGGGATGGGGAAGTGAAAATTAGTTGTTACAGAATAGTCATGGATATGTAAAATACACTATAAGGAATAGAGTTAATAATCTACACTAATAAAATAGAAAGATGCAAATTGGCCATCACTTCTTGACACCCACCAGCTAATCAGGCATGAGTATGCAAATTAACCCAAAAAAGATGGCAGGTTAATTTCCATACACAGGCACGGAGAGGCCGGGGGTGGGGTGGCCACTTGCGCGTGCACTGGCACCAAGCAGCCTGGGTCAAGCCACTCTGAGCCTGTAGACCCGAGTGTAGGTCCAAAGAGGACAGGGTCCCGGAACCCCCCTGGCCACTCCGGGCCTACGCGTGCAGGCACTGAACTGCTGGGAGTGGGACAGGAACATCCCCCACAGTGAGAAAGCAGACAACAGGGACCTGCTTGCTCCTGGCCATGGCAGCAAGGGGCAAGCAGTCCCCCGCAGGGCCCCCACAGAGAGAAGATGCCAGGGCCCTCCTTGCCCCTGTGGCAGCGAGCCAGAGAGCAGGCAGCAGGGCCTTGCTTGCCCCCGGCCCCGGCAGCAAAGGGCAAGTAAGCCCCCAGAGAGAGCAGACACCAGGGCTTGTAGTGGCATCAAGCAGGCAGGTCCGCAGAGAGCAGAGAACCACGGAGAGCAGGCCTAAGCCATCAGTAGGACATGCTCTGAGGGCTCCCAGATTGGAGAGAGTGCAGGTCAGGCTGAGGGATCCACCCCTGCCCTGTGCACAAACTTTGTGCACCAGGCCCCTAGTATTCTAAGAAATGTGTATAGTGTCAGATGGGTGCAAAATGCATTGGGATGATCACTTATTATGTTATATAATCTCTAATCACTAGGATGTACACCTGAAACTAATATAATAATTTATCAACTATAATTGAAAAAAATGATAGAACTGAAAAAATACAGACAGTCCTCAGGTTACGTTGGACTCAACATATGTCATTTTGTGGTTATATCGCCATCTCCCATTTGTTTATATAAATAAAATGTTCTGTCATTTCGACATATGTGCATATGTGCTTTATGTTTTTTTATTATTTATTTACCACAAATAAAGGTCAGGAATTGTTATCTTTCTTTTAATTTTTTTTTCACTGTTTCACTTCATTAGTGCTGTGTATGTGCTCCATGTGAGTGATGTAGGTGCTTATGTAGGTGGGTTCTGACTTACGGTGAAAATCACGTTATGTCCTGCTGTAGGAACGGATCTCTGATGTTACCTGAGGACCTACTGTAAAAAAAAAAAAAAAAATGACAGCTGTTTACCTGGTTGCTTATCATTTCTTCCTTCTTTAATAACAAAATATTAATATTGGAGGTAATAATTTTCTTAGGTTAAAAGGAGAATGAGGAGGAACTGGCAGAACATGAGAAGTTATATTTCTCAGCTTCTCATTCAAATGGAGGTGGCCAAGGAAAAGCACCTTAAAAGAAAACGACTCAGCTAATTTCTATTATTTGTATCTTAGCTTGATTTCTAACAAATACAAATGAATTCAGGGTATTTTGCCTGAGCAATTGAAATGATGTTGAAAGAATAAAAGAATGTTACAAAATGCACAGGCCCAGCTGCCAGGCCTAATTGCCTGTTTTAGCTCAACTCCCCAGGCTCCCCCCCCACTAGAGATAGGAGCAGAGGGAAAGACGCCCTCCCTGAGGAGGTTCCAGGAGATAGCCCCAACAAAGGGCAGGCTTCAATCAACCATTGAGATAAACAGGTTGTAAAAACACCAAGCGGGAGTGCCTTATCCCTATCAAGACACAAACCAGACCCCTTTGGAATTCCTTTGTTCTCCTCTTACCCTCCTGCATGCCACCCCTCCCTGATGTGTGATTTTTGCATATAAAAAGATGAAAAACCCCTGACTGGGCGCCCATCTCCTCTGCTCCTGCGTGAGTATGAGCTGAGCCCTAGCGCGCGCTGGAATAAAACCTCTTGCAGTTTGCATCAAGGGACGTCTCCTGCGGTTGATTGGGGTAGCCATCGGTCGGTGGGATGGAGTGGGATCCCTCTGCGGGGTTCTCACAATGTCATTGTAATTTACTGAGAAGAGGAAGACAGTGGGAAGAACAGATTTAGAGGGAAAAGTAGGAGCAGTTTTCTCATGCATTATGTTTGAGATGTCTATTAGGTATCTAAGTGAAGGTTTTCTCTAGATAACTGTACAGATGAGCCAGATATTATTGATGAAGATTAGAAAGTGATTATGGCAACCATACAGATATTTTTGAGCAATTTCTAAAGGGCAGGACAAACCCAGTGATTTCTAAATCTTACTGATTCTTTTAAAACAAAAAATATCTTAAAATTTTTCCTTTTAGGTACAATTGGGTAAATATTACTTCACAGCTAGTTTATAAAAGATGGATAAATATCCTTTCTGTCTTTGTTCCTTTCATCACAATGGCATCATAATGAAAATTTACTAAATTTAATAGAATTTTTTGTTAACATATTTAAATCTTTATAATATTTTAGGTGTCAATTTATGTAAATCAATTTCCACAGAAACTACTTTTAGTATAATAAATTAAATACTAATTAAATCACTAATTCTATTATTTTAATTTTTGTGATATTATCCATTTGTATCAAAATAATCATATATATTTTTACATTTTAAAATATGTAAATATTTTTATGAAAAATATAAATCATTCCATCAAAGCATAAAGAAATTATCCCTGTATTTATGACTATTGATTAACATAACTAGCTAATAGATACCTACCAACCTGAGGCAAATAGTAATAAAAGCAGCTATAAAAATATATAACCTGTTGAAGTTCATCCAACCTAAGCAGCAATATTAGTATTGCAGATGTAGCATTGCTACTGTTAACATAAAAAAACCATTGAAACCTGTAAAGAATTTTTGTGAGTTTATTTGAGCCAAACTGTCGACATATGCCAGGAAGCAGAACCTCAACGAATTGAGATAGTGCTCCGGAGAATGGCAAGGTTACATCCGTATTTATACATGAAATTCATTGGTGACAGATTTAAGGAGGTGGGATTAAGCAAAGCGGGGGGGGGGGAAACTCTGTGATAGGATAAAAAGTAAAATGATGGACACATACTTAGGTGGGTGCAGGAATAATTAACATGATAAATGAAAGAATCTGCTGCATCTGTCCTGGGCCAAGCACACCTGGCTGTGCCCCAGGGGCTCCAGATACAGGGAAGTCACAAGTTACCCAGACATTTCAAGGGTATGTTATCATAGATGCAAAAAGACAGATAGGCTCAGTTACAGTAAAGGTTGACCTTATCAGTGAAGATATCGGCTTAGGATGTAACTGCCTACCATAACTGCTTTTAGTTAAAGTTTAATTTCAGACCATCCTTTGTGGTCATTCTAGGTCTCCGAGTCTGCAAAACTGCCATGCAGGCCCCTCCTGAGCTTGTCAGGTCAGCATGTGGCCCCTTTCGTCCACACTACAGAAGTATGGGCGATTATAATTCCAAAGACTCTTTCTCTATAAAAACCTTCCACTGCACAAGCAGAATGTCAAAATTTCCATTCACATTTTAACACTATAGCTATATGTTTCTTTGCTTTCACTGTAATTTACTTAGAGGAAAATTAGGACCATAAAGTTGCACATTTATCATCTTATAGTGTTCTTCCCATTTTTGATTCTGCATTTATGAGCTTGCATTCAGCCAGGAGTTTATTATTATCCATTTATAAATAGTCAACAAAATAGTAAATTATGCATTTAAAAGCCCTGCTAGCTGACATTTTTTAAAGTTCACTGGATTATTTATTTATTTATTTATTTATTTATTTATTTATTTATGTGTTTACTAGAGGCCCAATACATAAAATTCATGCAAGAGGCTCGGCCCTCACAGCTGTGGCACACGGCTCTGACTTCATCCAGAAAGTCATTCAGCTGTGCAGTCTAATTAGCATAATACACTTTTATTATTATAATTTTATTTATTTATGTATGTATGTATGTATGTATTTATTTATTGTAATAGAACGTGCTGCAAGTGCCCAGGTTCTGAAATCTGATTCCCATTTAGATGTCATTGAGAGGTAAGGGCAATTAGTTTACATTAATATTTCATAGCCTAAGTGTTCCCTACTTTGATACTGCCATTTTGTAGTAATTTTTCCTACACCTAAGGACCAACTTGTAATCATATAGGTATAATCTGATAGGTGCATTAAGCTTTATTATACCTCACTCTGCCTTCACCAAAATAATTTTAAGTGATGTATTCATTAATTTTCAAGTGTTTTCTGTATATAGAATGGAGGATAGCATTAGGCATATGACAACTTGCTATTAGGCCAAAAATTAATTATATGTTTCCCAATAATTATAAAACACTTTCAAAATACTGGAAATTGATAAATATGCTTTTTACTTCTATGAAAATCCAGAATATTATACTTTAAAGTGCTATTTTTATAAATGCTTCATTAGCTTTCTCACTGTTCTCAGATAAAAAACTAAAAAAAACTAATCTTTTTTTTTTCCTTGTCAATTATGAGAAATCATTTGAACTCACCACTGAAAGAAAGCATTAAGAGTTTGTACATGGTAGTGATATTCAAAACATTTTATTTTACTTGTGATAGCTTGTCATGGCATAATCAAGACTAGGAAGAAAAAGTAACAAAATGAAACAGGGTCAGCCAATAGTTATGTTTTCTGACTATGAATAAGACTAATTGCATCTTTGGATTTGTTTTTGAGTTCTTTCTTTAGAATAAAAGTTTGAAAACATTATGTAGGGGCACTTCCTATTTCTTCTATTTACTTTTTTTTAACTCAATAGAGCATTTAATGAAGTAATACTTTAGCAAATTTTAAAAACACTTTTTTTGTTAAAGTTAAGAGGAGTTTTTATTGGCTCATCTGCTTCATTTTGCTTTGGTGAAGAAACAAATTTAATTTTTTTTATTTAATAGCTTTGCATTTTATAGGTTCTCTAAGATATTAGTTAGGAACACAATTTTCAAAGCAACATAAATGTTTATGTTAAAGGTTCTCTGCCTAATATATGGTGACAGAAGAAAATTTGACTTTGGTGGTGGGCACATGGTTCAGTGTACAGATCTTGTGTCCTGAAAATGAGGAGGAAACTGGTCTTGCAAGGCATGTCAAGCCATAGAAACTGTGAACAATGAACTGCCCTGGGAGGTGGTGGTGGGGGAGGTTGTTATCCCTTGCCCCAGGACAGATCATCAACACCTGGGGGCCTTCCTCCAGGGCCACGAAGGGGGCAGGGGCATATCTGCAAGACAATGACCCCGGCAGAATATGTATATAGACAGGCTCTCTGCATGTTTCCTCACTTTGATTTGGAAATTACTCCCGGAGTCCACTAGTGTTAATAAACGGGGTCCCACCCTTTCTCTAGGAAGCGTGCTTGGTATTTCTTTGCTCATCTGTAACAAAACCTGTATGATCCTGTTGACCAATGTCACCCCAATAAATTTAATTTTAAAAAAAGAAGGCTCCCTGATCTTCTACTCTTAGGCTTTTGAAACACATAGACCTGACAAAGTGTATTTTCTCTATACCAAACTGCACTTAGACTCTCCTGAACTCTTTTTTCAATTAAGCCTCAACTTTTGGACTTCCATGTTTATCTTTTATCTTTGCATTATCTAATTTTAGCAAAAATTCTGCTAATTCAGTTTAGTCAGACTACCCCATACTCCCTATTTGATAACCATTAACATTTAATCTGGTTCCTCACTTTCCTCCAATCTCTAAGGTGATGTCTGATCACCCTGGCCTGCCTTTAACAAGAGTCCTGTTAGGTTGGTTTAGCCAGATTCTCCCATTAACTCTGATGCTTTCTGTTAGTAATTTTTCATCCACCAACTCATACCCTGCTCCTTACCTATAAAATCCCACTTACCCATGCTGTGCCCCCCACTGGGGATCAAGCCCCCAACTGAGGCATGTGCCCTGGCTGAGAATCAAGCCTTAACTACGTGGTTCATAGGTCGATGCTCAACCACAGAGCCACACCAGCCAGGCCCATGCTGTATTTGGAATTAAGCCTGGTGTTATTTTTATTTTCTATCACAATAGTCATGAGTAATATATATTTTTACCACTTTTCTGTCCAACTTTGCTTTATTTTTGACACAACTCTACCATTATGTTCATATATTTAATCTCCAAAGGGTATTACTTACCTCACTCTTTCATTGAGAGGAGAAAATGCTTGGAACTACCCATCTACCCACCTCAATACACATCCATACCATGTTACTGGACAGGGACCAGGTCTGTAACAGGTCTACCTCAGGCTGAGCCTGTAGTGTGTGGGTTCTGGACTTCTTGTAGTAAAGATTTCACAACATGTGTCTAGGTGATTTAGGGAGTACATAAATTAAAGCTGGGGACAGTGAAACAAAGAAAGGACTTAGAGTAGAAGATGCAACAGGAGAGATCCTAGGTGGTGCTCTGTTCTGGATCTCTAGAAACATTACAAGGAAAAAGTGAGCCAAGGTGGGGCTGCTGTTTGCTCACTGGGAAGTGAAGGTCACAGTGAAAGAATTAAGCCAAGGCAGGGTTACTTTTAGTTGACTGGGAAGTCAGAGAAGAGGGGGGCCTTGGAGATAGAATCAGGTGATGAGCTCAGAATAAGATGCTGCTGCCCATTGCTCCCCTGTTTACAAGTACCATTGTAGGGTCCCAGGACCCCCGGTGTATCCGACGGAAGAGGCGACGGCCCCAAATCAAGCGCAGAGACCAGAACTTGATGCAAGAGCAAGAGGTTTCTTTTTATTACAAGCGCGGCGCAGGGACTCGCAGCCAGACAGGCAGCAACCCGAGGGAAGTGCTGGCTGACTGGAGCCCCGAGCAATTGCAGAACACGGGTTTATAAAGGCAAAAACCACACGCAGGTGGCCGGAAAACAGGGAACTGGGTTACCAGTTAACTCATAACTCATCTTTTACAGGGACAGGTCTTTGTTATTAGTTGACTCATTTCCTAAGGGGCCAGGGTGGTCTGGTATGCGCAGGCCGATCCCGAGGAGTGATAAGATAACTATGCTATGACCAGATCAGGGCGCCAGAGCTTTACGGGAAAGGTCAGGAGGGGGAAGTTCTCTTTAATCTTTACATTAACCAGAGCTTACTGGAAAAGCTGGTCCAGGGGGAAAGGGGGGGGTTTTTCAGCGGCCTTACATTCCCCCCTTTTCTTGTGGGAAGTTCCAATCATGGAACTACAGGCTAATGTTTGAGGGTACAGGCTGATACCGCTGTTGGAGGACCATTACCTGAACTGCACTAATCTGGTCCTGGATGAAGGCGATTAAGCGGTTTACTATGCATGGCCCGAATGTCAAAAGGAGGAGTAAAATGATCAGGGGTCCCACGAGAGAGGATATCAGGGTTGTGAACCACGGTGAGCTGTTAAACCAACCTTCAAACCAGCCTTGTTTGGCTTCTCGCTCTCTTTTGCGAGTTTCTAATCTCTCCCTAAGTTTTGACATGGAATCCTTTATCACCCCTGAATGATCAGCGTAGAAACAGCATTGTTCCCTGAGAGCTGCACACAGCCCTCCCTCCTTTAAGAATAGGAGATCTAGTCCTCTCCTATTTTGTAGGACTACTTCAGACAAAGAGGTTAGAGACTCCTCAAGTTTAGTTATGGAGTGCTCTATATGTTTGAGGTCTTCATCTATAGCAGCTCTGAGCTCCTCAGTATAGGTGGGGCCTTTAATGAGGGCTGTTGTCCCTGTTCCTACTCCTGCCGCGACCCCTAGACCTAGGAGAGCAGCCAAGGTCAGTGAAACAAGTTCCCGTTTATCCCGATGGGAAGGAGAATAGGAGTCAAATTCTTTTTCAAATGCATTAGCTTGATAATACATGATCCTGGGGACTAGTTGGACAAGGATACAATAATCTTGAGAACGGTTAAAGGCCTGGGCTGCTAAACATGGAGTAAGTCCCGTACTACAGGCCCACCATCCCCCTGTTGGGGGCACTAAGTAATAGCTTGCAGAGGAGGGATATGCCAGGTTCTCCTTGCAGAGATGCTGGCGGTCCTTTGGCACTTGTCCTATACATGTGCCTTGCCCTGAGACCTCAGTAAGGGTCAACTTCCCCTGCTGTCCCCACGAACAGTGGTCATGGCTGGTGGTGTTGGTATAGTTTCCCTGGAAGGCTATGCCCTCATAGTAGGGGGGCCCTGTAGTTAGGCAGAGCCAGCAAGACTCAGTTAGGTTAGACTTGGACATGTTTAAAGAACTAAAGGCCCCCTCTACCAAGCCTAATAGCCTCTGACCTGAGTTTGTCTCTAGTTCTATGGGGTTGGCCTGTTCCTCCCTGGAGGCTGGGCTAGTTCCTGCCACGGTGGTGGTGGCAAGAGGCCTTTCTTTCGTGGGGAGCTGCCGGCTGGACAAGACGGTGTTGGGTCCTACTGCAACTGGTGGCCTGTAATCCTGTACATCTAATCTTATCTTAAAAAGGAGGCCATCATCATGTTGGTTCTTGTACAGTCGGAGCCCCCAAGTTATTCCCCGGCGCCATTTGTTTAATTCATATGACCGCCCGGCCAGGGTAAAGGAGATATTCAGGGTGTTGATCCAACCCCCCCAGAGCCTCCTGTAGCTACCTTCCCTTGGCCTCTTAACCTGGATGAGGTCCCACGCAGGGGGCCCTTCAACCCAGTATCCAGTACCAGTCGTCTCACATCCCCATCTGGCACAGAAATACTCTTGTTCAGACCCACAATTCTTTCTGTGTCCCTGCCTATCTTTAGGGCACACATAGAACAAGGTTCTCGAAAGACGCTCACGGGTCTGTTGGTTTCGGCATAGACCTGCATCGGCAACCCAGCTCCCCTCCCGCGCGCCAGTTGGCCTTCTTGGTCCCTGAATTGTTTTCTTGGTGTCGTCTATGCTAAGCTTTGGTATGTCCCACAGTGTATGCCCTGCAGCCATGGCACAGAGATCTGGTGTTAGATCCGGCCACCAGGTCCCTGGCGGGGCTACGCTGGTGGTTGACCAAGCAGTCTGTCCAGTGTGGGGGGACATTACCCTCCAAGTTAGTCTTTTTGGGGCATGGGGGTTGCTACTTATCAGCGGCAGGCTCAGCAGGAGGAGGGCAGCGGCGAATCCGTAGCTTGAGAGGGTTGTCTGTCTTCTCTGCAGCCCATCCATGGTAGGTGTCATCTGAAGGGGGTGCTCGCTTGACGTGGGAGGCGTGGATCCAAGCAGCTACACCGTCTACCTTGACCGCTGTTGGGGTTGTCAGCAATACCAGGTGGGGTCCCTTCCACCTCGGCTCGAGGTTGGCAGCTCGATGGCGTCTGATGTAGACGAAGTCCCCAACCTGGAACTGGTGGGGAATCTGTAGTTCTCCTGGTTGGTAGAGGGCAGCCAGGGGGGTCCACACCTCCTTTTGGACAGTCTCGAGAGCCTTCAGCCTGGCAAGCAGGGATTGAGGGGTATGAGTGTCTGTGGGCACAGACCATGGGTCAGCGGACAGGGGCGGAGGGGCCCCAAACAGAACCTCGAACGGTGTCACCCCCAAGGGGCCTGGGGTGTTTCGCGCGCGGAAAAGGGCAAAGGGAAGGAGGACCGTCCAGTCTGCCACGCCAGTCTCTAAGGACAATTTAGTCATAGCCTCTTTTAATGTTCTATTCATTCTTTCTACCTGACCTGAACTCTGGGGCCTGTAAGCACAATGTAATTTCCAATCCGCCCCTAGTATCTTGGCCATTCCCTGACTTACCTGGGCAACAAAAGCTGGACCGTTGTCTGATCCAATTACCTTAGGAATTCCAAACCGTGGAAAGATGTCTTCTAAGATCTTCTTGGCGACCACAGTTGCAGTTTCTCTTTTGGTAGGGAAGGCTTCTACCCAACCTGAGAAGGTATCTATGAAAACTAAAAGATATTTATAACCGTATCGGGCGGGCTTCACTTCTGTAAAATCCACCTCCCAGTAACTCCCGGGCCGGTTTCCCCTGAGTCTCTGTCCCGTCCCGACCTGGGATGGGTGTATGTTTACTAGCTGGCATGCCTTGCATTGTCTGACTACTTCCTCTGAGAGGCGATCGAGTCCTTTGACATAATGTCCAGTGGCCCGGCTGGTGGAGCTGAGGTGTTTGGCCCCCAGGTGAGTGAGGCGATGTAGCTGTTGGAGGTAGGCGGTGGCCGCTTCCCTTTGCACTACCATCTTGTCCCCCGTGGTCCTCCAAACCCCGAGTTCGTCCTTGTGGTATTTTTCTGGCCTTTTAAACAGGTCTTCCTCTTCCTCTGGGGTGTAGAGGAGGGCCTCTGGCTGGGATACCGCGGGACCGACAGCAAGCGTAAGTAGCCGGGGCCCAAGAGCGGCTTGTCTCGCCTCAGTATCCGCTTTCCTGTTTCCCACGGCTATCTCTGAGGTCCCTTTTTGATGGCCGGGACAGTGGATGATAGCTACTTCCCGTGGGGCATGGACAGCCTCTAGGAGGTCAAGAATCTCTTGTTTATTCTTAATTTCTTTTCCTGCCGAAGTGAGGAGACCTCTCTGACGGTATATGGCCCCGTGCACATGAGCAGTGGCAAAAGCATAACGACTGTCAGTATAAATATTAGCTCGGCTGCCTTCTGCAAGTCTGAGGGCCTGGGTTAATGCGATTAATTCAGCCTTCTGGGCTGAAGTCCCTTCGGGCAGGCTACTAGCCCAAATAGTCCGGTCCCGATCAACTACAGCTGCACCTGCTACCCTCTTACCTTCATAGAGGTAGCTGCTGCCATCTGTGAACCAGGTGAGCTGAGGTCCCGACAGGGGAGAGTCCTTAAGGTCTTTCCTTGGCCCTGTCTCTTCTGCTAGGATGTCGCGACACGAGTGTAGAACTTCTTTCCCCTCAGGATCTACTTCCGGCAATAGGGTTGCCGGATTGAGGGCCACCGGGGCCCCGAAATGGACCCGATCTTCGTTTAGCAGGAGACTCTGGTAGTGGGTCATCCGAGCATTGGACATCCACCGGTCCGGCGGTTGCCGGATAATGCTCTCGAGGGTATGTGGGGCCACTACAGTCAGTTTCTGCCCCAAAGTAAGCTTGTCTGCATCCTTCACGAGCAGGGCAGTGGCTGCGATTGCTCTCAAACAGCCTGGCCACCCTCTAGCCACGGGGTCTAACCTCTTGGATAAGTAGGCCACTGGCCTTTTCCATGGGCCTAAAGTCTGAGTTAGGACCCCCCTGGCTATCCCCTTCCTCTCGTCTATGAACAGAGTAAAAGGCTTGGCCACATCTGGTAAGGCCAATGCCGGAGCAGAGAGGAGGGCCTTTTTGATGTTGTCAAAGGCCTTTTGATGAGTCTCCCCCCATTCGAAGGGATTCCCTTGTTTTGTCAGCGGGTAGAGGGGCTCTGCCAGGGTTGCAAAACCCGGAATCCAGAGGCGGCAGAATCCAGCTGTTCCCAAGAACTCGCGGACCTGTCGGGGGGTCTGTGGCCTGGGAATCTGGGTAACCGTGCTCTTCCGGGCCTCAGTGAGCCATCTCTTCCCCTCCTCTAGGGCATATCCCAAATATGTTACCCTCCGCTGACATATCTGTGCTTTCTTGGCCGAGACCCGGTATCCTAGGCGAGAGAGTTCTAAGAGCAAAGCCCCGGTACCTGCTTCACAGTCCTCTTTAGTGGCTCCTGCGAGGAGGAGGTCATCTACGTACTGGAGAAGAGTGACGTGCGGGTGGTCAGCGCGGAAGGCAGCCAGGTCTTGGTGAAGGGCCTCATCGAAGATGGTGGGAGAATTCTTAAATCCTTGGGGAAGCCGGGTCCAGGTCAGCTGCCCCGTTATCCCCGAGTCTGGGTCTCTCCATTCAAAGGCGAAGATGTTTTGACTGGCGGGATGTAACCGTAGGCAGAAGAAGGCATCCTTTAGGTCTAAAACTGAATACCACACGTGAGACGGAGGGATGGAACTTAGGAGATTGTAAGGATTGGGAACCGTGGGATGAATGTCTTGCACCCTCTTGTTGACCTCTCTTAAGTCCTGCACTGGTCGGTAGTCATTAGTTCCAGGTTTCTTTACTGGAAGGAGTGGGGTGTTCCACGGGGAGTGGCATTTGACCAAAACCCCTAGGTGCAAGAGGCGTTGGATATGGACCTTGATCCCCCTCCAGGCCTCTTTCGCCATGGGATACTGTCGCACTGCAATCGGGGTTGCAGAGGACTTGATTTCTATTATTACGGGGGGCCGTTCGACAGCCAGGCCCATCCCCGCAGTCTCGGCCCAGGCCTTAGGGTATTTATGTAGCCACTCCGCTAACCCCTCACTCTGTTGAATTCTGTCCTCAAACAGCCGGTGCTCATCTTCGAGTTGAAGTGTCAAGAGGGTAATTGGTTCCCCATGCTGGGTCAGGGTCGGCCCCCGAGGGGTGAAAGTGATCTGGGCCCCCATTTTGGTTAGCAGATCCCTCCCAAGCAGAGGTGCAGGGCACTCGGGGATGACCAGAAACGAGTGGGTTACCCGTCCCGCTCCTAAGTCTACTGTTCTTCGGGTAGTCCATGAGTATTGTTCATTTCCCGTTGCCCCTATTACCCAGGAGGTCTTCTGGGAGACCGGCCCTAGCGGTTTCTTAAGAACTGAATACTGGGCTCCTGTATCCACTAGGAAGTTGACAGGCTTCCCCTCCACCTTAAGAGTTACCCTAGGCTCGGGGAGGGGGTCCGAGCCCCGACCTCTTCAATCACTATCTTCCTGGAGTGCCAGCGCCTTTTTCGCTAGCTTCTTCGGGCACTCCCGCTTCCAATGTCCTTCTTCCTTGCAATAAGCACATTGATTCTTCCTTAACGGTGGCCTGTTGCCCAGGGCCCCTGCCTGTCTTTCTTTTCCTCTCTCCTGTGGCTTACTCCCTTCTATTGCTGCGGCCAAGATACGGGTTAGCCTTTTCTCTTCCCTTTTTTCTTTTTTCTCTTCCCTTTCCTCTCGCTCTCTCTCTCTCCGCTGCTCCTTCTCCTCCTCAGTCTCCCTCTTGTGGTATACTTTCTCTGCCTCTTTAACTAAGTCCTGGAGGGTAAAATCCTGCAGTCCCTCAAGCCTCTGCAGCTTTTTCTTAATATCTAATGCTGACTGCCCTATGAAAGCCATAGCTACTGAGGCCCTCTGCCCCTCCGAGGTGGGGTCAAACGGGGTGTACCGTCTGAACGCCTCCATTAATCGCTCGAGAAAAACAGAAGGCGGTTCAGTGGGCCCCTGTATGACCTCTCTTACCTTAGCCAAATTCGTGGGGCGCCGAGCTGCCCCTCTGAGGCCGGCCACTAGTGTCTGGCGGTAGACCTTCAGGTGCTCCCTACCTTCTGCCGTGTTGAAGTCCCAGTCCGGCCTGGCCAGAGGAAAGGCCGCATCCACCAAATGAGGGAGTAGAGTCGGCCGGCCGTCGGGGCCAGGGGCGTTCTTCCGGGCCTCCAAGAGGATCCGCTCCCTTTCCTCTGTAGTAAAGAGAGTCTGAAGAAGCTGTTGACAATCGTCCCAAGTGGGCTGGTGAGAGAACATAAGGGACTCAACCAGCCCCGTTAGACGCTGGGGATCCTCTGAAAAGGGAGGGTGGTTAGTTTTCCAGTTATAGAGGTCTGCCGAGGAGAAGGGCCAGTATTGGAGTGGCTGGAGCGGAGCCGTTTCATTATCGTCTCCGCGGGGGGGTGGAGGCCCGTATGGTCGGAGAGGGCAGGCTACGGTCGAATCTGGAGACGCGGGATGTCTCCTCTGACTCCGGGTTCCCTGGGCCGGTCCCTCTGTTGGAGGGGCGGGAGGAGGTGCTGAAGGCTCCGGTCTCTCCGGCGGCTCTGGCTGGAGAGGAGAGGGGTAAGGGGGTGGAGAGTCCAAGAGGAGAAGATCGGTTTGAGAATCTGCCAGGGGACGTTTCGTCTGATCTGCGGCGGGAGGGGCCTGGGCCACGAGAACCCGGGAGGTTCCGGATGGCAGCCAGGGTTTCAGCCAAGAGGGAGGGTTCTGGACCAGGTCCTGCCAGACGACAATATACGGCTGCTGGTCTGGATGGCCCGCCGGGCCTGATTGGAACACCTTATTCTTTACTGCAAAAATAATAGACAGGTCAAAAGTCCCGTCCGCTGGCCATCCCACGCCTAGGGCTGGCCAGTCGGATGAACAGAAAGTCTGCCAAGGACCCTTCTTAACACTGACGGAAAGATTGAGTCCCCGACTCCGGACGTCCTTCCAATGTGCCACTGTGAGAGAAAGAGGGGTGCTGCTTCCTTGGCCCATGTTACCTGGATGGGAGAGGAGGAGCAGAAGACAAAAACAAAGAACAAAAAGCGACACGACGAGACACCGGACCCACACGAATTTACACAGATACAAAATGACTGCTGAGGGACGATATCCCTCCCTGACGCTGGTCTGGCCGGACACACGAGTGCCCGTTGCCAGGCAGCCAGAAGTGACCAGGACCTCCCGGTCACCACCCGTCCCTGGGGCGTCCCCCAGGGTGACAGTTTTTCTGGTCGAAGACCCTTCAACCAGAGAAGCCGTCTCCTTACGGAGCCGGCAACCTGCCGTTCCGAAAAACCGAAACTGAGGACGAACAGAAGACAGAACGAACACTGAGCGACTCCGGAGTCTGCTTACCTCCAAGACCGATCTGGGCGCTTGAAGGGGGGTCGCCCCAAATCCCGGACGAGCCCCCAAATGTAGGGTCCCAGGACCCCCGGTGTATCCGACGGAAGAGGCGACGGCCCCAAATCAAGCGCAGAGACCAGAACTTGATGCAAGAGCAAGAGGTTTCTTTTTATTACAAGCGCGGCGCAGGGACTCGCAGCCAGACAGGCAGCAACCCGAGGGAAGTGCTGGCTGACTGGAGCCCCGAGCAATTGCAGAACACGGGTTTATAAAGGCAAAAACCACACGCAGGTGGCCGGAAAACAGGGAACTGGGTTACCAGTTAACTCATAACTCATCTTTTACAGGGACAGGTCTTTGTTATTAGTTGACTCATTTCCTAAGGGGCCAGGGTGGTCTGGTATGCGCAGGCCGATCCCGAGGAGTGATAAGATAACTATGCTATGACCAGATCAGGGCGCCAGAGCTTTACGGGAAAGGTCAGGAGGGGGAAGTTCTCTTTAATCTTTACATTAACCAGAGCTTACTGGAAAAGCTGGTCCAGGGGGAAAGGGGGGGGTTTTTCAGCGGCCTTACACCATGGGGACCCTTAGAGTTTAGGAGAAAGTAAAAAGTTCATGCTAGAGAAGGGGCATGGGTTTGCTCTAGAACAGTGGTTCTCAACCTGTGGGTCACAACCCCTTTGGGGGTCAAACGACCCTTTCACAGGGGCCGCTTAAGACCATCGGAAAACACATATATAATTACATATTTTTTTGTGATTAATCACTATGCTTTAATTATGTTCAATTTGTAACAATGAAAATACATCCTGCATATCAGATATTTACATTGCGATTCATAACAATAGCAAAATTACAGTTATGAAGTAGCAACAAAAATAATTTTATGGTTGGGGCTCACCACAACATGAGGAACTGTATTAAAGGGTTGCGGCATTAGGAAGGTTGAGAACCACTGCTCTAGAAGGAGCCCCCATTGTGTCTTTGTCTTGAAGCTTTTTTTATCCTTTTATCTGTGGGCAAGAATCTTAAGGGAGGGTTTCAGCAGAATATTCATTAGCATTCCAGGTGTGCTTTTAATATGCTGATGCATCAAAGGAGCCTATAGGGGAGTTTGGGATTATTCTTTGGTCTGCTTATTGTTTTACTTTTATCTTGGGTATGTCTGGGTTTAATGTGGTTTTTGTTATTTGTTCCTCTGACTTAAAATCTGTCCTTGAGTTTAGCCCTTACAAATGGCATTAATTGAGTCTTTGTTCTTTATCTCCCCAACCAGGGTGATTCTCTTCCTAGGGAGGGGAGTATAATCCATTCACTCTCAAGTGTCCTTAAGGAAGATAAGGTCTTTTGGTTTACTAGCTGGCTGTAAATTCAAACTACTTGCCCAGAGATTTTCCAAGTCTTTTACAGTCCTGCCACAAGAACATTTACATTAGCCAATAACTGGGTAACTTATCTTGCTATTAGCAATGTGCCCTAACTGGATAGTCTCTCCTCAGTTAGTACATGTTTTGTTGTTAAGTTACACAAGGAAATAATGGAAGATTTCTGAAAGGGCGAGGACTACGCCCTCCATCTTGCTCCAGGGTAAGGGCTATGCCCTCCATCTTACCCTGGATCCTCCAGTTTTGGGCAGCCATGTGCTCGGCAAGGCTTCTTCCCAGAAGCCCAAGCCTCTGCTAGCCACACCCAGGGCTTCTTTAAACTAACCAATGACAATCAAGGGAAGTGCGCGCCATAGATATAACCACAGCCTGTGTAACAAGACACCGACTTGCGCCTGGCCAATTGGCAGGGCCCACAGTCCTCTCTCCTCCCCTTACTCCAACTCCCTATAAAACCCCTCTTCCCACAGGGCTAGCTCTCTCTGCCACTTGCTGCTGCGTCAGTAAGGAGGGTAGGGGAGCCAAGCCCGGGTTTGAATAAAGACTCTTATGCTTTTGCATTGGACATGGCTGGCTCCCTGGTGTAGTCTCATGGGGATCCTGAAATCTGGGCATAACATTTGGGGGCTCATCCGGGATCCCCAAGACCATCGAGGGACCCCCATCCGGAGAGTCTGACTGACCGCGCTAGGTGTCTGTGTCGTTGTGTGTTCTGTTCTGTTCTGTGCGAGCTCGTTTCTGAAATCTGTAGTGCCCGAAACGGTCTAGGTGGATGCACTGGAGGACCTCGGGCAGGAGAAGTCAGAGGACACTCTGATCCTCCATCTGGAGGGATGCAGAAACCCCTAAATCTGAGACAAGGTGGGTCGCTCCCGCCGGTTGGCGTATGGCCATCGTCTACCTTCTGGTTTTGCTTCCACGGAGTTGGAAGACTGTACTATCGGGCCCTTAGTTGTCTGTGTTTGTGGTTTTTTTTTCTGTCTTATTTTGTGGACTTGCTGGATGGATGTTATGGGACGGACTCAGATTGCTCCTTTGGGTATTGTGATTGATCATTTAAAGGGGATTGGGGGAGGCTTTAGAGCTCCCTCAGGAATTGGGAAATTGTTAGGAATTGGATGAATCATTTAAACTCTGAATGACTGGTGAAAGTGTGTGAGTGTAGAGGGAGGGGGGCCTGCCCTCTCTCCTCCTTTGTGTGGCTCCACGACTTCGGTCAGGTGGGCATCTGAGTGAGGATCTGTGAAAACAGGTCACTCCTTCCCCAAGTAAATGCGTCTGGGATTTCTGTGCAAGTGTAAGGAGAAGAGATGGCTTAAAGCTAATGCGCGCATAGTTCAATTTTGGATAGAGTTTTGAGCTGGAGTCTCTTTGCAAATGTGCAGGATGGAGCCCAAGACTGATTATTTACCCAAAGGAAAAAAAGATGCTAGCTAGATTCTAGCAGAAAGATTGGCATTTCCATAATAAAGAACAGTTTTTAAATGCTAATGAAGGGTGTTAAGGCTGGCTTCCCAAGGCAATTTCTAATGAAGGAAGGGGCTAGTTGCTTCCCACCTGTAGCAAAATCTTAAAAGAAAGAATGTGGTCAATTTACATCTCAAAAGACCAGGTAGGCCAGAACCTGTTTTGCAAGGCTCAAGTGTGGTTTTCCAGAGCCGCTTGAAAGTAAAAAGTAAAGTTTACTCTAATTTGCCTCATGAGAAATCTAGAGGACAGAATTAAATCTGTTGGTTAAGTATGTCTTGCATTTTTAAAGTTTATTCTTAAAGATGTTATTGATTGAGAAATGCTGAATATTTGACTTGCCAGCTAAAAGTTTAAGATTGGGATTGAATTGGGAAAAATTATGTAATTGTGGTAACTAAATGCCTCTGCTTATTGGTCTGATTGAGAAGGGGGGATTGATTTTGTGACCTCAACTGAAGATTTTTGATGCAAGGACCAGTTTAAATTTAATTGATATTCTTTAAAATGATTATAAAAGGTATAAACAGCTAATGAAATCTCTGTTTGTCTGCAATACAGCCACCATTTTGAGCTGCATGACTTGGCAGCTGCCATGTCAGCCACATGGCTTGCCACTCCCCTTGGGGCTGCCATCTTGAAACAGCAGAGGCCACTCCCTCTGATTCAGCCAGAAAGGAATGTCTCACTGAGGCAGGATGGAATTTCAGGGGTGGAGCTTTAAGGCGGAGTTTTGCTGCAAAAATGTGGATGGGGCAGGAAGTGTGCTTGCCTAGTGGATTTATTTTTAAGCTAATCTCTTAAATCTAGAAAACCCTGCTTTCCTTAAACTAAGGACAATTAAAGGTTATGTCAAAGTCTTTAAAAGGAACTGATAGCAGTAATCCAATTTCTAAAGTCTGTGGTTTCATACTGATCTTAGAGGGCACATTTTTCCTTTGCCTGGGAGGGACAGCGCAGCTGTCCCAGGGTCAGGGGGCCCGAGTTAACTTATCAACTCAGTGTTCTGGAGACCAAGGATGTGCCTAAGTTTAACCTGGGTTACCCAAGGACTCTAGGTAATATGTTTACCCAAAACTGTGGTTTGGATTGCATGCTGTCTCTGCTTCTGTAAATTGATCTGTCTTTATTGCTTAAATATGTATCTTTTTTGTTTAAAATTGTTTAACGAGTGAAATTTCTGTTTATGTCTCTTAAAAATATGAATGTATTGCAAATCTAAGGCTGTTTGTTTGCTAAGGACTTTGATTTGCTAAAAGGTATTTGTGGCTTTTCTAGTCTGATTGAGACATTTAGGGGTGGGGCTCACAGTTCCTCAGGGCAGAGATTTTATGAGCCCCCCCCCACCTGTGCTGAGTTAAATAATACAGGCCAGTGTCATTTGGCTTGCTGGTGAAAGGAAGGCAACTGGGCCCTAGAATCTGTAAAAATGGCTGGAAATGAAGATGGTTACTGTATTGAAAGGGTTCGATACCCGTAGCTGCTAGCAAAGAAGGGGCTGATATCCCCTTCTAGCGCGCTCCCTTGAAAGAGGCCTGGTTGCTGCTTTGCCACAAAGGGAACTGGTAGAAAGGCAAGAAATCAGAGCGCTTTAACTAATAAACAGGGTTAACAAAAGGGCACTCTCCCTGAACCTGGAAGCCATCCGGACTTTGAAGTCCTCCAAGAGAGAAGGAATCTGACTCAGTGACTGGCCGAAACCTTATTGGTTTGGGAGAACTGGAGGCTGCATATCGAACTTACAGACTGCAGTTTGCTGGGCAGAGATCCAAGCCCAGTTGTATAGAAGTTGAGCTACCAGTGTGCAGAAAAACAACTTTCTCCCATGCCAGAATACATTTTAAGGAAATTGGACAGAGTGTGTTTGTTGCTAGAAAGAAAAAGCTACCTTTAGGCAGTTAAAGAAGGCCCTCCTAGGTGCTCTGGCCCTGGGCCTAACAGATATCATGAAGCCCTTTCATCTCTTTGTAGATGAACACAAGGGAATAGCAAAAGGGGTCTTGACTCAAACTTTAGGCCCCTGAAGCTGCCCAGTGGCTTACTTGTCTAAGAAGTTAGATCCTGTAGCTGCCGGCTGGCCGCCATGCTTGAGAATTATCACGGCAACAGCGCTTTTAGTCAAGGACGCTGACAAACTAACCCTGGGCAGTAAATCTGGATTACAACCCCACATGCCATTGAGGGAGTCAAGAGCTATCTCTCTCCTTGAGAGGGCTCCAGAGGGTGCACGAGGAAATTTGGCCGCGCATCTGTGCCATCTACGAGACCAGCCCAACCCCAGCTCCTTATCAGCACAGGCCAGGAGATTGGGTCTACGTCAGAAGGCACCACTGGGAGACCCTCGAGCCATGTTGGAAGGGTCCCTACACTGTGGTGCTGACGACCCCCACCACTCTCAAGGTAGATGGCGTCGCGACCTGGGTCCATCACAATCACATCCGGTCAGCAGACCCATCCGTGATCCGGGAAGACTTCATCACCAAATGGAGTGTTGATCGAGATCAATGCAACCTGCTCAAGCTCAAGCTACGGCGTGCTCGACCTGCCTGATGCTGGTAACATTGCTCGCGATCACTCCTGCTACTGGGAGCCCCCACAATACCATATAATAGACTTAGATGATGCCTGCATCTTCATGGACATGGCTCCAAAGAGAAAAGGACAATTTATAGGAAGGTCAAGAATAGACTTTAGTAAGATTTGACTGCCTGAAGCGGCCATGATGCCAATATTATGTTTCATTTTATTGATATGTTATATTGATCTTTGATTCTCTTGCAGGTTTGAATGTATGTTGGCTATCCTGGAAGGGGACTGTGTGGGATGACCCCCCAAAAGTAAAGGGTGTCTAGCTTCCAAGAGGGCAGGTGCCCAACTGGGCAGGGAAGAGTGCCCATCAGGTTTTGGTCTCTGTTGAGAGACAGTTGAAGGTTAGCAGCCTGTATACTGTCTTTCAGGCCTGCGTAACCATGCCCATGTAAGGTCTGAGGCATGGTTATGCATAGAAAGAAGGTTTAATGCCAACAGTTACTGTTTTGTTATAACTCTGAAGAATCCATGAAAAGGAATTGGCAAGGGAAGTCAGAAAATCTTAGAGCAGATCAGTATATTTTTCTCCTTATATAATTCCTCTGAAATATTGGCAATGCTAAATAAGTCATGGCAATACATTTCTTTGCACAGATCCAATAAGACTAGTTCCTAATAGTGGTTTTATTAACAGAAAACTTTGACTGGAGTATCATGTTTAAAGAGCCCTGTCTGAGCTCTAAAGACTTGATACCAATAAGAGTGCCACAGGAAAGCCTGGTATCCTGCTTGGGAGCCCTGAAGATGGCTGGCGCTGGAGCATCAGGCCCATACCCTACCATCACTGGCGGTTGGTAAGAGTAGAAGGGGAGCAATAAGAATGCCTCTGCATCCCTGTGGAACCCCCACTCACTCTGGGCCACAACGAGTAAGAGGGCTACTGAGATGGGCCTTAAAGCCTGAAGCGTGGGCTCAGGTGGAGTTGCTACAGGTGAGGGATTCACCTAACTCAGCAGATACTGCAGGCAGGCCTGATGGCAGCTGGATGGCTTGGCTTCCTAGCCCTATGGGGCACATTAAGATTCAACCATGAGATTCCAGCAAAAGTGGTCGGTTACCATTCCTGTTGTGTTTATGCAAACATCAGGCCAAATTGAATACAGTAGATAAATTAATCTTGATTTGGTTTTTTGATAGCCATGGGGGAATTTTAAGAAGAAAAATCCTATTTCAATAGAAGTTGTTAAAGCTAAAATGGTTTCTTTCCCTTCCACTGGACCATTTGTTAAGCATATAGGGATAGTTCAGTTGATAGTTCTGTGTGCCCAGTACGGGCCTCTAGCAACGGTGAAATAGAAATACAGTCCGTCTCATGATTGAGCCGGAAGTTCCAAGACAAAGAGGGGAATGAAAGGGCGAGGACTACGCCCTCCATCTTGCTCCAGGGTAAGGGCTATGTGCCCTCCATCTTACCCTGGATCCTCCAGTTTTGGGCAGCCATGTGCTCGGCAAGGCTTCTTCCCAGAAGCCCAAGCCTCTGTTAGCCACACCCAGGGCTTCTTTAAACTAACCAATGACAATCAAGGGAAGTGCGCGCCATAGATTTAACCACAGTCTGTGTAACAAGACACCGACTTGTGCCTGGCCAATTGGCAGGGCCCACAGTCCTCTCTCCTCCCCTTACTCCAACTCCCTATAAAACCCCTCTTCTCACAAGGCTAGCTCTCTCTGCCACTTGCTGCTGCATCAGTAAGGAGGTTAGGGGAGCCAAGCCCGGGTTTGAATAAAGACTCTTATGCTTTTGCATTGGACACGGCTGGCTCCCTGGTGTAGTCTCATGGGGATCCTGAAATCTGGGCATAACATTTTCAAACCTATTAATGGATGTTTAATGGTGGTGAAGACTGCTCAATTTATATGTTAATATAAAGCTTTAAGATTTGGTCTGGTAATACTTTTCTTTTTTTAAGAATCATTTTCTGTATGAACACCCCAGAAAACATTGTATTTATTGTGCTATTTTAAGTTTTCTGCTCTATTTTCAAGGACTATTTTTTTTTTATTACAAGTTACAGAAAACAAAATTAAGCACAAAAGGAAATATATTGGAAGCATCCTAGGAACCTTACAAAACATCCAAATATGAAAAGAGAAAGAACAAAGGATGGTCAATACTCTATAAGTATTTATATCAGTACTCTGCAGTTTAATCTTTCTCATTTAAGAATGACTTTCTATCAGAGTAAAAAAAAAACATATTTAAACTTCACACTATGTCTTGCTTCTTGTGGAAGCCTAGAGAGATAATTTGCCATATTTGCTCAAACCCAAATTTAAAATCCTAGGGAAGATTGAAGGAAATATTGCCCACAATTCATGAGTGTTATCTTTCAGAAAAAAATACTGCCAAACAAGATATTGGCAAACTGTTAATGAGAACTAGAAATAGCTTTGAGAATATAAAAAATAAACAAATTAAAGTTACATAAATTATAAAAAATGTTTTGAGAAGCAAATATATTCTCTTAGAAGTGTATCAGTGCTAAATATGTGCCAATGCAAAAGCTGTTTATTCTGTATAAATTCAATTAATATTGTTTTTCCTTAGAGTAAAGGGAGCTAATTAAATTTCTATAGTGACTATTCCATTTTTACAATGCAGCTGACTTAAAAAAAAGTGAGAGATCTACAGGCAAATAACATTTTTAAATAAAACAATCTTACATATTATATTTTACTTTCAAATTCAAAGAAATATTACTATATAACATATATCAACCCAATTTTAGTTATATTATTTCACATTTATTTTGGTCTTTTAAAAAACAAAAAATAATCTTATCATTTGGATTTGCAATATTTTACAACTGACTTTGTTAACAGCAACTGAACATGTTAGCACAGCTGTTTTTTCATATATAACACAAAATGTAGAATAAACTTGGAATTTGGTTTAATTTTTGGGGGGTGGGAAGAATCTGCATAAGTTCTTTCTTTAATCTATTTTATTTTTGGAGAGGTTGTGTTATAATGTACCCTGTGAATCACAGAAGGACGCCTCAAGAAGTTGAATTAGAGTCACATTTATTGCAATCCGGGACTATGAGGGGCAATTCCCTGTTATGCCCAGATTTCAAGATCCCCAAAAGACCACCACCAGGGAGCCAGCCAAGTCTGATGCAAAAGCAAAGAGTCTTTATTCAAACCCTGATTTGGCTCCCAGCCTCTTTACCGATGCAACGGCGAGATGAGAGAGCTTGCCCAGTGGGAAGAGGGGTTTAATAGGGGGGTTGGAGTAAGGGAAGGAGCGATGACTGTGGGCCCTGCCGATTGGCCAGGTGCAAATCGGGGTCTTGTTACACAGGATGTGGTTGTGTCTATGGCGTGCAAGCCCCTTGATTGTCATTGGTTAGTTTAAAGAGCAGAGGCTTGGGCTTCCGGGAAGAAGCTCCTTGCCAAACACATGGCTGATGGCTGCTGCCTAAATATGGAGGATCCTGAGTAAGATGGAGGGCATAGCCCTCGCCCTTTCATTCCCCAGTTCTCATAGTGATAAGATGGTGGCAAAACCAGACTAATATAGGCAGAGATCACAAAGGTATTGATTACATCTCAAGGTTTGGAATGAGGAACCTGGTTTGCAAAAAGCAGTTTACAGAAGCAGAATTAAGCATGTTAATTATAGTTTTGGGTCTCGGAGTCACTGAATTGACAGAAATACATTATCTAGAGCCCTCGGGTCTGGAATGGGGAACCTAGTTTGCAAAAAGCAGTTTAAACAGCATGTTATAAACACATTATCTAGAGCCCTTGGGTAACCTGGGTTAAACTTAGGCATGGTATCTAAATTACAGTTTTGGGTCTAGAGCCCTCTGACCTTGGGATAACTGTGCTGTCCTTCCGAGGTAAAGGAAAAATGTGCTTTCTAAGACCAATATGACCACAACCCATAGGATATTCACATTACAATCAATAAGGCATTTAATAAAATGGGATGATTTCTATAATTCAGAAAATCAAAATAACCTGTCCATTGTTAAAGCAAATAGGTACCATACATCATTCTCCACTGGTTTTATGTACATGAGTCAAATCATGGACTCATCTTCATTAGTTAGGGGATTGTACTGCCCCCTAACTACAAGTAGTTTGACTGAATTATTTTTTCTAAACTGCCTGCTCTCCTGTTCCCTTGACATCTAGCCCAAGGGTCATCAAACTATGGCCTGCGGGCCACATGCAAATACAAATATTGTATTTGTTCCTTTTTTGTTTTTTTACTTCAAAATAAGATATGTGCAGTGTGCATAGGAATTTGTTCATAGTTTTTTTTTTAAACTATAGTCTGGCCCTACAATGGTCTGAGGTACAGTGAACTGGCCCCCTGTTTAAAAAGTTTGAGGACCCCTGATCTAGCCCCACTTGGCCCTGGACTTTCTCACTGGTTAGAAAAAAATGTTCTTACAGTTACCAAGTGCCCTAGTGCCACGGTCCCCGTCAGTACTGTCTTCACTGAAGTCCAGTTCCACTCTTGCAGACGTCGAGCCTCCTCCTGGCTTGCGTGGAGCCCAGGCTAGGGATCTCACGGGTGAGGCAGTTGGCTGCTGGGATCAAGGCTGTTTCCAGGTGCAGGATCTGGGAGTGGTGTAGCCAGGTCTGTATGCCGTCAGCAGGGCAACAGTGAATAGTCCTTTCCAAGTTGGGGTTGTGCTGGGCTGCATATCTGGTGCTTTGGCCAGATGGGTCATGCTGTGCTGTCTGTTCCTAAAACACATAGGTAGGAAGGTACTGACATCAGGCCAGGACTTGAGATATGGTCTCATGGCCCCTTCCCAGCACGCAGGCCTTCTTTCTCAGAAGGCCCGGAAGTCTCATTCTAAATTTGGGAGACAAAGGACTGGAAAAAGTATAAATAAAGAGAGTTTCCTCCATATTGGGGGGCCCAGAATTTGAAAGACACATTTTTCTCTGGGCCTCCACAAAATTTAATAATAAAATGTAACTCTTGCAGTCAACACTGCAGTTCAGCCTCTGCTTTGGCAGGGTGCTATAACTGTAGTCAGCTGGCCAGCTTAATAAAGGCTCTTAAATTTAAATTCTGAGTCGGTGGTCTATCTCGCTTAAGTGAACCCATAACAGGGTGAGTCCTTGGGTCCTGAAATTCTTTACCCACGCTGAGTCCCCAGGCTGGAAAGGATGTATACAGGGTCCGAGGTGGGCACTGGCAAGGTGTCTCGAACAAGCTTATGGGTGGCTCTCTGGGTATACTGCAGAGCCTGCAAGGACTTGAGCAAGGAATGGTTATGACTTTCAGCTTTTAATTCCTCCCCTAACTTTGGGCAGGATAAGGGGAGGTTTACCAAACATGATTTCAAAAGGAGAGAACCCCTTCTGGTTGGAGGTACACCTGGCCTGTAAGTAGGCAAAGGGCAGGAGGTTGGTCCAGTTTTCACCGGTTTCTGGGATAAATTTAGTAAAAGTACTTTTAGAGTCCTGTTCATACCTGCCCTGAATTTGTGGCCGGTATGCACAATGGAGTTTCCAATTTATGCCTAAGACCTTAGCTGTACTTTGAGATACCTTGACTACAAGGAAGGGCTGTTATCTGATCCTATGACTGCTGATAGCCCCAATCTAGGTATAATCTCCTGGAGTAATTTCTTGACCATTATAGAGGCAGTTTCTGTCCTGGTGGGCTAGACTTCAACCCATCCCGAGAAGGAGTCTATAAACACTAGAAGGTACTTATACCTTAATGCTGGTGGCTTAATCTCTGTGAAATCCACCTCCCAATGCTCTCCTGGGGAGTTTATCTGGGCCCGAATTCCCAGGGGGACCCTCTTACCTTGCTTAGCATTTACCTGTGATCTGCCTCACAAAAGTTCAGAAGTCTTGGTGACACCTATGTGGGTAGCCTGGTGTAACTGGGCTACTAAAGTCTGACCTAGAGCCTCTGGGACCAACAGTCTGCCATCTGGTAGAGTCCACCAAGCATTTGGCCCTCTGGTAGCTTGCTTCTGTTCTGTCAATTCCTCCTCTTGTAAAGGCCCCACTGGTTTTTGGGCGGCTTCCTTGGCAGGTTGGTACTGGGTGACCCTGGTGTTTGAAATCCATCTCTCCGGAGCACCTCGAAGGAGGGCTTCCACAGCATGGGGTGTTGTCAGGGCTAGTTACTGGCCCAAAATCAGCTTATCTGCCTCCTTTACCAGCAATGCTGTGGTGGCCACTGCCCAGAGGCATGCTGGCCAACCTGAAGCCACCGGGTCTAGTCTCTTAGACAGATAGGCCACAGGTCTCTTCCCGGGACCTAGAGTCTGGTTGAGAACCCCTTTGGCAATGCACCTTACCTCACTCACATAGAGGTGGAAGGGCTTCCTGACATCTGGCAAGGCTAGGGCAGGTGCTGAGACGAGAGCCTTCCTTAGCTCCTCAAAGGCCCATTTTCCACTTCGGTCCAGTTTAGCAATCTCCGCGAACGCCAGTATCCACAGGCGGTAGTATCCAACTGCCCCTAAGAATTCCCGAACCCAAGCTGGAGTGGCAGTGGCTTGCATTTGGACTACTACAGGTGCTTGATGACACAGGGGGTAGCTTGATGACACTGCCCAAACCATGGGAAAGAGACGTTTCCCCAAGTAAGCAGAGTCACCTTGGGCCTTTCCTGCAAGAGATATTCATCTGAGAGAGGACAGGTTAGAAGAATGCGGCCAGGGGAGGATGGGTCTGGGCCTGGGTTCCTTGGATCCACAGTGAAGTGTGCTCCATCTCCCTCAAAGGAAATGGTGGCTTGCAGCTTCTGTAAGAGATCACGTCCAAGAAAGGGGTACGGGTAAACTGGAATGATCAGAAACGAATGTGTTACCGTGTTCTTTCCAAGGTCCACAGTCCTCTTTGATGTCCAAGGAAAAGGGCAGTTTGTCCGGTGGCTCCCTGGACTGATGTCTTCTTAGATGTTTCAGGTCTCATTGGCTCTGTCAAGACTGAATAGGCTTCTCCAGAATACACCAGGAAACTAACTGGGAGTCCTATAAAAATGATTATTCTGGGCTCTAAGGGGTTCAAGGAAAAGGAGTCCTGGCCCTATTAGTTCCCTTCCCTGGGTGTAAATCCTTCAGAGCCTGGGTTTTCCCTCAGCCTTCCGCTTTCCTTTGTTAACCTCCCAGGGTATTCTCTCTTCCAGTGCCCTTACTTCCTACAATAGGCATACTAATGCCTTCCTAGTGTGCTGCCAGACTTTTCTTTCCTTTAGTCCTATTTCTCTTCCATGGTGTCCCTATTGTTAAAGACTTTCTGGGCTACCTCTACCAGCTGTGACAGATTCATTCCTTCAAATCCTTCTAATTTTTGGAGTTTCTTTTATAGCCCGAATCTAGCTACTGCCTTTTTAAGGCACTCCCCCCCACAAACCCCCAAGAGAACACGGTGAAAAGTGTCCAAGGAGGCCTTGTCCCAGGGGGTTCTTGGGTCTTATTGGGGCACTGGGAGGCACAAGGAGGCACAGGGAAATTTTCCTCCTCACCACCTACTCAAAATAACCCCTCGGGGGATGAGAGGCAATTACAACCCCAGTGAGCAGAGGGTGCGGTAGATGGGAGCCAGATAGGTGGAGGCGGGGAGCTTGGTGCAGGTCCCCAGGTGACCAGTGGAGGTGCTCCTGCCGTGGGGGAAAGGCATTTTCATCTGGCAGTCCTTTTCTCTCTGTTCCCCCTGGAAAAAGCGCTTGCCTCCAGCCAGCAATGGTGGCATGTTGGGGGCCAGTGGCCCTTATGCTGGCCAAGGGGAAACACTCCCTGCATATTACAAAGTGCTCCTGTGGCAGTGGGTTGGGTACCAGGCCCCTGACATCGTACCCGTCCCCTGTGACAGAGCAGCGATCAGGTCTCTCCCAAGGGAGCACACTGGAAGGGGATATCAGCCCCTCCTCTGCTAGCAGCAACAGGTACCGAACCCTTTCAGTACATTTGACCAGCTTCATTCCCTCCCACCTTTACAGGTTCCAGGGCCCATTGTTTTCCTTTAACCAGCAAGCCAAATAACACTGGCCTGTATTATTTCCCATTGTGAGTTAGAGGAAGACAATTCCTGTGGAAGAAAATGACTCTTAGTCAGCTTGGAAAAGAAGGCAGAGGATGACAAGGGTGTGCAGGGAAATTTTACTAAAAGCCTGGAGGATCTCCTGAAAGATCCTCAATTCAGCACAGGCAGGGGGCAGGACCCATAAATTCTCTCTGCCCTGAGGAATGTCCCAATCAGACTAGAAAAGCCACAAATACCTTTAAATCTATTCTAGAATTCCAAAATTTCAACCCAACACAGAAATATCACAGAGAAAATCAAAGTCCCTAGTACACAAACATAGACAGAAATTTTTACTAGTTAGGCGGGCCGATTCCACCTCTGACAGAGAGCAAGCACCCTTTGGGAAAAGAACCCAGCAGCCATCCGGGGGTGTTTTGCTATCGGTCAGAGCACTCAGCCTTAAATCAAACATGTTTTTTTGTTTTATTTCCCCTCAGACTTCCACACTTACATGAACAAATAATTATACATAGGTAGACATACAAACATCAAATAAACATCCACACTTGCACCCTTTCAGTGAACAAGTACTTTTACAGTTGTGGGATCTTGAGCAGATAACAAGAAAACTGCCCAAGTCCCCTGATGGGGGCCTGACAAGAACAGATGTGGGGGCCTTTGGCTGGGGGGTATAAAGTCTCCATTCTTCCTCCCTCGTCACTGCTAAGGACAGGATCCTTGGGGAGGTCTCTTCACCTAGGCAAGGCTGTGCTGAGCCATCTGGGGCAAAAGTGGTTTCTGCTTCTATTTTGGCTAAAAGGTCTCTGCCCATTAGAGGGACCAGGCCAACTAGAAAATACAGGAGTTCATGAACCACCTGGTGGCCGCCTAACTGACATCAGTGGGGGCAGCAAAACAGTCTGCAGCTGTGGTCCTGGTTGCTTCAATAATGGTGATTTCCTGCCCTGAGAGGGGAGCTACCTTCTGAGTAACTACTGAGTGCTCTGCCTCTGTATCAACCATAAAGTTCACAGTCTGGCCCCCGATTTTCATTTCGACCATCGGCTCATGGGGGCCCAGTTGGAAAGAGCCCAGTCTGTCCTAGTCAGAGTCAGCTGTTGCCAGTCCAAGGAGGTCTGCCTCAGGCGGCTCTGGCCAATAGCGCCTGGGTGGTTTGGATGGCCTTTCCAGCTTCTTCTGGCCTGCTCTTGCCCTGCCTGCCTCTTCACTCCTGCTACTAAACCTTACTCTGTCCCTTCTTACACACGCAGAACCGGACCCAAGGTGGCAGGGTTTGAGCAATTTTAAAATTCCTTAACATACATTCTAAGACAGTCGAGTTGTGAGGAGGAGCTATTTCCCATGCTGCAGGGAGGGACCCGGTTGCCTCCTTCTTAAAAAATACCTGAATAACAGAACTAATCAAAATAAGGCTTATAAGGCTTATTTTCTAACTTCGCTTGTCCTTAGGTGTGGACAGTAAATGACACTAATCCGATTGACATAAACTATTTAACCTTTGTTTAGGGAGGCAAATGCAAAGCATTTACTCCCAAGTGTCCTTGGTTTAGGGAATATGGGATTTCTGCTCAGTTTCCCTATTCTAGTTGTCCCAGCTTACTGGCCTATCATCCATTCAACTTTCTGTCAACATTTCTCTTTTCCTTCTCATCATATACACCACCTTCACAAATTTCACACTTTCAAATTAGCCTTCAAAACTTCTTTCTATGTCCTTCAAAAATGCATAACCATGCCTCAGACCTTCCATTAAGTAGTTCTTGCTACCTTCCTCCATCACACCAAAGCTGTACATTCCAGTTAGTTAGAACTCTTAGCCTTAATTTTTAGGTGACATGTAAATAATTAACATTCCTCAGATTAGCAATACATTCATATTTTTAAGAGACACAAACAGAAATTTCACTAGCTAAACAATTTTAAACAACAAAGACACATATTTAAACAATAAAGACAGATAACATTCCCCATCCACCACGAAAAGTCAGGAGATGTTCAGAAGGTTTTTTTTCAAAGGAAACAAAACAAAACAGAAACAAACAAAAACACTTTTACACAGGCACGCACCACATTTACACCACAAAATACCAACAAATCAGTTTCTTAGATCAGAAATCCATTCACACAATCCCACAAAAGTTAAAGAGGAAGGAAAGAACCATTCAATGTCCTCCAAGAGGATTTCGGCGAAACAACAAAATCGACAGACTAAACACATTGGACTCACAAACAAAAACATAAACCAAAAAACTCGCAAACAAACAAATCCAAAACCAGAAAGGCTCACAAACAAACAAACAAATCCAAAACCAAAAACCAAGAAACCAAGGCCAGAAGTACCCTCTGACATCTCAGGGGTACCAAGGAAGGAGAAGTTAGGCTGCGTCCAGCCCTTCTCACAATCCACCACCAGTGACAGGTCCCAGAATTCCAGAGCTTACCTCTAGAGGTTTTTCAGGTGACTCCAATGAATTTTTTGTAGGGATGGGCAAACGTCCCCTGCCCGTTCGCTGGATTCGAAGGGAGTTCTCCGGGGCCCTGGAACTTCTCAGGTTGTGCACCCCTAGAGACCCCTCAGTCTCCACGAACGGCTCAGGAGAGGTTCGGCCTCCCTTTGCATCCAAAACAGCACCCCTAAGGGTCTGCATCTCACTGGAGCCTCCAAATGTTGTAATGTACCCTGTGAATCACAGAAGGATGCCTCAAGAAGTCAAATTAAAGAGTCACATTATTGCAATCTGGGGCTATGAGGGGCCATTCCCCAAATCTCATAGTGATAAGATGGTGGCAAAACCAGACTTATATAGGCAAAGATCACAAAGGTATTGATTACATCTCAAGGTTTGGAATGAGGAACCTGGTTTGCAAAAAGCAGTTTACAGAAACAGAATTAAACATGTTAATTATAGTTTTGGGTCTCAGGATCACTGAATTGACAGAAATACATTATCTAGAGCCCTTGGGTCTGGAATGAGGAACCTAGTTTGCAAAAAGCAGTTTAAACAGCATGTTATAAACACATTAACTAGATACCCTGGGTAACCTGGGTTAAACTTAGGCATGTTATCTAAATTACAGTTTTGGGTCTAGAGCCCTCTGACCTTGGGATAACTGTGCTGTCCTTCCGAGGTAAAGGAAAAATGTGCTAAGACCAGTATGACCACAACCCATAGGATATTCACATTACAATCAATAAGGCATTTAATCGAATGGGATGATTTCTATAATTCAGAAAATCAAAATAACCTGTGCATTGTTAAACAAAGCAAATAGGTACCATACTTCAGTTTTAGAAAGGTATAAAAGACATCAAATAAAGGAGAATAGAAGATGGCAACTAGTGGGGCTGCATTGAGGGAGAGAGTGAGTAAATGTGTGAGAGGAGCATGAGTGGACATGTGTGGTGTGTGTATGTATAAGTGGGGGACAGGTTGGTCTTGCAGGAGTCTCAGGGACTGGAATATTGGGCTCTCCTGAACAGGGAGCCCCTGATACTGCCACAGGCACTCTCAGGTCAGTGATGCTTTGGCACAGAGCCCACACCATATTGAAGGGAGTAGCAGCAGAGGCCATAAGTGCAGCCACACCAACAACCAGACTGCCCTCAGACACTATACCAAATGTGTGCAGGGAGCCACTTACCAGACATAACCCCTGTGGTACCACCACAGGTCCCCTGCAGTGAGTGGTGCCCTACTGCACTGCCAGCTACGTGATGCCCAAAGTTACTGAAGGCCAGAGAGACCTCCCACACTGCGAATCAATGCCTGAGGTCCTGGACCAGCTCTACCAACCCTGGGCACCAGAACCCCAGTGCTCCCTGACTCAATGGTCTAGAACAGGGGTGGGCAAACTTTTTGACTCGAGGGCCACAATGGGTTCTTAAACTGGACCGGAGGGCTGGAACAAAAGCATGGATGGAGTGTTTGTGTGAACTAATATAAATTCAAAGTAAACATCATTACATAAAAGGGTATGGTCTTTTTTTTCAATAGTTTTATTCATTTCAAACGTCCGGATCCAGCCCCCAGGCCGTAGTTTGCCCACGGCTGGTCTAGAACCTGAGTTGTGAGTGCAAGGCAGAGGGAACTCTGCACCCCTTACCGCCCAGCCTTCAGGACTGCACCAACTACACACCTGCTGCAAGCTTGGGAACCGCAACCCGGAGCCTCACACAGTCTCAAAGTCAGCTCCTAGGGTGCTGGCCAGGGTCATTTAGTCCTGCGCCCACCCAACCCCTATGACAGCACTGGTGGTACTGGCCAGGGACTCTTGCCTGATGCCTTGTCAGGCCCCCAGGACCAGGCTAAAAGGGAAATCCAGAAGGTACTAGGGCACACCCTGTCCCAGACACCAGGGCCCTTCAGTGAATTGCATGTCAGAGGGCTCTGCAGCTTCACAGACAGTTGCACACCAGGGTATCTGTGCACTTGTCCCCAGCTGACCCTGAGGACCTGCATCAGACAACTGAGGTACCAGAACCGTGGAGGAAGGGAATACAACTCAGAGCAGAGATATTAAACACATGAGACTCAAGGTGAAAGAGCGAGGGCTATGCCCTCCATCTTACCCCCGATCCTCCATTTTTGGGCAGCAGCCTTAGCGATGTGCTCGGCAAGGAACTTCTTCCCGGAAGCCCAAGCCTCTGCAAGCCACACCTAGGATTTTTTTAAACTAACCAATGATAATCAAGGGAAGTGCACATCCTGTGTAACAAGACACCGACTTGCACCCGGCCAATCGGCAGGGCCCACAGTCCTCTCTCCTCCCCTTACTCCAACCTCCCATAAAATCCCTCTCCCCACAGAGCTCACTCTCTCTTGGCCACTTGCTGCTCCGTTAGTGAGTGTGGTCGGGGAGCTGAGCTAGCTCGAATAAAGACTATTTGCTTTTGCATCGGACTCGGCTGGCTCCCTGGTGGTCTTTTGGGGATCCTGAAATCTGGCCATAACATTTGGGGGCTCATCCGGGATCCCCAAGACCCTCGAGGGACCCCCGATTTGGAGAGCCTGACTGGCCACGGTAGATGTCTGTGTGTTGTGTATTCTGTTCTGTGTATTATATGTTCTGTCGTGTGTGAGCTCACTTCTGAAATTCTGTAGTGCCCGGAGAGGTCTAGGCAGACGCACTCACTGCTGAAGGACCACGGGAAGGGAGAGTCGGAAGACGTTCTGCTCTTCAGAAGGGAGTGGATTCCCCTCACAAGGTTTGTGGCTTCCCCACGAGGATCTGAGACGAGGCGGGTCGCTCCCGCCAGTTGGCGTATGGCCATTGTCTAGTTTTCAGTTTTGCTTCCATGGAGTTGGAAGACTGTACATTCGGGCCCTTTAGTTGTCTGTGTTTGTGTTTTTTTTTCTATGGACTTACTGGACAGACATTATGGGACAGACTCAAACTACTCTTTTAAGCATTATGGTCATTTTAAAGTCAAGGGCTGGGCCAAACCTGCTTGCCAGCCTCAGGTGTGGTTTTCCAGAACCGCTGCGGTGAGCCTTGAAGCCTAGGGTGTGGGCCCGGGTGGAGCCGCCGCAGGTGCAGATCTTGGTGGTAGTAGCAAATAATTTAAAGTCCATCTTGTAATTGAAAAGTTTTACAAAATTTAAAAGTGCGTCTGGGATTTCAGAGAAAAGTGGCTTGAAACTAATACGCACATCATCTCATTTCGGATATTAGATAGAGTTTTGAGCTGGAATCTCTTTACAAATGTACAAAATAAAACCCCGAGACTGTTTATTTCCTAGGAAAGATGGGAAGTTTTACCCAAAGGAAAAAAGATACTGACTTTATTTTAGCAGCAGGATTGGCATTTCCATAATAAAGAACAGTTTTTAAATGCTAATGAAGGTTGTTAAAAGGTTGACTTCAAGGCCGAAAAGGAAATTCAGTAAAATTGTCTTTGTTATGGGAATTTGCTGAAGAATATGCCTTAAAATAATAATTTGGATTTGAATCTCAAGAATTATTGAAATGTATTAATTATAAAAATCTAAGTATCCCAGGTAAAAGATGGCTATTCCCTTTAATTAAGGCTGGCTTCCCAAGGCAATTTCTAATGGAGGAAGGGCTAGCCTCCCTTCCCCCAACAGAACAAGCAGGTAGGCAAAAATTTCCCGCCAGTGGCAACTTCTAAAGACAGGTTTGCTTCCCAGTTTCTCATATTTGGGAGAAAGAATGTAACTAATTTGCATTTTAATGGTTACCTGTTTCCAGTCAATGGCAACCCAAGGCTTTGGGAGTTTGCTAAATTAAATTAGATATTCTGAAATAACAAAATGCTAAAATATTAATCTAAATTTGCCTCATGAAAAATCTAGAGGACAGAATTAATCTGTTGGTTGACTATGTCTTGCATTTTTGAAGTTTATTCTTAAAAATATTACTGATTGAGAAATGCTAAATATTTGACTTACCAGCTAAAAGTTTAAGGTTCAGATTGAATTGGGAGAAATTGTGTGTTGTGGTAGCTAAATGCCTTTGCTTATTGGTCTGATTAAAAAAAGAGGATTAATTTTATGACCTCAACTGAAATTTTTAAGACAAAAACCAGTTTAAATTTAATTTATATTCTTTAAGATAATTATAAAAAGTATAAACAGCTAATGAAATTTCTGTTTGTCTGCAATATAATGTTGACCATCTATCTTTTAGGGATTTTAGTTTGCTCTTCCTTTGTTTATTGTGAGAATGAGGAAATCATCTTTTCTGTCAGAGAACAGTTTAGAAAGCCACAATGTTGGGCTGCGTGACTTGGCAGCAGCCATGTTGGCCGCATGGCTTGCTGCTCCCCTGGGGGCCACCATCTTCAAACAGCAAAGGCCTCTTCCTCTGACTTAACCAATCACAAAAGGAATGTCTGCTTACTGAGGCAGGATGGGATTTCAGGGGTGGAGTTTTACTACAGAAATGTGGATGGGGCAGGAAGTGTGCTTGCCTCGTGGATTTATTTAATACTATTTTTTAAGCTAATCCCTTAAATCTAGAAAAACCTGCTTTCCTTAAACTATGGACAATTAAAGGTTATATGTTCCCTCCCAAACAAAAGTTAAGTAGCTTATGTCAAAGTCTTTAAAAGGGACTGATAGCAGTAATCCAATTTCTAAAGTGAAGTATGGTCATTAATTTTTTTTTTGATGCTTTATCCCAAACAAATTTACAAATGAATTCTTTGAATGTTTTAAGGACATGAAAGGATTTATTCTCTTCCACTGTGTTGAAGGTCCCCTGGGGAAGGCACTTAAGCATTCTGTATTGACCTCTCTTGACCTTTTTTGCCAAGAGGATTCCAATTGTCTACAGCTGTTATCTGAGCTCTCCGTTCAAGCTGAGGTCATGAAAAGCTGGTACTATGGATCTGCCTCTTGCCCAATGGCATAAGCTGGGCCCTCTCTGGAGAAGAAACCTGGGTTCCCTATGATCAATGCCGGGGCCCCGCCAGCAGGTGAGGGGATCCAAAGGCAGTTGCTGGGCATGGAGGCCAGAGGAACATAGGTTAACAAGGAGACAGAACTGAACCTCACATGACCCTACTTGGCCCAGAGGATGTCTGGTAGTCAATGACGGGTAAGACCCCTCAGGGAGGGGCGACCTAAGACAGGCACAGTCGGGGGGCCAGTAGGAGAGAACTTGGGGTTCAAAAAGGTAGGTCACAGATCCTAACCCCCCCAATGGTGCAGGGGCTTGAACACTCGCCCCTTCTGAGGAAGGTCTCCTGTCCCCGTGGCTGCTTCTTGCTTCCCATGCCCAGCCCAGATCAGGAACCAAATAACAAAAGAGATTTGGTCCAGCTGAAATCAGAATCCAGATAAACGGAGGCTTGGCTGACAGATCCTATGTCTAAATCTAGCCTAACAACAGGAATGCTCAGAGCCTTCAAAAGGATGTAAATTAAAATTATTGTTAGAGTATTAAATTTGACAGTAAAATAGTTGTCAAGTTTTCAAATTAATTAAATTTGGCTAACTTGAAATAGGTAATTATTCAAAAGGTATTAACCAAAATTTTCATTTCGTGGTAAGCTGCTGGAAGACATCTTACCCAGGTATGGTTTTCCTGTTATGATAGGATCTGACAACGGACCAGCCTTTATTTCATAGGTAACGCAGGTAGTAGCCAGGGCTATTGGGGCAAATTGGAAATTCTTATAGGCCCCAGAGTTCAGGGCAGGTAGAAAGGATGAACAGAACTCTAAAGGAGGCCCTTACCAAATTAAACATGGAGACTTGTGGGGACTGGGTGGATCTCCTACTGTATGCCCTTTACCGGGTAAGGAACTCCCCTTACACCCTGGGCTTTACTCCCTATGAAATCATGTTGGGAAGGCCACCCCCTATCATTCCTAACCCTGCCTGTGACTGTGTTTTGTTTGACTTGCTGTTTTCAATTGTTTGTTGGAATCCTCATGGAGGAGGCCTGTTTGCTGCTCTGCCACAAAGGGAACTGGTGGAAAGGCAGGAGAGCAGAGCGCTGTGGCTGATGGGCAGGGTTAACAAAGGGGTACTTTCCATGGACATGGAAGCCATCGGGATTTTGAAGTTCTCCAAAAAGAGGAGGAGTCTGACTCAGAGACTGGCCGAAACCTCGTTGGGTTAGGAGAACCAGAGGCTGTGTATTGAACTTGTAGACTGCAGTTTGCTGGGCAGAGGTTCAAGCCCAGTGGTATAGGGGTTAAGCTACCTGTGTAGAGCAAAACAACTTCCTCCTGTGCCAGAATACATTTTAAGGAAATTGGACAGGCTGTGTTTATCGCTAGAAAGAAGAACTGGCCACAGTGCACAGCCCTGACAGTGACCTGCAGAAAACTGTATAATAGACTCAGGTGATGCCTACATCTTCATGGACATGGCTCCAGAGAGATGAGGACAATTTTGCCTTATATAGGAGGGTCAGGAGTGGACTTTAGTCACCTCCCTAAGATGTTTGTATAGCCCTGGCATATCTCATGTTTAGTAGCAGAGGATTTGGCTGCCTCAAGGGGCCATGGTGCCAATATTATGTTTCACTGTATTAATATGTTGTATTAACCTTTGATTCTCTTACAGGTTTAAATGTAGCTGTAGCTTCCAGCAGTTGCTGTAGACCGGTGATGGTCTACAATCCTTGGTAGTCTTTGGGAGTAACTGGAAAGTGTCCAGTCTCCCACACTGAGGGACATTGTTATAGCTATGTAGAACATAGGTGGTCAGTTATGATTCTTGTTGTGTTTAAGGTGTTAAAACTGAAATGTTTTCTTTTCCTTCCACAGGACCATTTGTTATAGTTTGTCTCTTCCAGGTCACAAGCCCAGCTCCTTCTGTGCCCAGGACAGCAGGGAGCCTGATTGGAAGATGACCTCTAACCAGACACACCCGCTGCAGATCACCCTCAAGAGGACAGCGGACCTCGCTGGACCCCTTGTAGTCCTCCAATTGCTGTTGACTTTCGGCCCTTGCATTATTAACAGACTAGTCCAATTTGTCAAGAAGTGTATAGGGGTGGTTCAGTTGATAGTTCTGAGTGCCAAGTACAGGCCTCTAGCAAAGGTGAAATAGAAATTCAGTCCATCTCATGATTGAGCTGGAAGTCTCAAGACAAGGGGGGAATGAAAGGGCTAGGGCTACGCCCTCCATCTTACCCCAGATCCTCCATTTTTGGGAAGCAGCCTTAGCCATGTGCTCGGCAAGGAGCTTCTTCCCAGAAGCCCAAGCCTCTGCAAGCCACACCTAGGATTTCTTTAAACTAACCAGTGATAATCAAGGGAAGTGCATGCCATAGATATGACCACATCCTGTGTAACAAGACTCCAACTTGCGCCTGGACAATCAGCAGGGCTCACAGTCCTCTCTCCTCTCCTTACTCCAACCCCCCTATAAAACTCCTCTCCCCACAGAGCTCACTCTCTCTCTTCCGCTTGCTGCTGTGTCAGTGAGTGTGGTCAGGGAGCCGAGCTAGCTCGAATAAAGACTCTTTGCTTTTGCATCGGACTCAGCTGGCTCCCTGGTGGTCTTTTGGGGATCCTGAAATCTGGGCATAACAAAGGCAGTTCCAGCCTTTGGGCTAAGAAGTCCCCGACCATTGGATGACTAGGGGTTTCACCTTATTGGACCTCAATCAGGTCTTCCAGGGACAGAAATTGTCAACAACACACATTACAAATAAACAAATACAAAGTGACAGTAAAAATGGGGAGACAAAGAAACAATCAGAGGAAAGAAAAGGAGGCATCGTCAGAATGGGCAATAAATGAAATGGAGGGAGATTAAAAATGGCGGCAGAGTAGGAGGATGCTACATAGCCATGCTACCAGGAACAGGCTGGAATTACAAACTGAAATACTAGAAGGCTTCCTGAATAATCAATGGAAAACTCACAGGAGAGAACCGTGATACCCAAGGACCGAAGGTGGAGCTGGCATAGAGACTGGTAGGAGGGGCAGAGACGTGACCAACAGAGGGGAACTGAAGTCCCAGAGAGTTTTCTTAGCTGGTGGTAGAGTGGGGGGGAGGTGCCACTGAGAAATCTGGGATCTAGTCCCAGAGCTGGGCTCCCCAGCAGAGGGCCAAGCTGAGGAGGGTATCCACATAGCATCAAGCTGTGGAAAGCAGTGGGGTGCTTTCTTCCAGGGAGTGGCAGCCTAAAGGATAGGCACCCTCTTAAAGGGCTAAGGCACAAATATTCCCTGTGGAGCCACCCACCTTGTGCTCTGGCAGAGGGAGGGCGAATAGGACTGGAGCTGTGAGAACAGAGGCCAGCACTGTGGACTCAGGGGATAGAGCTCAGAGGGCAGACACCCCAAGTTTCCTCAGCTCAGTCATTCCATCACACAGCCACATAGAATTCTGCCTTGCCTAGGGGGATAGACATCTGCCTTGCCTGAGGGAAGACAGTTGACACACCCGTTTGGAAAACACCTTGCCCTGAGGCCTCTTAAGAAGATTAAAAGTAACAATTCGAAGGAATAACAGCTGCTTGTGTAGCCCACCCCCATTTAAGGAACTGCAGCCTCCTGATCACCACACCCTCTGTCTGAGAAACAGCAGCTGTGTGGTCACTTTTATTTGGGGTTATTAATATCGTGAATACATTGTGTTCAGTGCCAAGTACGATGTGCCTTGTTGTGTGGTATTTTGTGCCTTTAAATCAACGCAGCAGATCCAAGCAACAGCAGCCTCCTGATCACCACACCCTCTGTCTGAGGAACAGCAGCTATACGTGATGCCTCCCCCCACCAGGCAGAAAAGTCACCACAGCTGTGAACAACACACACCAGAGGAGCAGCTGCCAAATGAGGAGCAGCTGCTACCACAACTGCCAGGGAGCAACCACAGCCCTAGGAGCCACTGCCACCCAGGGGGCAGCCACTGAACGACTCAACATCTAGATATGTCAGTGAGATCAAACATGGGTAGAAATAGAAAGCCCCAAAGGAAAGAAAAGGAGGGCTCGCAGAAAAGCAGCTAAGTGAGACAGAGGCATGCAACATAACAGAAAAAGAATTCAGAATAAGGGTCATGGAGTGCATAAACCAAATGGAGGAAAAAAATCAATAACTTATGCAAGAAGCAAGAAGAAACAGATGAAAAAATGAATAACTTATGTAAGACCCAAGAAGAAATTAAGAGTGATATAGCTGCAATAAAAAACACCATTGAAAGTATCAACAGTAGGCAAGGAGAAGTGGAGAACCGAATTAGTGAATTAGAAGACAAGGAAGCAAAACACACCCAAACTGTACTTTAGTTGGAAAAAAAAAATTAAAAGAGAGGAGGAGAGTATAAGGGAGCTTTGGGACAACATGAAACGAAACAACATACGAATAATAGGGATGCCAGAACAACAGAAAGATGAACAAGGATTAGAAAACCTATTTCAAGAAATAATATCAGAAAATTTCCCTGAGGTGGGGAAGAAAAAAGTCACACAAGCACAGAGAGTCTCAAACAAGGTGAACCAGAAAAGACCCACACCAAGACACATCATAATTACCATGGCAAATGTTCAGGACAAAGAGAATCTTACAGGCTGCAAGAGAGAGAGATGGAAAGTTACATACAAGGATCTCCCATTAGATTATCAAATGATTTCTCAACAGAAACACATCACGCCAGAAAAGAATGGACGGAAATTTACAAAGTGATGCAAAGAAAAGGACTGAATAAAAGAATACTCTATCCAGCAAGGCTATCATTCAAACTTGAAGGGTAAATAAGAAGCTTCACAGACAAAAAAAGGCTAAGGGAGTTTATCACAACCAAGCCAGCAATACAAGAAATGCTAAAGGGACTGGTGTAAAAAGAAGAAATAAAAAGCTCAGAAAGAAAAAAGCCACACAAAAAAAGAAATGGCTACAAACAAGTATCTTTCAATAATAACTTTAAATGTAAACGGACTAAATGCTCTAACCAAAAGACATCGAGTGGCTGAATGGATAAAAAACCATGACCCATACATTTTCCGTATACAAGAGACCCACGTCAGAAGAAGGGACTCACATAGACTGAAAGTGAAAGGATGGAAAAATATCTTTCAGGCAAATGGAAAGGAAAAGAAAGCTGGGGTAGCAATACTTATATCGGACAAAATAGACCTCAAAGTGAAGGCCATAACAAGAGATAAGGAAGGCCACTTCATAATACTAAAGGGATCAATACAACAAGAAGATATAACCCTGATAAATATATATGCACCCAAAGGAGGAGCACCCAAATACATAATAAAACTCCTGGAAGATATCAAAGGAGAGATCGACAACAATACAATCATAGTAGGGGACTTTAATACACCACTGACATCACTGGATAAATACTCTAGAAAAACAATCAGCAAAGAAACAGAAATCCTCAATGACTCACTAGATCAGAAGGACTTACTTGACATCTTCAGAACATTTCACCCCAAAGCCACGGAAAATACATTGCACTCAAGTGTTCATGGGACAGATTCAAAAATAGACCACATACTGGGTTACAAAGTCTCCCCAAATTCAAAAAGATTGAAATCATACCAAGCAGCTTCTCAGACCATGGAGGCATAATATTAGAAATAAACTACAATAAAAACAACCCAAAATACTCAAATACTTGGAAGATGAATAGCATGTTATTAAATATTGATTGGGTTAACAATGAGATCAAAGAAGAAATTAAAAACATCCTGGAAACTCATGACAATGAAAACACAACAATCCAAAACCTGTGGGACACAATGAAAGCAGTCCTGAGAGGGAAGTTTATAGCTCTACAGGCCTATCTCAAATAAACAAGAAAAAATGTTAGTAAATCATCTAACTCTACAACTCAAAGAATTAGAAAGAGAGCAACAAGAAAACCCCAGAGTGAGCAGAAGGAAGGAGATAATAAAGATTAGAGCAGAAATAAATGACATACAGACCAAAAAAACAATACAGTAAATCAATGAAACCAAGAGCTGGTTCTTTGAAAGGATAAACAAGATTGACAAACCTCTATCTAGGCTCACCAAGAAGCCAAGAGAGAGGACCCAAATAAACAAAATCAGAAGCGATAGAGGCGAAATAACAACAGACCCCAGAGAAATACAAATGATTGTTAAACAATACTATGCACAACTCTACTCCAACAAACTACACAACCTGGAGGAAATGGACAAATTCCTAGAAAAATACAATATTCCAAAACTCAATCAGGAAGAATCTAAGAATCTCAACAAGCCAATAACAATGGAAGAAATTGAAGCAGTCATCAAAAAGCTTCCAGCAAACAAAAGCCCAGGACCAGATGGCTTCACAGGGGAGTTTTACCAAACATTCAAGGAAGACCTAAAACCTATCCTCCTCAAACTATTCCAAAAAATTCAAGAGGAAGGAACACTTCCAAGCTCGTTCTATGAAGCCAGCATCACCCTAATACAAAAACCAGGTAAAGACAACACAATGAAAGAGAATTATAGGCCAATGTCCCTCATGAACATAGATGCCAAAATCCTCAACAAAATCTTAGCAAATCGGATCCAGCAGTACATCAAAAAGATCATACACCATGACTAAGTAGTATTTATCCCAGGGATGCAAGGATGGTACACAATCCGCAAATCAATAAGAGTGATACATCACATAAACAAATTGCAAGAAAAAATACCACATGGTCATGTAATTGAGGCAGCAAAAGCATTTGACAAAATCCAACACACATTTTTGGTAAAAGCTCTCAGAAAGGTGGGAATAGAAGGATAATACCTCAACATAATAAAAGCCATTTATGACAGGACCACACCCAACATCATACTCAATGGACAAAAACTGACACCATTTCCCCTTAGAACAGGATCAAAACAGGGATGCTCACTCTCACCACTCCTGTTCAACATAGTACTGGAAGTATTAGCCATTGCAATTAGACAAGAAGAAGAAATAAAAGGCATCCAAATTGGAAAAGAGGAAGTAAAACTGTCCTTATTTGAAGATGACATGATATTATACATACAAAACCCTAGAGACTCCATCAAAAAACTACTAGGCTTAATACATGAATTTGTCAATGTAGCAGGATACAAAATTAACCGCAAGAAATGTGAGACATTTCTATACACAAATAGTGAACTTTCAGAAAGAGAGATTATAAAAACAATCCCATTTACCATTGCACCAAAAAAATTAAGCTACCTAGGAATAAACTTAACTCTTGGGGTAAAAGACCTCGACTCAGAAAACTACAGGAAGTTGAAAAAAGAGATAGAGGAAGACATAAACAGATGGAAGCACATACCGTGTTCATGGATGGGTAGAATCAACATCATTAGAATGTCCATACTACCCAAAGAAATCTATAAATTCCACGCACTTCCTATTAAAATATCAATGGCATACTTCACAGATCTAGAACGAACTCTCCAAAAATTCATCTGGAGTAAAAAAGACCCAGGATAGCTCCAGCCATCCTGAGAAAGAACAAAGTACGTGGGATCTCAATACCAGATATCAAGCTGTATTACAAAGCCACTGTTTTCAGAACTCTCTGGTACTGACACAAGAACAGACATATAGATCAATGGAATAGAATAGAGAGCCCAGAAACCAGCTCGAACCAATATGCTCAATTAATATTTGACAAAGGAGGCAAGAACATACAATGGAGTCAAGATAGTCTCTTCAATAAATGGTGTTGGGAAAATTGGACAGATACATGCAAGAAAATGAAACTAGACCACCAACTTACACCATACACAAAAATAAACTCAAAATGCATAAAGGACTTAAATGTACGACGGGAAACCATAAAAATTCTAGAAGAATCCAAAGGCAGCAAAATCTCAGACATATGCCGAAGCAATTTCTTCATTGATACAGCTCCTATGGCACTTGAAACTAAAGGGAATATGAACAAATGGGACTACATCAAAATAAAAAACTTCTGCACAGCAAAAGAAACCATCAACAAAACAACAAGAAAGCCCACTGCGTGGGAAAACATATTTGCCAATGTCATATCTTATAAGGGCCTAATCCCCAAAATTTATAGGTAACTCATACAACTTAACAAAAGGAAGATAAACAATCCAATCAAAAAATGAGCAAAGGATCTAAATAGACATCTTTCAAAAGAGGACATACAGAAGGCCAAGAGACATAAAACATGCTCAAAGTCACTAATCATCTGAGAGATGCAAATCAAAACAACAATGATGTACCATCTCACACCTGTCAAACCGGCTATCATCAACAAATCAACAAATGACAAGTGCTGGAGAGGATGTGCAGAAAATGGAACACTCGTGCACTGCTAGTGGGAATGCAGACTGGTGCAGCCACTATGGAAGACAGTATGGTTTCCTCAAAAAACTAAAAATGGAACTCCCATTTGACCCTGTGATCCCACTTCTAGGAATATATCCCAAGAAACCAGAAACACCAATCAGAAAAGATATATGCACCCATATGTTCATAGCAGCGCATTTCACCATAGCTAAGATCTGGAAACAGCCTAAGTGCCCATCAGTAGATGAATGGATTAGAAAACTGTGGTACATCTACATGATGGAATTCTATGCTGCTGTTAAATGAAGGAACACTTACCATTTGCAACGGCATGGATGGAACTGGAGAGCATTATGCTACGTGAAATAAGCCAGTCAATGAAGGAAAAATACCACATGATCTCACTCATTCATGGATAATAGAGACCATTATATACTTTTGAACAATAATAGATACAGAGGCAAAGCTGCCTCAAACAGATTGTCAAACTGCAGCGGGAAGGCCGGGGAGGGTTGGGGACGGAGGAAGGGGGGTAAGAGATCAACTGAAGGACTTGTATGCATGCATATAAGCATAACCAATGGACATAAGACCCTGGGGTTAGGGGATGCCAGGGGATTGTCAAGGGTGGGGGAAAATAAGGACACATATGTAATACCCTTTTAATACTTTAAGCAATAAAACATAAAAATAAATGAAATGGAGGCAAAGAATATGTCAGAAAATGAATACAGAGTAATGGTTACATGGATGCTAAGGCCATTTGGGTGAGAAATTTACCAACATATGTAGACTGAAGACAAAATGAAGAATGAAATAGCTGCAATAAAAAACACAATGGAAGGTTTCAACAGTAGACTAGAAGTGAAGGACCCATCAGTGACTTAGAAGACAGAGTAGGGAAAAAACACCCATTCTGAGCAGTTATTTGGAAAAAAAATAATATTCAAAAGCAGGAGGAGGTTTAAGGGAGCTTAGAGACAAATTGAAATGAAGCAACATCCACATAATAGGGGTTCCAGAAGGAGTTGAAGCTGACAAAGTGGTAGAGAATCTATTTGAAGATGTAATGACAGAAAACTTACCTGATTAGAGGGGTCATAAAAGCACTGTGAGTCCCAAACAAGAATACCCCAACAAGACCCACACCAGATATGTCATAATTACAATGGCAAACATTAACAACAAAGGCCAGTTCTTAGAACTACAAGAGAGAGACAGAAAATTTGCCTACAAGGGATCTCCCAATTGACTAGCAAAT